>NC_136864.1:11344249-11689895 GCF_951799975.1 Gobius niger | reverse complement strand
GAAAAGTTCAATTTGTAGTTCTCTATGGGGCAAAATTGGATATGGTGAATGTGTCAACTTTCTGAAAGCCTATAGACTGCAATTATCATGATTCATGCATTTGCTGTTATTTCTAAAGAAGGATTTTTGCGTTCCTCTATAAGTGCAGTAGCCTTAGCCACTAGGCCAGGGGTAGGCAACGTCAGGCCTGGGGGCCAAATCCGGCCTGCAGCACAGAACCGCTGGCCCTCAAGAGTTAAATGGGAGAAAAATGGGAGAAATACTGTCAAAACACCCAATTAGGTCATATATTATGTACAACACTGGCATCTGTAGGAAGTGCACTGGAAAAAGAGTTTGTTTTAAGGAAGAAATTACATAAATCTACTTGAATTAAAAAAAGATTGAATCCAAGGTTTGAGTAGATTTGGTCTTGGATGAGATAAAACCTTTAGTAGCAGTTATTCTCTTATTCAGATAATTTTGTATCATTTCAAACGAAAACAATTATTTGTCCGATTTCAAGTGGGTTTTATTCTTGGTCCATTGGCGCTAGCATTGTATCTTGAATTAGTTCAAACCGACTCAAATTCTACATAGAAGAACTTTTGTGCAATAATTTAAAGTAATTTCTCTCATTCACTCAAGACAGTATTTTTTCCAGCGTTGTGCTTTACTTAGGGCTAATAATCAGCAGATTCAGCAGTTACTTTAAAATTGTAATATATTGTACATTAGTCTTTACAGCTTGAAATACAGTGTGTAATAAGTTTGTATTAGATATTACTATAGCAAAAAAAAAATTTGCTTTGCTACTTTGCTCCTTCTTTGCCATCCCCCTTCTCTCGTGTTTTGTTTTGACGACGTTGGCTACATGCAACTTTAGATCTCATACACCAGTGTCCAACTTGATTTGGTGCCGCATTTTATTTGGGGAGAGTTTGGCATTTTTTTGTTCATACATCAATACAAACCATTTAAATGCACTTGTAACTCGAGTTACTTGAATTGTAAAGAGGAATATATTACCGTATTGTGTAAGTAAGTAAGTAATATGTTATAATGGTCAGTGAAAAAGTGATATGTTTTTGTTGCTTTTGTAAAACGTTACCCCCAACACTGCTGACTACTGAACTAAAGCTCATTCTTCTAGTCCCTCAGTACCAAGAACTGCAAAAGGTTCCTGCGGTCGGAAAACTCCTTCAGGTATTTTAAAGTGTCCAAAAGGAACTAATATCCTTCGAGCTAAGTTTTGTTGTGCAACTCTCCAAACTAACAAACAGGCAAACAACTTTCAGAACAAAGGCAAAATTGGAAGAAGGAGGGGAATTGTTGCTCAAAGTAAACTCCAGGTAATTGGCATTTAAAGAAGGCAACAGAGGCGGCTACGGCACAAATAGTGGGCCAGAAAACCAATCTCCACCTGCTAGATTTAAACAGACGGACCTGTAAAGAGAGGACAGAGGTCTCTTCGAGGCCAGCTTCGGTCTGTACGGCTTTGGCTCCCCCGCCATGTTGATGTCTGTGCGAAACAAGAGGGGACAGTTTTAGTCGCGAGAACAAAACAGCCTGGAAAGCAGGTACAGAATCACATATTTAGAGAACAAATATTGATGCCTGTTGGTCATGGGACGGCATTAAGTTACTGAAATTAATAAAAAAGATTTAAAGGAAATAGATTTTGTGGAATAAACTCACATTATTGTTTTGTTTTCTGATTCTACACGACAAATATGTTAGTATAGTTATAGTATTATTGTAAACCAAGCACCCGTAACAACAAAAAATCTAACGGTACCCAGCCGCACAGTAGAGTATACAAGTTTGCTTTAAAGGGGCTAGATGCAAGTTGGCCAATTTATACTCACTACTGCCACCGCAGGTCATACGTGTGACTGCACCTTCTATATTAAGCTCGTGCATGACGGCACTTCGGACCCGAATTAACAACTTTTTGAGTGACAGTGCAGTTTTTTTTTTCTTCTTAACTTCTTACCACTCGCCTTAACCAAGCGCATATTCTTCAGTTCAGCTTTACCCAAATCTAAAAGCTTCTGGACTGGAGCTCACAGCTTATAGACCAGCTTGACACCTCAACAAGACCCAATAACAGACTCAGTTACAGACTCATGGATGTAATCCAAGTTTAAAAATGAGTTTAAAAATGTCAAAATTAAGTATTTTCTTCCCCCTACTTGTTTCAGCCATGTCCTAATGTGTAGAATGAGCCCAGAACTATTCACCACAACTGGCTCTAAAATCCTGCACTCAAAAAGTTTTACTTCGGGTCCGAATTGCCGTCATGCACTAGCTTAATATAGAAGCTCACTACTGCCACCTGAGTATAAAATGGCTAACTTGCATCTAGCACCTTTAATGTACATGCTGTTGTTCTGTCACATTGTTGTCATCTTATCAAATTTTATTTTAATATTCTTTATGCCCTTATAGCGTTAAAGTTGTATAGCTTATTTTTTATCTAAGTTCTGTGTTATATGTTCTATGTTGCACGATTGTACCAAGAAATGTTCCTAGTTTGTGAACCTGATCTCAAACAATGGCAATAAAAACTATTCCGATTTGAAAGTTTAAACGCACAAAACTGATTTTTTTTCGTAGATTTTTCTTTTCGTGATATTGAAGGTTTTTCGTTGCTTTTTTGTCATGTTTTGATCACGTTTTTGTTGTTCTTTTGTTCTTTTGTTGCTTTGTTGGGTTTTCATCCTTGTTTATGATGCTTTTTTCAAGAAGCTTTTAGACTTGGGTAATGCCAAACTCGGTCCTCAAACCTGACACATGCCTTTAACTTTAGAACGGGATTGTTCCAGTGTGTGTGGCTTTGATTTAACTTTCTCACAAGCTCTTTCAATCAATTCTCCCTGATAATCCTCTTTCATGAAGAAGGCCTATGAACGTGGGTATATACAATGTTAGCAGTTTGACAAATAACCCTCATTAGTACAATTAGAAAAAATGATTGATGTTAAACAAAAAAAATAAAGTTGATTGCAAGGTGATTTAAATCCGCAATTTAAGATTACACGTTGGGTCTCTCAAACTGCCTCATTATGTTCACAAAAAAGTATTCTTCTTAACCTTGGACGTTTGACAGTTTCCTTGAATAATGGTCTGAATTTGCCGAGGCGCAGAACATTTACCTCAAGGCTAGACACAATCTGAGCAAAAAAAGTGTCTCTCGATTTTTTTTTTTTTTGAAGGGTCTTTCAAATCTCTCTCTAAAACCTTTTTTTCCCCCTCCGATCTGCATTAGTGACTGGAGTGAGTCATCCAGACGCACATCGCAAACTGTTTTGACTGACAGCTCTATGCACCTGCCAAATCCTCTGAGCTATAGCCTCAATCTGCAGCCACGGTATCTCTGCATTCAGTCTGTGCCTGGTGTCTGCAGCCAGGACCGGCTCAAGTAGAGGCGTTCAAGGTCGTATGGTAATCAAACGCCAACTAATGGTACATTGGTGGTTGGAAGAGTAAAGAAGATACAAGGGAAAAAACAAGAGCTGCCAGTTATTAAAGAGAAATGCTCTGTCAAAATCATCAGAAAGTCCAGTATCACAGGTTTACTCTACAGGTTGGGGAAAATAGACATGCCGAGTATGTAGGAGTCTTCCAACATGGATGAATGAACCAAAAACATCACCCAAGGAAGAGCAATGTCTTAGGGAACACCATCAGAAATGTAATCATAACCAAAAATCATATAGGACCCTGCTGTAGAAAGTTGTACACCTATAGATGAAATGCAATCCAAAAAAGCATCAGAGCCCAGATAACAGCTTCCTAAAATACCTTTGTTAATTCAACTTGAAAAGACTCACAGAGACAGAATGCGTTATTTTATTGAACGTGAATCAGGACTGGGACTCAGACTCTGGCGGAAGATTGGAGAAATGATACGGAATACATGGCGATGGATGATAGCCAGAATCTTCCTCCAGAGCCCGGACACTGGTGGAGGTAGGACGAGAACCGGAACGGCCAGTTGACGATGACAAGCAGAGCCAAGGAGAGGCCAGGCGGCGGAGGGGCGGAGGAGGCTCGCAGCACGGCTGGGAAACGGCCGAGTGATTGACCGGGGAGCTTAAGAAGGGGATCCTGGGCTATGAATGGCTGAAGCAGGAACAAGCAGCAGACGGAATGCGTTAGGAAAGTTTTATTGAAGGTGAATCATGACTGGGACTCAGACTCCGGCGAAAGATTGCAGGTATGATATGGAATACATGCCCTTGATGGAGGATAGACAGAATTCTCCCACAGAGCCCAGACACTGGTGGTGGTAGAACGAGACCCGGAGCGGCCAGTTGACGATGACAAGCAGAGCCAAGGAGAGGCCAGGCGGCTGAGGGGCGGAGGAGGGTCGCAGCACGGCTGGGAAACGGCCGAGTGATTGACCGGGCAGCTTCAGAAGAGGATCCTGGGCGATGAATGGCTGAAGCAGGAATAAGCAGCTGCTTTGATTGGCTGACGCGAAGGTGCGGCTTGAGCTGGGGCCGTGATTGGATGATTGGTGAAGAGCTGCCGGTGATGAGGCGATGAATGAAGACCGCAGGTACGTCTTCCAGGTTGAATTTCGCTAGAAGCTTCATTTTAACTCAAAGTGCCATGTCTTGTCAGTGAAAACAACTATAATTAGTTGAGTAAAAGTACAACGATCATATTCGGCTGCTTTTTTGCCCCAAACCAGAGCCATGCAGTGATTTGGCAACGACAACAGACTGTATAACTTTGCAAGCACAAAAAGCATGTCCCTTATGCATTGTTAAACTCTTCCCCTATAATCCTGAAAAAGTTTCTTATGGTGTTATGGTGAATTAGCTACAATTTGAATGCCTGGATTTACTAAAATGTACAGAAATATATGCATGAGTGCCCATTCTTTTACTTCTCTAGGATTACCATTTGAGGATTACCTTTTGAGCTACTGTGACAACCCAGCAAGTCTGTACGGTTGTCTTTTGTGCCTGTTGTTTTAATGCGACAAAATTAAACATCACTGGTGAAAACAACCATTTCCAGAAAGCTGTTGTATTTCAAAGTAATGTTTAAGTAATGACTGTCCCAAATAAACATCTACCGGTATATATTTTCAACTTGTAGTAAATGTATTATGATCCTATTATAATGCAGAAACATGCCCACACAGAGTTCTATACATTGAAGGATTGGTAAACTCAAAACCTCGACCTCTTGACTTCTAAAACTTCTACCACATTGCGAAACCACTCCACTGTATTCAAACGACGCATTTGATCCCCCGCCGTCTCTCTCCTCCTCTCTGTCCTCTGCCTATTGCACTAATGGGATGCTGGAGCTGCGATGGTGCCTTCAGGTGCTCCGGGACAGCTGTATCATTATCATTAGGCAACAGGAAGGACGTGACAAATGGCTCGGTCCACTGTAGTCCCCCTGCTGTGGTCATTACAAAGACATACACAAAAAAGCACTGACAAAAGAGAGAGGATGTGGGGAAATTACGCATATGCTTTTCATACGCTGTAATGAATGCATGTTAGGGGGATGAGATGGAGGAGGCAGTGTTACTAAGCACTTAATGCAAGATTGAGACAGCGAAGTGGGTGTGCAATATCGTTTAGAGAGGCTTAAGATACAGGCAAGGTGGGAAGATGTCAAAGAGGTATTGAGATGCAGATGAGGGAAAACTGAAACAAAGACATTCTGACGCAATATGAATGATAAAAATGACCGTCGCATCTTTTCTTTTGTTGGTTTGATTTACAACAATGAGACCATTTAGAGGGATTCACACACACAAATGGCCCCGTCTCTGTCTGGGGTGCAGGGCGTTCTGTCCCCTCTCGTTTATTCTCATTTCCATTGTGCTTCGTCTGTTTATAAACACTTCACTCGACACTGACCTCACACACGTGTTCCTCTGCACATGTGTGAGGCATAATAATGTTCGACAACAGCAGGCGGCGCTGAAGGCTATTGTGTTTCACTCACGTTTTAATCCAATGTGGTAGGTGCATTCGAAACGAGCAGATTGGTAAGAGGCCTAAGTCTAAACTGGACGTGCGTCAACATCCACCATGACAAACAAGTTGGAAGGAGGTGGGGAAAGGAGCCTCAATGCTTCCTCTCGTACCTTCTTTAGCATAGGGACAGTGCTTGATTTGTCAATTTGTATTTTCAGAAACACTTTTGGTCTGATGTGATGGATTCGGGGGGAACAGGCCAAAACATTTGCCGGAGCACTCTCATTAAACACCATTATATCAGATCAAATCTTTGCCGGATCTAAACATTTCCCGGATCCTTGACCCTGAAAAACTGCATAGGGACCTCTGGTGGTTCCTCATATGGAGCATCCCATAAGCCACTGCGCCGCCAAGCCCCCCCACCCTCGAGGGATTCATGGGTTCATGTGTAACCACTGTTGATTGACAGGTCAGGTGCACATTTAATTCAATAATAATAATAATAAAAATAATGTTAGAGTCACCACAGCACAGTCACATCTCACTGTTTTAAAGAGCTGCCTCCGGAGAAGCAGACCAATGCGGCTGGTTCTCTCTAACGATGAACCTATTGGACATGGATTTGGTGGAATATTTGACCAGAGCATTTATTATTTCTGTGATGAAAGCCTTCAGCTGTGGAAGGTGACTCTGAAACAGCTTTTGAACATGTTTTTCTGTGTGGCTTCTTATCATTATTGTGGTTCACGTTTGAGCCATAATAGTGGCTGCAATAGGAGGGTTTTTTGTAGTCCAATACTATACGGTGATGTACTTTTTAGTGAAACAGCTGTTGGTGATGTCACTTCCCCTGTTGTTTCCACTGCTGGGTGAGGACAGTTGGATTGAGCAAACACAGCTGAAGCTCTACTTCACTAATGCATAGAGATCTAACAGTTCACCCCATGAAAGGTTGCGGATCAGGACATAGGTGATATTATTTGAGGAATTCAGATGGACCCAAAGAGTGTGTTATCTAAGGTTCAGGAGCAGAACCACACCTCTAGTGCGCCCTTTCTGGTCTCCGTCCTCATAATACCTCATGGTCCTTCTCCCCTAATGTTCCCGTTAAGGTCAGTGGGGATGACAGCCCGAGAGTTCGTCATTGTCTCCTACGAAGCCCCAAAACGGCAGCATAACATCATTCGCTCGCACCGCCATCTTGCTTAATGGATAAAGTTTATTCCAGTTTAATTTGAGGTTGTGGTCCTTGTGAGAGAATGAACTTCAAGCCTAAATGTAACAACAAATCCAAATCTCATCAAAGGATAAAACGGACTGGATTAAGTGTGACTGTTACCAAAGAAAGAGGCACTTATGTTTTCATCTCCACGGTGAGCAAACTGCAGCATATTGCCACAGATACAGGATATACAGGAATATTTGCGTAAGTCGAGTAATCCTTGAGAGTATTGCGTTTGTGAGTGAAGCACCAAAAGCTCCGGTGGCGTTGTTCTTCTCAACAAAGAAGTACTTTACTGTAGAAAGAGAACATGTTGAGCACTGATTCGAGAAATTACAATTATCTGTAAAAATGGTGGAAACATACTGCACCAAAGCAGATGTAAGCCAACCTGGGAGTCGAACCCACTTTTTGTTGGGAGGTAACTGTGTAAGTTGTGGCTTTAATGACACTGCGCAAAGAAATTGACATGATGTCGGATTTCAGCAGAGGTCTTGTCTCCCGCAGCACAGCCTGTCCATCAAATGACAATGTTTTGCAAAGAACATTCTGTCATTGCTTTAAACGTGGCAGCTAATTTATAACTTTACAGCGACGAGTAATTAAAACTGAAAGTGGCTGGGTGCATCTCGGGTCTCTCTACACAACATCGCCGTCCTTTATGGAAAGCAGAAAAACATGTTGTCATCTACTATCCTCCAGAGCAAAGATTTCTTGTGCATTTATTAAAATTAAAATGTTGCTAGTTTTTCTGTGACGACCCCAATGTAACAAAAACATGGCGTAAACAACTCGATTGAATTTGAATTGCTAAAGAGGCGACGCAGCATCTGTTTGGGTTCACTAAATGTATTGCCGAAAATCAGCCAAAACACGCTGCGCAGAGAAAACACTATACTTTACAAAGCACCCAATTTGTCAAAGATAACAAGCTTCTCTGGTTTCTATCGGTGGCCGGATCGTCGCTGAAGTTAAACCCTCTTCCGCTTCTTCTCTTGTAAATTAATGCATCAATCTCGCTCCTTGCACGACCCCATTTCACCGGAGCGCCTCACGCAGTCCGGATGAGTTCAATAACAGCTTCATCCTTTGACACCGACTCGTGCAAAAAAATCCAATCACACGTTCCTCGGGGCTCTCCTCTCCTCTGTGTTCATCCATATTAAACAGGCGGCTCTAAATGGTCGGTGGAAGACTATGGAAGTGTGTCTCACCCTCGCGCTGTGGAGCACTGGGCCGGTCATTAAAGGAGACGATGAGAATCAAAGAGAAGCCAATTGGGCCCCGGGGAACATGGATTTAGAGGTGGGGAAAGTTTAAACAGGAATATCTTGTTTCAGAAGTAGACACTTGGGTCAATTTAAGGCATGTTTGATAAAGAGTTTGAAAATGTGTCGTCTGGTCATCGCGATGTAATTGAAATCCAAGTCTGAATGGTCACGACTTGCAAATCACAGCTATAGCAACACATTTCCCTCTTGGGGCTTATAAAAGCTGCTGAGCAAAATAACAAATGTAAGCACAGTTGTCCCCTCCAACCACAACATATAGAAAAACTTGGAAAATATCACAAAGAAAGACATAATTGGCGGTTCTCTCTGCATAGAAACCAATGCGTTCACGAAACAAACACTCCCGATTCTGTATGCCATGCATCATATAATATTCTTGATGTAAAAAGTGTATTTGTGGCCAGTCCCTTCTTTCTTTTCTTTTTTTCATCAAAGGCAATATCATATAATTAACTTTGGTCCCAAACCGTAATCCTTCATGCCTATCCTTTTGGCAGACAGTCAGCTCTGCCCTGGCACAGAACGAGCCACTGGGACCGAGTCAAAACACAGGTGTGTTTGATAAAGAGATCACGCCGAGCCTCTGAACACAAATGCAGACCTGATCCAGGACCACGACTCAACTGTCTCAAAATCAGAACGACACCAAGACTTGATTAGGGGTAAAGCAGCTCTGAACAAGGACAAGACTTATCGAAGAATCGAACCACCGTAAACCAGGACAAGAGCCAAAACATTATGTTGGAACTAGGGTTGTGAAGTTACAGGAATTCTAAACTTTTTAAAATTTTCCATGGGAATTAATGCAGCTTAAGAATGTGATTTGATAGGTATACATCGGAATATCTAAGACAGAGAGGTGTCGAAGAAAATCCTCTTTGCCATGTCTGACCACAAGAGTGTTCGCTGTATGACCAATGCAAAGAAGAGCTTTTGGAAATGCTCTTGTTTATATCCATCTTGTATAATTATATTCACCAAGTGTGTGCTGTCTTACAATCTTGTGTTGTTTTAGGAGTCTGCGCTTTTTTCTCAATGTCGTTCTATAGTTTGTCTTTTCTGTTTAAAGGGGCTAGATGGAAGTTGGCCATTTTATACTCACTAGTGCCATCTCAGGTCATACTTGTAACTGCACCTTCTATATTAAGCTTGTGCATGACGGAAATTCGGACTCGAAGTAACAACTTTTTGAGTGACAGTGCAGGATTTTTGAGGCAGTTGTGGTGAACAGGTCTGGGTTCATTCTACACCTTAGGACATGGCTGGAACATGTAGGGGGAGGAAAATACTTAATTGTAACATTTTTAAACTCCGTATAGTCCCTTTAAAGGAATAGCCCACCATTTTTAAATACTGAGATATGTTCTTACCTTAGCTGAGACGAGTTGATGTGTAGCTGTCTGGTCTTTACGTGTGCTCTCAGTCACGTTAACAGAGCACAGACAGTGTTAGCATTTAGCCTCTCCTCATCTTGTCTATGGATCCAAACGGAGGTGAAGTTAGAAGCGACCGAGCTCTTCCACATTTTCCCTATTTAAATATCGTTACATGAGCATGTACATAATCCAAGTATAGTCACACAAAATTAAACATGTCGATTTTTACTACGCCTTACAATATAGTTCCCCTTTTTATCCGCTTACAAAATTGACATGTTTAATTTTGTGTGACTACATGCTCATGAAACCATATTTAAATAGGGAAAATGTGGAAGAGCTTGGTCGCTTCTAGCTTCACCTCCGTTTGGATCCATAGACAAGATGAGGAGAGGCTATATGCTAGTGCCGTCTGTGCTCTGTTTACGTGATTGAGGGCACACGTAAAGATCAGCCAGTTATGCATCAACTCGTCTAAGCTCAGGCTCAGCGTCTGTCATAAACTGACTTAGTGACATAGAAAGTCTCACAAACTCATGACATAAAACTTTGCCACTGATCATAAAGGGAGTTAAGGAGAATCTAGGTTTAGGAAAGTTGTGAATCTCTTTTCTGTGTTGCTTTGACGATATGGAGCCTCACTTCTTGACATTACTCATATGTTTTATGGTTCAAAAACACAATTAATTGGTAACTAACTGTTCACTTATTGTTTACTCAACAAAAAAAATACAAAAATCAATGTTTTTTTAAGAGTTTGGAACAGAAAAATCCACAGCTTGTGGTTGAAATCTCTGCATGAGCGCTGAGTGAAGTGTCCTTGAGCGTTTTCCCCCATTATCTGTGTGATACATGAGTGAGTGATGGATGGTGGACTTAGCGGAGACAGATAGCCTCACTTGCATCAACTTATCCCACGGCAGTTATTTCTGTCCATGTAGCTTATCACCCAGTATGAGAGGTGAATGAAAAATGACGGCTATACGGTTGTGCTCTGAGACCCTTGTCATAAAAAACACTACAAATGTGAGCCATTGGGAATCACTAAAACCACCTCAAATGAAACCAGGACAGCATGACCCCCCTGTACGACCTGCAAGGAGTCTACGTTCGAGAAAGTTTGCGAAGCACCGCACTATTTTAATATACAGATATACAACTAATAGACTTGCCGCATGGGTGCCCATCTCCAGTGTTCTTGTTCGCCGCTTGTAAATCTAACACACAGAGCCGGCATCAACAGATCAGACTCAAGGGCACAGCCGGCTTCCTGCCTCATCACAAAAACAGTGTTTTAAAGCACCGACGGGAGTGAGGCAGGACGACCAACACGCAGCTACGAGCGGGAGCAGTTCAGAGGCGCATTACCACACTGTACTAATGCAATAGTTGGGGACGTTTGTACGGCGGCGCGGTGGAGGGATAGTTATTTCAGGCTCACAGCTAGAGGCTTCTAGATTCAATTCCCAGACCGTATGGGGCCGTTTTTGTGTGGAGTTTAAAGGATAGGTCACAATCATCCCTGCATTGTGATATGGCGCATGAAGTTTGTATCTGACACAACTTTCAACTTGCAAATAAAGCATGACTTGCAATTGTGAAAGCGCTTCTTAATCAGGAGAGACACAAAAAGAAATAAGCGAAGAACCGATGTGATGGAGGGAGAGTGTTTGGTCAGAGTCGATGCTGAAGATAATGGTGCTTCTGCTGCTGCGGTGGAGATGGGATGGAGGCATGACTGTAAAATTGGAAAACAATATTTATACGCTACACTAGAGACTATGATTTATTTTCCCTATCGAACCTCTGGATCTACTATCGTGTGTCTGAACCAGAAATGAAACTCATTGCAATTTTTGTTTGTCTATAAATGTGTCTTGATGAACGGCTGAATGTGCCGGTAAGTAATATGCCAATACAATTCTGCAACACGCCATTTCAGTCTAACGTTAGCCCCGCCATAACGGCCGCATGCACTCACAGCACAGTAGTAATACAGAGGGAAATTGCATGGTAACTATAGGGATGATGATTTTGTAGCCCGGATGGTTACTAAGGAAGTACTAACCATGTTTGCTGTGTTAGAATGAAACGTTTCTCTTGTTTCCATGATTGACTAGTGACATATTGATGAAGTTACTCCTTTTGGGTCCATGTTATTTCTAAATGTCTGTCTCTATGTTATGTCTAAATGTCTGTGCAGTGAAGTGCTACCACAATCAAAACTTTGATTTAGATGACGCCTTTAAACCTCTTACCCCCACTCTAACGGAGAGGATTTTCTCTAAAAGCTTCTCGACTGGAGCTTATAGCCGACAGGCCAGTGCAACGCCTCATTTGAAAGCTAAGACCTAAAACGGATCTAAGATTTTTCCACGCGTTTTAGTCTCTTTTTTGTTTTGTGTTTTTGTCATTTTATAGCATTTTTGTTGCTTTTTTATCCAGTTTTTGTCGCTTGTTTTATGCCGTTTTTGTTGCTTTTTTGGTGCTTGTTTTGTGGCGTTTTTGTCGCCTGTTTCTTGGCATTTTTGTCACTTGTTTTCTTTTGTCTTTTCATGCTTTTTTTTATGCGATTCGTCCTCATTTACGTCTCGTTTTTGTCGCAATTTTGACACTTTTTTCCACTAAGCTTTTAGATTTGGTTAAAGTCGAGCTGGACAAATGTGCTCAGTAAGGCGGGGGTTAAGATTTAGACACACTTTTTCTTCAGGAACAATACGTTAAAGTACATGTTGTGGACCCACTGTTCTGCATGTCCTCCTTAATCTTAATCTTGTACTTTGGTCCTTTAAGAAAACTTGGCAGGACATACAGTTGGCTGCCCTTCCCATTCCTTCAAGACTTTAATATCATTATTGTCATTAGACCAACCTGGGGCCCATCAGGGGAAAGCGAGGTACACAATAACACAGATTAGATCTTTCGGTGGGGCTTCTGTTCGTGGGTAGCAACAGTAAGTTCGTTTTTTCCTTTTTTTTTTTTTTTTTTAAAGTATCAGTGTCTAAACTGGTTCACTGAAAACACAGGGGTGAGTCGGCGACTGGTAATGCAAACTAATGTGGCTCAAATCACTGAAAATCATCCTGGTTAAGATAATAATCGAACAGTGATCTTTTCCTTGCCAGTTCAAACCGTATACAGTGGGGGAAAAAAGTATTTGGCCAAAATCCAATAGAATGTCTATGTGAAACTGACCAAATACTTTTTTTCCCCACTGTATGTAATGGCAGAAAGATTTGAGAAAGATATTTGGGCTATTTCTGATAAGTTAAAGAGAGAAGATTGGAATAAGAACGGCTAAACTAACACAAGAATGATGTGTATTTGAGAATGTTTGTGGAAGTTACATCTACAGAGAGACTAATATACAGTTGTGCTCAAAAGTTTACATACCCTGGCAGAATTTTTGAAGAATATGACAGATAATACAAAACTTTTTTTTTTTTTCACTCATAGTTAGTGGTTTTGTGAAGCCATTTATGGTGAAACAACTGAGTTTTCTAATTTTAAATCATAAAAAAACAAAGTACCAATACGACCCTGATCAAAAGTTTATATACCCCAGTATTTTAATACAGTGTATTTCCCCTTTAACATCAACAACAGTCTGTTGTGGTAGTTGTGGATGAGGTCCTTCATTTTTTCTCATGGTGAAGAGGCCCATTCTTCTTGGCAAAATGGTAAACGGTCTCAACAAAGCTTTACAGCAAGGATCCACACTCTCATTCAATGTACACTGGAGGCAAGGTGGGTAAAGTGTTTTGCCCAAGGACACAACCGCAGTGTGCACCTACAGGAAGCTGGATTCAAACCCCAAACCTTCCAATCATTTCTTTCTTTCTTTATTGGTTTATTTTGTCGAGACAGTGCATGTTAAAGGGGCTAGATGCAAGTTCATGATTTCAACACATTAGGACATTGCTGGAACATGTAGGGGGAGGAAAATACATAATTTTTACATTTTTAAACTCCGTATTGTCCCTTTAAGCCATTCATCCTGGCCTATTGTACATGTTTGTAGTGGTAGGGGAAACCAGACACGCAGACACGGGGAGAACATGCAAACTCCACACAGAAAGGCCCCGTCCCTGGTGGGAATCGAACCCGACCTTCTAGCTGTGAAGCATGAGTGCCGACCGCTGTGCCACCATTTGCGTTGTACTGCACTGTCGCCCAGTTCTTGTAAATTCCTGGGCTGTTTTGCATGAACTGCACGTTTGAGCTCTCCCCACAGCGGTTCAATGATACTGAGGTCAGGAGACTGAGATGGAAACTACCGGGACCTTCACTTTATTCTGCTGCTCCATATTTCACAATAGGTATGGTGCACTTTTTTATTGTCGACAAATCCTATGATGAAACACTTTTGAGCACAACTGTATATTTTGATTGCATTATTAGCCAAGCAGCTGCAGCCTCTGCGATTGCAATTCCCTTCATTTGCAAAAACCTGCATGATTAGAATAAAAGTCAGCACGTAGCCAGAGGACACTTTGCAGGCTTTAGTCGTTAATGGACTTTTCCCGCTTTTTTTTTATCGGCGTGACTGCTCTTTCTGCACATGATGAAACAGGTCTGTGCTCTGTGCAATGCTTTGAACCATCTGAACTCTGCCACTTTAACCAAACTCAAAGGTTCTTGTCTGAGAGCTGCGCCTGCACCTGCTGTGATGCTGACACACACCTGGTGCCAGAACCACATCTTATAATGGGGAATATTGTGTTTTTAGTGCTTTAGGTGCAGCACTTTTGACAAAAAAATCTTATTCAAAGCCTACGGAAGTGGATTGAATTGGAAATAATGATGAAACAATGCACGACAGTAAATTGGGCCCAAGGCAGATTACTGTTATTAGGGATGTGACAAAGGCTAATTATTCTAATCGTGGGAAACGAAGCAATTTTACATATCTCACAATAACTAAAAATGCATTGCTTTGCTGTGATCACTGAAAACATGTCCTTCCACCTATACAGTCACAGAAAGAGAAAAGCGCTCTTTCTTAAACGCATTGAATGATTTATCAGCTGAAGGAATGATGGCCCTTGAAATACTTTTCAAACTTTCAAACATGTACGTCAGGAGAAAAAAATATATATTCTAAGTCATTATTCAACCAACTCTTTTAAGCTTGTGTCAAGTGCATTTGAGATTTTTTGAAATCCACCACTTCACTTCGTCCGAGGCTCCGTGTTTGAGAGTTTGCGAGAGAGAGAGAGAGAGTGCACGCCTGACCTTTACAAAGTAGTTTTTAACAGAGTCAGCGGAAAACTTCTGCTACTCTATCAAGAGACCTCCCGAGCATCAAATATTCACAGCTCCCATTGGTTTCACCACCGCGGATAGAGAACTAGTATACGTTTAGGTCCGTAGTTACATACTTATATTTGCACAGAACAGAGGACGATGAGAGTTATGGACACAAAAGGTGGGGAATCATCACTGATCAACAGATTGTTCCTTTATAGGAATTTGTAACTCCTGGGTTATTACGGTTATCATTTTTCTGAAGTGCAAAGGGTTAATATAACAACCATTCAAAGGGGGCCTGGATAACTACTTAGAGGGACTATACAGAAAAATGTTAAAACCAAGTATTTTCCTCTCGCTACATGCTCCAGCAATGTACTATTGTGTAGAATGTGCCGTCATGCACGAGCTTAATATAGAACTGCAGTTACGTGTAAGACCTGAGGTGGCAGTAGTGAGCACAAAATTACCAACTATATCTAGTCTCTATAACCTCCGCATTAACCGAGTGCATTTTCTCTGATCCAGCTTTACCCAAATCCATAAAGTCACAGCCTATAGGCCAGTGTAATGCCTCATTTGAAAGCTAAGACCCACAAAACTCATCTAAATGTTGCCATTTCCTCGCGTTCTCGTCACATTTTTTCCATCTTTTTCCATCCCTTTTTTTGTTGCGTTTTCGTCACATTTTTGCCACTTATTTATCGCTTTTTTTGACATGTTTTTGTGGCTTTTTTGCTACATTTTCATCATTGTTTTCATCACATTTTTGTCGCTCTTTAGTTGCGTTTTCGTCCCACATTTTTTTATTCCTTTCTTTGCATTTTTGTCACTTTTCTGTTGCTCTTACTGGGCTTTTGTGTTGTGTTTTCATCGCTTTTCTGTCTCGTTTTTGTCGCTTTTTTCAATCAGCTTTTAGATTTGGGTGAAGCCAATCTGGAGTAAAATGTGTTTGGTTCATGTGGGGGTTTTAAGAGGTTTAATAAACAATAAATGGCTAAGAAACTGGACCTTCCACTTCACTGTTCTGTGATCAAATCGTGAGCATCTCCGTAACTGCAGCCCTGGTGTGGTGCTCTCAGTGTGCAGAGGTCTCTACAGTATCTGCTTCTTGTAAATGGAGTTCCCTCATTAGGCAGGATTTCAAAATGTCTTGTAAGCTTGAGCCGTGGTTCTCGTTCTCCAGTTGTTCGCGACCCAGAAGGTTCCAACCTTTTTCAATGGGCTGCCAACCCTTTGAATATGGCATTGCTTTATGTGGAAATGAGGAAATACCAGAGTCCGATGACACTCTGCAACAGACTCAAGCTGCGTATTCTAAAAGAACCACTGGACTAAATATAAGTAACCTTATATAAATGTTTCATAATAGCTCTTAATGTATGCAAATATAGCCCGGCAGAGGTGTGAGCTCTGAGGCACAGGTCGATCTGCCCCATGTGGAGTGGTATAGTATCAGCACACCAGCCTTGGATAAATCTTGAATTTCCCCGATCAGTGAAGCAAGAAATTACAACTGGACCTGGGGAAAAATAAGTCGGTAAAGCCAGTGTCTATAAAGAGGCAGGCTTCATCGGAAAGCAGCTTTAGGATTGTTCATACTTTCACTCAACAGTTCACAATAGAGACGACTGTTGTTAAATATAGAGGCCGTCAACTCACCGCATTACGCTAGTTTACATAGAGCTGCCATCTCCATCATCATTAAAGATTCACATGAACGAAACAGGAAAACTATTATCAATCTTCTTTGTAAATATGGCTGTCATGATCAAACCTCAAAAGACTGCAGTAATTTAGGCAGGTATTAAACACGTGTAAACCCTGTAGTTTAAACCTTCACAAACAAGGACTTGGTGAAAACGTGCATAGTGAACTGAATCTGGATTTTGAAACGTAAATCACCTTTCTGTGTGGTGTTTGCATGTTCTCCCCGTGTCTGCGTAGGTTTCCTCTACCACTACAAACATGTACAATAGGCCAGGATGAATGAGAGTGTGTGTGAGAGTGCGACCGGGGGACGACGGATGCAAATTATTCCATGGCTACAACCCGGCGTGGCGCGTTTACATGCATGAGAGCCATGTGTGTTCATAAAAGGAACAGGCCACCGTCTTTACATACAGAGATATGTTCTTACCTGAGCTTAGACGAGTTGATGTGTACCTGTCTGGTCCTTGTGTGTGCCCTCAGTCACGCAAAACGACCAAAGATGTTGTTAGCATTTGGGCTCTCCCAATGTATTCCTATAGCTCCAAACAGGGGTGAAGTTGGAAACTACCACGTTCTTCCACGGGCACAAAGACCAGACAGGTACGTACCAACTCATCTAAGCTCAGGTAAGAACATATCACAGTATGGAAGAACTGTGTGCCCTCAGTCACACAAAAAGATCGAAGACGTTGTTAGCATTTGGCCTCTCCCAGCATATTCCTATAGCTCCAAACGGGGTGAAGCCAGAAGCGACAAAGCTCTTCCACGGGCACAAAGACCAGACGGGTACGTATCAACTCATCTAAGCTCAGGTAAGAAAATATCTCAGTATGGAAAAACAGTGACCTGTTCCTTTAAGCAAAAGATAGTTGCATTTTAATACATAGATTTCTTTTCTCCAAAATTTCTCCATAAGAAGTCAGTGAGGTTGCCATTTATGTTGTCTCATTTCAAACTCAATCCAATCACTGACAAATAACTCAGTGCTCGATACGACAATTGTATTTTTTTCTGTTAATATGAAATAAATATAACTTTTACTGTAATGATTCATGACCACAGATAAGACATACCTTTGTTTATGAACATGAGCTCAGATTGAAATGAATTCTTCCCACACATTTATTATATTTTTTCATTGACTCCATTAAACTCCAAACCACACAATTGTCTGTCTCGACCTGACAATAATCATCCCATGACGATAATCGAAATTGACAAAAGTTGCAGTTTTGATTTAATGTATTATCAGTGTCTCGGCATTGATTGCTTTGATGACCTTATATGGCAGTAAATAATGAGTCAGTTAAGCCTTTAAAGCACATACGAAATAACTACAAACCCAAATGCAAAAACTTTACCACCACTTTCTCTATAAAAAACGCAGCATTACACAAATAATTTCACTGTCGATTCAACAGTACTTACAAACAGTACAAGTAAAGAAGCCGTGTTAACTTAAAAACTCCCAAAGCTGGTACTCACATCTGTAGTTACGGTTGCGCCTGCCTTTGAACATGGTCATATCTCGAACGACTCCGCTCTGTTGTCTTCTCTTCTCGCCTCTGGTTCCCTCTCTCCTAAACTCAGCAGCGCCAGACAATCTCAGCCTCCCCAGACCGTACCATTCATCACTCTACTCCAGGGGGAACCAGAGACTAAAAAAAAACCCTCCACTCCAGCTTATGGTGCTTCGACGAGACAACATCATCTATTAGAGGCAGAGGTAGGTGAGAAACGTGAGGGCTGAGCAATTATGGAAAAAAACACTTGTGATTGCAATTTGTACAGTGTAAGTTTAGTAGGTCTTCGCTTTCAAATGAGGCGTTACTCTGGCCTATAGGCTTTGAGCTCCAGTCGAGAAGCTTTTAGATTTGGGTAAGAGGTTAAAAAAGAAAGTGAAACTGACTAGGATTTCAATATTAATTTCAAAAGGAAAGTTAGTTTTCGCTATGTTTTTCAGTAAAAGGTTTCATTTCAGGAGTAATTTAGCTTCATTTCGAACACAACACACTACTAAATGTTAAATAATCTTAGTTAAGTTGGTCATTTTGTAATAACATTGGCAAGATCCTCGAAGTAGGGGGTACTCGGAGTATAAATGAATGACTTAAAGCAGAACTAAGTACCTCATGCCCCTGGAGGCCATAAGCGCCACTGCAGGTGTCGTAGCATGTTACGTTTTTTTACTCATTGATTGTGCGTGAGAGTAAATACGACACTGACAGAAAAGACAAAGCGAGAGAGGGATATTGTACATCCAATCACACAATTGGGATAATTTCTTTCACTCAAACTTGGCTGTAAACACTGTTTAAGTGGCGCTAACCCACAGTTAGCTTTGCCCGTTTGCCTGTTAGCTTCTCCTTTGTGATTCCATTAGTGTGTATTGGGGCTTCTGGGTTGATGCAGGCAAAGCTGTCAGTGTGGTTTTCTGGCCAGAGACACCAGGGGGAGATGAAACACCCCCCAATCATCCCATTAACACTTGTATTACCCCCAGAAGTACAACAAAAAGGATTTATTAAGGTAAACGAGTTACTTAGTACTGCTTTAAGGCGTACACAAAAAAGGTTGGGAACCACTGAGATTAGCAAGTTTATACATAGGCTAATAAGACAGAGAGAGAAAGGTTTCTTGTTGATTCTCAGCAGAGGACTTTATTATCTTTATAAAATGTAAAATATAAATGACCTAAATAAGTGCAGCATTTACTATTTGAGTCCAATCAAATTGCGATCTCAATTTATTAGCGATTAATTCTGCAGATTGTTAAGTCGATGCATTAAAGAAAAGGTCACACGCCCTAATATTTGTTTGGACCAACTTTAGCTTTGATTACAGCACACATTTACTGTGGCATTGACTCAATACACTTCATTTGTACTGATGATGGGAGAGCGCGACCACTGCTCAAAGCCTTCTCCAGCACATCCCAAAGATTCTCAATGGGGTTCAGATCTGGACTCTGTCGTGGCCATTTCATGTGTTCATTCACTCCTTCACATTGTGAGCCTGATGAATCCTGGCATTGTCATCTCAGAAGATGCCCGTGCCATCAGGGAAGAAGAAACAAATTGATGAACCTGGTCATTCAGGAGGTTCAGTTTCAGATGATCTCAGTCTATGTGTATTGCTGAACCTTGACCTGATCGACTGCACCAACCCCAGATCAAAACAGTCAGTTAAATCCAAGCGGCGACTTTCTTTTTTAGTCAGGCTGTATACTGTATATGCTGCAGATGTGTATTGAAATAGAGCACCTCTTGGTAAGGCCATGTTTTATGCTTGCATTTGTAAAAGGAGCGTTGGAGGCAGAAGTTGCAAAATAAGCACAAATATGAACCCAAGAAAGAATGAGAGCGATAGAAAACTCCCCATACTGTATTGTCCCTGAATAGCCCATATACATCGGTGTTTTATTTATTTCTGGGACAGCCACTGTACTTCATCTGCCACAATGTAATGCAGCTCATGGAAAATCAATATTCTCCTTTTTTGTATGAATGTATGGGTACGACAAGTGATTATTATTTTCTGTACTTTAACACTATTTCCTCAAAACTCCGTGCACTGCATTTTATTGTTCTGAAAATACAACAAATGAAGTATCTCCATTGTGTGCTTGCCTCTGGTTTAGGGCTCCGCAACACATCATCAAAGTTTATCGCAGTATTCTGAGGTGGAAGTCTCAACATGCTCCCACTCATTTTCAATGGGTTAAAGATGTGATGTACTTTCTTAAATGTGAAATAATCAGACTCAGTGCAGGTGGTTCTCAGGACAAATTTTCAAGAATTTGGGACCCCTTTCTACTTTATGTTGAAAATATTCCTGTTCAGATTGTTACGGGCTAAGATTTTTATTTTTTCTTACTGTGTTACTTGTCTCTTTGCTACTACCACTCTTATTCAATGTTCTCCCTCCCTTTATTGATTGATTTATCTTTTTAATTTTCCTCTTTGACTAATTGGGCATGTACAGTGGGTTAAGGTAAGGGGTAGAGTGTGTTTTGATTAAAGTTATACTTTGTCTGTTTATGGTTTTGCATAATTGTAAAATGTAAAATTTATAAATAAAGTTTAAAAAAAAAAAAGTATATCGCAGTATTACGTGACACTGTATCTCGCAAAGTCACTGAGGTCTTTAGGCTGACTGAGATTTACCCATTTTCTTTCGTAAAGCAAAAACACATTGAATCGATACAGCTGAACATTTGTTGATTTGGGCTGCCAACATTTTTTGTGGATGACCATTTCGCTCACGCTGTGGACTCAGGATCGTAACTCAGGCATGTAATGAAGTGAATTGGTAAATCTAAATCATGAATGTAATCATGTCTTGTTTTGATATAATTTTAGAGTAAACATATAGTAGTAGCTTAAAACTGTAGGTAGGTAGCTAGGTATTGTGGAAAAATATCTCTAGTCAAGACAGTGATTGTATCACATGGTTTTCCTCATAGTCTGCAGTTAACCTCTTAACCCCCACCTCAACCGAGCACATTGTCCCCAGTTTGGCTTCACCCAAATCAGAAAGCTCCTTGAAAAAAGCATCAAATTAGCATCGAAAATGAGGGTGAAAATACAACAAAAGAGCCACAAAAAAGCCACAAAAGAGCCACAAAAACATTATTAAAAAGTGATGAAAAAGCAACAAAAAGAGGGACAAAAACATGGAAAATGAAGGAACAATAACACAATTAAAAAGAGTCAAAAACGTGATGAAAAAACAACAAAAAGCAACCAAAAAAGCAATGTAAAAATCAACAAAAAAACTGCAAAAACGTAACCAGAAAGAAAAAACAGAAACAAAAATGCTTCAAAAATGTTACAAAAATGTGGCGACAACGTGACAAAAAAAGCTACGGCTGGTTTTGTAGGTCTTATCTTTCAAAAGAGGCGTCACATTGGTCTATGGCAGTGCTTTTCAACCACTGTGCCGTGGCACACTGGTGAGATATTGTCTGGTGTGACTATGGAAATTATTCAATTTCACCAAGTTGTTTTTTTGAAAAGAAATTCATTATTATCCGCAAATAATGTAGCGTTTTGGAGTGTCTGTGCTGTCGAGTGATCGGCAAAGTAACCATGTAATACTCCATACTCCATACTCCATATCAGGGAGCTCATTTCTTCTACTTCAAGAATATGTGATGCACAGATGCGGCAGGTGGTGGTGACAGTGTGGCTAGCGAGACTACAGTGTTCATATTCAAGACACTTTGATGAGAACGGCTGAGTATAGGCTACAGATATGATGCCTTGTGATTTTTTAAATGAAAAAAAACTGTGCCTTGGCTCAAAAAAGACTGGTCCTGGATGTGAGCGCTCCAGTCGAGAAGCTTTTCGATTTGGGTGAAGCCCAACTGGAGACAATGTGGTCGGTAAGAGGTTAATGTGTGATTGGTTGTTTTCAGAGGAGCCCTTGGCACAGATTGGCAGCCACACTTCCCTCAGTCTGCCACAGGAAACGGCAAATCACGACCCGAGTATGACTGACGAGTGAATGAAACTTACTGCCAAGCTGTTTATACATTACGTATTAACAAAACAATTTCAATCATTACAACATTTATGCCACAACATTTTGTAAAGCGACATTAACAAACGTCCCATGCAGTCAGTCTGTGCACATCGGAGCGGCAGAGGGGCTGATGGGATGCCGCCTGCTGACTCTCCAGCTGTCGAGGCGTTTACACTGTATTCAAGATGAAGGCACATAATTGTACTGTCTAATTGCACTGACGTGGGGCCACAGCTGCCTCGCTCTCTGCCCGTCGACTTCCCTGTTCACTCTCACACGGCGAGAAGAGAAACTAATGGCTTTTCAATTATATTAGCGCGCTCATAATTGTTACCACGGCTTTAATGCATACGCAGGTGTACAAACTGGCACGAATTCATGAGCAGGGTCGGCCATAGTAGAGACCTGCTGTACACAAGAAATGAAACCTGAACCAAAAAGCATAAGTGCCATAAAAACAATCTCAAGGCATATAATACATCAAGCACAAGTACTGTCTTGTAAAAAGCAGTTAATTAACAAAAGAAATTGCTTTGATTGTGGCACCATCTAGTGTTCGGCAGATCAGGAGGAGCCGGTTTTTCACTGCATCTGTACAATATATACTTAAAGATGATGCCGTTTACATAGTCTTTGTTTTAAGGTTTGTTTTTGTCATCACTTAAAGGCCCCTTGATTTTTTGATTGCAAACAACGAAAGGGGAAGCCACTAAACTAAAATGTTGGCTATGATCCAAACTCATTGGTAACTTTCCGAATGTATTTGAAACATCTAAATTCTTTTCAAGAACAAGTTTATTTGCAAATTTCACAACGTGCAGGGTCACTTTTCAAGGTCACGTTCACAAAAATGCTACAAAAATAGCCTGAAAGTTCATGAAATGTTTTATAATTTGATGCACGCCGTTTTCCCTACAAGCATTTGAGTTTACAATATACTAAAGGAGGATAAAATACTTTTCATTCCATTTCTACAAGTAAAATCAGGCATAGCTCCTTCAACAAAACAAACGTTGTATCAATCAAATTACAATATGACATTTCCAAGCAGAGGTGGGAAGTACTCAGTTACATTTACTCAAGTCACTTTTTGAAGTAGCTGCTCTTTAGCATGTTTTTACTTACAGTACTTTTTACTTCTACTTGAGTGTTAAAGTAATTTAAGTATTTGTACTCTTACTTGAGCAAAAAAAAAAAAAAAAAAAAGGAACTGATGACATTGGGAGTAAATTTTGACACGTAAAAAATGTATATATATATTTTTTGGTGTGTTACTTAATTCATTATTTTGTTTTAATTTTAATTTTATTTTATTCTTTGAACAGGGACAAAGAATAAAATCACTGCACATTAATCACAATTAATGTGCAGTCACTGCACATTAATTAACATCATCGTAAATGTGCCAGTTTTAGCTCCAAAGCTAGTTTTCAACTGTAGTCCCTGGGCAAGATGTAGATCAACAACAGTAAACAATATACAACAATATTCATTACAACAATCATTATTAACCTGTAAAATGATAAAACAATTCATAAGCATGATCTCACACACAACCTTTGTTAACAATCAGCACAAACACTACACCATAGACAAATACACAAGGGCAGAATTACATTGGCAGCAAAAAAGCAGCAAGAATAATACATTAACAGTGATAATGGTTTCTTTTTATGTCTTTTATTGTATTTCCTTGTATTTCATGTCCCGTTTCTCATAAATTATGAAACATGAATCAGACTGTACTCTCAGGACTCAGAGTACTTGAGTACTTTTTAGAGTATTTTTTGATTCTCACCCACCTCTGCTTTACCAGTATCTACATTTAAACCACAGCTTTTCATCAATTAAACATAAGCGAATCAGCAACAATTGAAAGTATGAAAATATGAAAAGCAGGAGACGCCTTTGATTTATTAATATTATTTGGAAATATTCAAAAAGGTTTCACTAGATTTCAGACTATCAGGATTTTGACCATTAGCCTCTTCTTCAAAACAAATATCAACACATCTTACAAAATGTACGCAACACATTTTCAGCCATTTAAGCAGTATTGTTTTCTCCTTCCCTCTTCAGTTTATTGGAGATTATACACTTTCCACAAGGAGGAGCTCTAACACAGAACACTGCTCTTACAGTAAAGTGCAGGAGATGAAGATAATAGGAGATGATGGCTCTGTGCATTAATCTAAAATAACATCTATAGAAAGTGTCCATAAATCCGCACGCAGGTGATATCACCAGGACGGGACAGGAGCGCTGAGTCAGGGAAAACCAGGCCCCGTTTTATTAAGAGTCACCTCTGTCTCAGGACAACTGCCAAAAACAATCACCGTCACTTCCATTTACACAAGGCCCTAAAGACGACAGCGCAGTCGGGGTTCAGTTAGTGATTTCAGCAGGATGGACAGATCAGGGATTCACTTTGCAACAATTATTGTTTGCTTAATAATTATAAATGAATGAATGAATGTTTTAAACAAGTAATATTTGAGAGAGGACAGATAGGGAGACAGATGGTTAAAAGTTATTTTGGCCTACAGCAGTGGTTGTCAAACTTTTGCACCAACTACCACCACATTAAAAATTTGACCCTCCATGTAGCCTACCAGCAAGCTTAGATCAAAACAGGGGTCAAAAAATAGACCTTAACTGAACTAAATTATGTCTAAACTGGGTATAAAGTTACAGAGCCCCTAAAGTTCCCTAAAGAGAGAAATAAAAAATACTCAAAAGATAATTGAGAATGTTTTATTTATTAATTTTTTTGCCACGGCGCATGAGGAAGGATGTTATTTTGTATTTTTTTCAGGCCGCAGGGCTGCAAGAGGAAATAACAGGAGTACAGGCACTGCACGGCTGGACCAAGCCCGGTGGAGGCAGAACAACTTACAATGTTATACTATCATCTTAGAATGCATGGTGCTCAAATTATGTTATGTTTGACGACAAGTAAAAAACCTTTGCCTTCTTGTGCCGTTAATGCGACACGTCCGACACTCTGAGCTCCGTATCAGAGTTGTCTGTAACATTTTTTCTGTTGGTTTTTGTGGTTAAATATTTTTTTTAAGCTGCAGCAGTAAATGGGTTTAAGTAGATCTGATAGTAGTATTAAATGTAGGAGTGTGACAATATATCGATTTTCCTATATATCGCGATGTTCTGCGGGACGATACTGATACTTTTTATTCTGATGTCGATACTTTTGATGACGTCATGCATATTAATGAGCGACGCTATGCAAATTAATGAGGCAGCCGTGCCCCACTGTTTTCACAGTCGATAGAAGCCAATGATGATCAAGAATTCAGTTTTATATTTATATATATGTATTCCTTTTTAAATCGGACTTCTTGTTTATTTAAATGTAAATGAAGTCACTGACAGATTTATAAATAGATAAATAGATAAGTCAGGAATCATTTATAAACACAGAAAAAAGGGGTACAAAGCACATGAAAGGAAATGTAAATGATGAATAATATGTGGTATGCTAAAATTAAGGTTAAAAGTAGCATGTTTTATTTTTAATCATGATGCATCGTAGGTTATTTTTCTGCAATATATTGATTATCGCAGTATCGACGTATCGTGAGATAATCGTTATCGTAAGCCATGTATCGCATCGAGGTTCCCGCCCCTAATTAAATGTACACTCAACATGGCGTGTCCTGTGCAACAACAATATCTGCCAACTTTCACCATTGTCGTGATCAGCAGCAAATGTTTATTATGCATTTTGAAAGACAAAGGAGAGATATTTCAGATTTAGACATTATCTTTGACTTTGTCCAACAGCAAATACAAGCTTCCAAGGAAGATGCATACTGTAGCTTCAGGTGGATGTTTACAATGGGTTTTTCACAGAAAGTGAGTTGAGCCAACGCATACAAAACTAGCAGCGACCCAAGAGTTATTGCAGGACACTTTGTTCCCTCTGGAGATACTTGGAAGCCGCCCGCCTGGTTGGTGCGCACGGACAGAAGTACAGAAAGTGGCGCTCTTGCGGAGTTACAGCGGCATTTACGCACAAACCACACAGACAGGTTATCTGGCGACAAAACTACATCGCCGGCGTTAGCAAAACGGCAAATTGAAAAAGTATGGCATACCTCTCCACATACAGTTAATATCATTCATCTTCCTTCTATGCTATAAGGCCACTTTCCCTAAGTAAGCATGCCATTCCCCCCCCCCCTCTCTTTAGGGAACTTTAGGGGCTCCGTATAAACCAACCAGAAAAACGGCTAAATGAAGAGGAAGAAGACACTGTAATAATAATGCATCGATCTTATACTGTAGAGCGCTTTCATAGTCAAAGTTCGAAAGCTTCTGTATGTATAAAGAAGAGCTGCCCTGGGGTAGACTGACAAAAGTATAGTTGCCAATCTGCAGTATTTCTGATCACCAACAACCACTCACACAGTGCATATAAAGACAAGATGGTGGTGGGGAAGTGTCTTAACCACTGAGCCAAAGCCACTGTCGCCCCAAACTCATCACACTGCAAAAAGTAATAAACTAGATTAGTTTTTATATTATTAAATGTCTCTATGCACTGCAAAAAGTAATTAACTAGATTAGTATAAACATCTCAATTTGAGCATAATAATCCAAATTTTAGTTGTTTTGAATGGGTAAGTTGTTCTTGGGCATTTGTCCTAGATTATTTCACTTGTTCTGAGACGTTTCTGACTTGTTTCAATACATTTCGTCCCTTATTTCAGGTCATTTTCTTTGCCAATGGGGTAAGAAAATTGGTCTTATCTCATTGGCAATTTTACTTTCTTATTTCAAGCGAGATTTACCTTAGAACCGGTCTGAAATGTCCTCAAACAAGCAAAGTAAATTTGGTCCGATCAGGAAAAGTGTCTAAATTAGCGTCAAAACAAGATACATTTCCTCAATTCAAGTCATTTAAGACAATGCTTGATATTTACATTACAGTCCCAAAATCCAGCTTTGAATTCATTTGTCATGATGCTCTACAGTTTTGCTTTTACTTGACTAATGAAGTATGTTTATAACACCATCAGTTACCTGTAGTGAGAGTAACATAGAGGAGTAGCCGTAGTAGTAGTCTGTGAAGTAATAGCTGCCATTGTACTGCAGTATTCGCGGCAGAACGCAGTAGTACCATCATCATTTCACATGTTTGGGTTTAGAATTAAAAAAAACTTCACATTTTTTAGCATTCATAACGCATTTCCTTCCACTCTGCTCGCACTTATGTCGGACACTTACGACTTCACGAGGTATTTTGCATATCCCTCCGCCTCTGGCCTTCGTCACCTGCAGCATCTTCAAAGACATTATTCTTTTTCTTTACAAAACCACTCCTCTGTGCGTCTCCCTCCTGCTGCTGTCAGCCTGTACTCTATATATGATTTTAATAAAAAGCCAGAAATATGAGAAATTCACATCTCGCGGCCTGCAGCCTCCTCCGGCAATGGAGCCACTAATGAAATCTAAAGTTCATGTTTAAAAGATAAGGCGTGATGGGTGCACGGGTTAAGCCTGACAGGAGAAAGGCTGGGGAGCGATTATTTTTTAAAGGGACCAGCCTCGTTTCTGCAGGGCCCCCATAGGTGTGATGACGGTAATTTGGACTGGCTGGGGAAAATAGCATGTGTTGTGTGGGCAGATTGTTGGGACATGTTTGAGGAGAAGGTGAGATGAGGCTGGAAAAAGACAATATGGTTTGTAGTTAGCTTCATCTGCTTGGGTAATCTTCGGGATAAATCGTACTTCAAAGAGTATCACAGTAGTTTTTCCTTGTACTTGTGTGATAGCCATTGAATAATCTTACTTGAGGAAAGAAAATGTTGTTTGTCTCCAATCTGTCCATGCTTCATGTTGAACTATGAAGGATTTACTATTCACATTGCATCTCTAATAAATCATCCACTTTTGATCATTTCAAAAAGACTGAAAACATTCACAACAAGACCCCCCCCCCCCCAAAAAAAATAATTTGTGTCACTTTCAAAATGTCAATATATGTTGCAAAATCGGAATGCCAATCATCCAAAATACTGGCCCTTTGTTTCCACAGCGTTGCCTTTTATGTCTCAGAAACCCATTTGAAAACCGTTTTGGTGTTTTTGCTCTCAGCAGGGAGCAGCTTGGAGAACGCCACAGTGTGTAATTTGTGAAGATGAGTTCAGTCAAAACAATGATAAACCTTGGTCTTAACATCGTCACACATTTATGCCATGGTAGAAATTGGTGCGTCGAGTTTTCACAGCAAAGTGGAGAGGGGAGGCAGATTAGAGATGCAGAGATGCACCGATCTAGCTTTTCAACGACACCAGAACCTGAGGTATGAGAATCTCGGTCGATAACAATACTTCCTTAGCAGTGGCTTGTACGTTATTTGTTGTCAACAGGAAACTGGTTTAGAGTGAGTGAAAAAGTGAGTGGCCCTTCCAAACTAGAGGGGTTTTCCATTACACAACAATGATATGAGGTTGATGCCTGCCGAAACATTAATCTCCTGGCTGTTTAATAAATCCATCCATCTTCTTCTGCTTTATCCGGGGCCGGGTCGCGGAGGCAGCAGTCTGAGCAGAGATGCCCAGACTTCCTGAGCCATGCACACCTCCTCCAGCTGTTCTGGGGGGACCCTGAGGGGACACCAGGCCACACAGACTTAGTCCCACCAGCCTGTCCTGGGTCTACCATGCGCCCAGCCACCCCGCAAAGGAACATAATTTACGCTTTTATCCGCGACCTCGTCCTTTCGGTCATTACCCAGGAATCATGAGCATAGGTGAGGGTAGGGACGTAGATCAAACGGTAAATCAAGAGCTTTGCCCCCAAGACTTAGCTCCCTCTTGAAATTCTGTCCATAAAGGTAATGAACAGAACCGGTGCCAAAGGGCAGCCCTGGTGGAGACCAACACGCACTGGGAACAGGTCTGACTTACTGCCGGCAATGCGAACCAAGCTCCTATGGTCAAACAGGGAACGAACAGCCCTTAGCAGAGGGACCCGGACTCCCGGAGCACCCCCCACAGGGCACCACGAGGGACGCGGTCGAACGCTTTCTCCAGATACACATAACACACTCTAGCACCCACAGCAGCTTCGACAAAAACAATAAACTGAAATTGAACTTTCAACACTGGGCTTTTCAAGTTGTCTTGGATCCATGACCATGACACAGCAGTGGGCTACATTAATTTGACAACAAAACAAATTATGCAAGACTAGATTGTGCTTAAATTCTCGAAAATATCTATGAATAAATAAGGGCTAAACAAAAAATAAATAAAAATCGAACAATTCTTCTGATAAATATAGAAGAAACTAACATGTTGATGCAAAATGCTAGTTAGCAGGTTACAAGGTAGTTAGCAAGAGTGTCGTAACTGTACCAGCTGTGGTTTGCTCATACGTGTTGTGTAGCTCCATAAAATAGCTAAAGGTTTTATTTTATGCAACATCCAACCTTTATTAAATACTCATGGACTCCTCATCAATGGTATCTCATGTAAAACAGCTTAAAATTAGATTTTATAGGTCATGTTTTCTGTTTCTGAAAAGGGCTGAAAATAATGTCTTAAGTGATCAAAACAAGAAGGATTTTAGAAAACGTAGAATGGCACCACCTCATGACATCATCAGATAGACAGCAAGCATTTTGGCTCAATATACAAGATTAGCCAACTCAAACATGCAGAAACAAAACATGATACTATTGGTATGTTTTTCATAATAGCAACATAGTTGAATTCAGCAATAACCTCAGCAGACATTTAAAGCCATTTCTCAGTTTCTCACACTGAGGAAAACTCAGTTCTACGTGATTTCAAATTCCCAAAATGCTTGAAGCCGTATCTGGTCTTAGAGATGTGACCAGTAGAGCTCTAATTCATATTTAATGACAGACAGGGGCTCAGAGGGGACTGTGTTTCCTATGGAGACTTCTGAGAAGTGATCAATAAGTAATATAAAAGGATTTGCACAGATCCCCTCAAACGCCCTGGAGAGTCCAAGTCCCACTGTTTCCTATGTCCTAGTTTCATTCAGTCAAAACTCTGCATTTCCTCGCTCCTGCACGGCTTTTTTATTTTACTCTTCCAATAAAACTGGCAGTCTAGTCTTTTGGAGAAGATGTTGATTTGGGAACAGGGAGCTTAAGTGCGTCTTATTAATATTTTTGGAGAACAGTCTTGTACGTCCACTGTGCCTTTGAGGAAGCATTAAGAAGAAAAAAAAAGCTGTGCAACACAATTAATAATTAAAAAGGCACTTGTGTTTTTTTCATCATTCAATCACCTCTTTTTATTGAGAACGGGAAGAGGCTACAGCTCGAGAAACACTTCACTGTGCCTCATCCAGCCCGCGGCTTTAAGCTCCATAGACACATTATTTTAATTCATCTCATCCACACTGCGCATCGATGACCCTGGTGTTCCCCCAAGAAATCTCTCAAAACAACCGGCCTTAATATGAATTTAAATGGCTGTGGACACATGTAGCTTTCTTCAGTACTGCTCAGCTTTAGCCTTGTAAGCCAGATCTACTTCCTTTCAGCAGGAAGTCACTCACTGAGCCAGGCTTTTTAGTCCTAATCACCGGAACACATTAAAAAAGTTTTGGTCCAAAACAAACCGGGCACAGAGCCAGCGACGGTGGAAATATTTGCCTCATCTCTCTCCGCAGTGGTCCCGCTAATAAGCTCCTTCACAGCGAGTTAGCCCTGAGTGACGCAGACGTAACAGGTGAGTGTTGCACCGGAGAGCAGCCCCCAGCTAACACAGTCAGACTACAGCACTCGTCACGTTTCCTGTTTGCTGATTAGTTTCATTCACTGACAATCTGTGCACTTTTATAAATACAAATGAAGACAAAGTGACAACTGCTACACTTACTTGGCTGTGATTGGTTAAAACAAGGAACATTTGATCCAATCAGCAGCAAATATCTGAATAAAAGTCTTTCCAGATTGATTTCACTATGCTAAAACCATAGAAAGTGAAGACTAGTTGCTCTATTTGTTTTCTTCTGTATGGTGGAATTGGGATCAGACACTGACATGGAATAACTCTTTTTAGCCATTTTCTGGCGAAATATGAAGTTATTTATTACATTCAAACACACGTCTAAATAGGGTCCATATGGATGTTTACTGTCAGCAGACTGTTCAGTAGATGATACAAGTATGGGATTGGGAAAAAAAGGTTTAGGTTCCACTGGTAAAAGTATCAAAAGGAGATACAGAAAAAAAGAATATATCTTTAAACACAAATGGCCAGATCTTGTGGCGGCGCACAAAGTGGCGCAGGCTCTTGGCGATTATTTTCCAAGTGTCGGAGCCATAAGCGCCATTCGCCTCCGCCACTTGTGAGGGGGCGTCACAAGAGGAGGTGACTGGTCTGATGGGAGCACCGCTGACATTCATTTCCTTGTTTACATTGCGCTGCCTTGCGTCCTTCCTTTAGCCATAGGCTCTCACAGGTCAAACTAAAAACTTGATTTACCCCATCGTGAGCTAAACGATGTTCATGTCTCGAGAGAGAAAGAGCTACAGCGTCCGCTGTGGCGCGGATCGGCCGCGCTTGGCGTGAACGCGAAACAAAACAATTGCACATGTTCACCCCCCACTCCCCCACAACCGTTCTACCGGCCGCGGAGTCGATTTGATTGGAGGAAAATATATGTCTCCACCCACTTAAATGCGTTAAGTCTGGAGTGGCAAGATCACAAAGAGCGCTCCTACTGAGCGCAAAATGTCACGCTATTGTCTGCGTTTTGAGACACAAGATCAGGCCCAAAGTTTTTATATTAAGAGGCAGCAGGAAAGGAAGGCTTGGTTGTTTCACCTCAAATAAATAATCCAGCCTTAAAAGAAATGGTCTTTTATGGAAAACATTTTTCTGTTTTTTATGGTTCTATATGACAAATATTTTGGTATAGGTTTTTAAAAAAGTGTTTTCATGCATCGGAAAAAAAGTATCAGCATGAAAGATCACAATAATGGCATGAGTAAAGAATACTAATTTCCAAGTTCCTGTTTCGGTGCAACTCTATTTTTTTTTACATTTTTGTAAATATTTCATTTTTGCATCTAGAACAAAACTTCATAGATTTTCCTCTTTTTATGTTACTGTGGAAAACGAGCCAAGTGCTCCCAAACTTAGTGTCTTTTTTCAGATAGAGATGGAACAGTGGTATCGGAACAACCCTACATATCATAATGAACACACACATTACCTAGACACTGCCCGGCGATGACCCGGTTGTTCTCCCCGGACACAGCGGCCCGAGCGTTCCTCTCGCTGGAGTACTGTACGAAAGCGAAGCCCTTGTGCACGGAGCAGCCCACGATCTTCCCGTATTTACTGAACAGCGCCTCGATGTCCCCTTTGGTCACCGCCGCCGTGTTCAGGTTTCCGATGAAGACGCGCGAGTTGAGGGAGCGAGGGTCATTCTTGTTGGTCACGTTGCTCGTCTGGGTCTTGCCGGTCATTCTAGTCGGCGCACGGTCCTCCGTCGCAAAGCCTGATGGGAAATACAAGGACATGTAGATTAGAGCGGGAGTGCATAGTTTTCATAGTAGATTAACACCACATTACATAAAACGAATAAAATAAACATGACACAAATGCTTAAGTAGAAAGGGTCATTCCGTGTGGTTTCACCCACAGCCTCCCAGGCAAAGAGAGTTGCTCTAACTCCCAATTGTTTTTTTGTTTTTTTCAACAAAACAGGGAGTTGTAACCACCTTCTCTGCTCGCGGGTGCATTTTGTATTTGTGTGCACTTTTAAAGATCTCTACCTCAGCAATGGAAACATGTGTAAGGCTACAATTCGGTCTGTGCCATGTCTACAAACAATATGTCCAGAAAGAATCATCAAAAATGTGCTGGATTGGAAACTTTTTGATTTATAGGCTGCTAGAAATGGCAATTTTGGAATTTCAGATTTTTTTTCTCCAAAAAATGTCAAGGGCTCTACACCAGAAGTGTACTGAGTGATCATCTTCATTTCCTAGATTTTACTCTATTAGGATATAACCTCGCTGCAGTAGGAGCAGGATGTCGATCTAATAAAGGGTCTTTGAGTCATAGCTTCACAGAGTGGGCCCTACTCGGAAAATCTCAAAAATGGCCCTCTTGTCTGTGCAGTGTTTGACCATGTAGTCAAAAGGCACACAAAAAAAAAATCCCAGATAGAAGGCCTAGCTACAGACTGACTGACTGACATGTCTAGGGCTACCGAATTGTAGCCCTATACATGTCTCCATTGCTGAGTTAGCTCCCTGTTTTGTAAATTGTTAAAAAAAAAAAATTATAATAATAATAAACAATTGGGAGTTACAGCAAATCACTTCAAAGTGTTCATTGCACATGTGGAGGAACCACAGACTGTAAAAAATAATAGACAACTCCTTTGATTTGCAGACTCCTCCTCCCTAGCTCTGACGCAGCATGTTCCTAAAAAGGGCATAAGGGCGGGATCTTCACCACTCTGCTCACGTAGCCACGCCCGTGCCATTAACGCTAATGCTAACAGCCTGTTAATCAAAGTAGTATATTAAATTTCTATGATGTACCCTATGAAAACCAGCGTGGTCCCTGTAATTGTGCCTAACCCAGCGTTATCACAGGAGGAATATCTAGCTGTAGAAAGTTTAGGAAATTCAGGCACCAGACTTTAACGTTGTTTTTAACGTGTCTAAAGTACAATGGTGGCTTATGGAGAACTAGCTTGTTCTGCCGCCCCTATATGGAGGTACCGCAGTGATATCGGCCCCTGGCGTCGTGGTCGTAAAGCAGCGCAACCAGCAGCCATTGGGAGGAACTCAAGAAAAGATTTTCATCCAAATCTGAGGAAGATTCTGAGAATTTGCGTGATTTGGGACAGAATGCCCCTAAAGCCTTTAAGCGCTCCAGTCCAGATACTCACCAAATTTAAACCGTTGGACCTAAACATTAAAGATAAAAAGCAGGCTCAAGGACAACTCTAGCCCGGCTTCACTATGTGGAGTTGCAGTACGTTTTGTTTCCAGCAACGATTACAAAGCTACATGCACAGAAAAGGAATAAAACGTCCAAAAGAGTATTTTTTTTATTCTTTGCTTGCTATCTCTGTTTGTCTGACACGGCTGTTGCTCATTCACAAGCAATAATAAAAGTTGTGTGTGCCTCTCATTAGTATGGCAGCGTTGTCCACATTTTGACACAGTCCAGTGATTCAGAAAGTTTTCAAGCCTTTGTAAATGAATATATTTTATTAACTCATTAGCTCAACTTTAAAATTGCTGTGTTTGGCAGCGCGTTCGCTTATTTTGTTCATAACACGGATCTGTTTTGTAAAATGTTCCCATAGCCGGGAAGAGCAGATTGATGTCAACGGGAGGCGCGGTGCTGACAGAGAGGCGGCGACAGTGTGAAAGTTAAATCACACCACAGAGGAGTGAGGGCTGTCGGGTTGCCAGGTTGAGAGTGGTAAAATCACTGCGAAGATGTCATTGTGGCCCCACAATATCCCGCAATGATGCCGCATATGTTACAAAATAGAACCATAATGATGTCTGATTTATAGGCTAATACGTTTTTGATTAGATATGTATTTTAGTAATTCAGTATTCAGTTCACAATGCACGCTTTACTTGAGAGAGCATGTGCTAACTGACACGAGAGGTGCGAGATGCAGGGGTAGTTATAAACCCGTTACTTGCCGTACCCCTGATCAGGGAGTTAGGGTTAGGTCAGCGGTTAGGCTAATGATTACAGTTAGGGACGGCAAATTTCATGTAAGTCGTGTTTCACTCACACAGATCTTACACCAAACATTTGCTCATGTGCAAAACGAGTAGCATTCTCTCATTAACACATCAGATCAGGCCTGAATAATATAATACTAGTGATTTCAAATGGTAAATTTGATACAACATGCCCACAAAAAGCTTTAAATGCCCTCATGTTTTAGAAACTAGAGGGTCTTGGCTTTCAAATGAGGTGACATATAGGCTGTAAGCTCTCAAGTCAATACGCTTTGAGACTTGGCTATGCATAATTGCTTAACCTAACCCTAACCATTCGCTGGCAGAAAACAGGTTAACCCCCTACAGAGCAGTGATTCTCAACTGGTGGGGCGGGACCATAGATATAATATAAAAGAGATAGAAGCGTAATCCATTCAGCCCCATTCATAATAATGATCCCGTGTGGCCTGTGAAATTAACATGGCTGCTTAATCTCCTCCTGTTAGGCCTGTCCCTTATAGGGCGGGCCGGCTCCAAACTTTTTATTGCTGATGTACAATAAACAGTGCGATTAAAAATGTGACACCAACCACAGCGTTGTTACATGGGTGATAGTAGTTTTTAGAAAAGAAGACTTTCTTTGGAGCCAGGCTTTTAAGCAGTGCAAACGAGGTGCAAAGTTTTCCTTGGAATCCTGCCTAAAAAGTGTAATTTGGAGAAACCCTTGGCCACCAGGTATTACAGCTCAGCTCCCGGCCATGAGGACCAACGAGAAGCTTTCCTCGCCCATTGGTCAGGAATCGGGACCCAAAAGTAGGGAGCCACTTTCAGGAGGTTTCGAGCATTTTCCATCTTAAACTGTATGGAAACACGACCGGAGTTGGGTTGGGTTGTTTTGATCATAATTTCAGGCATATCTATAGCTTGTCCAATAAAACTTGTGATATTTAATACAATATATGACAAATTACATTTCATTTATTTGGGTCGTGCCTTGTCATCCTAAGGTACTGTGTGGTCACCAAGCCAAACCACTCAAGAACCACTGCTAAAGAGACACAGGGATATTTTAATAATGTCGTAATCATGACAGAAATATTAACTAAATTGGGGGCGCTAGCGAGCAGCCAATGGAGTAGGTCACGTTTTCAGGAGCTCTGCTGAAGTTTCATGAAAAACTTCGGTCTTGGTGCCTAATATACCCCGAACAGATGTAAGTTCGATGTCTTAAGTTTTTTTTTCACTTGTTTTGTTGTTCATGGCGACCAACCTTCAAGACTTTGCTTATAAACCAAAGCGGATGCCAACCAGATCGACGGCTAAAGCTAACATTGTAGCATCACGGCCCAGTGAACCAGACGAGACCGAGACCATGGCCGACATAAAAGCAGAGATTCTTGCGTCGATAAGAGGAGATATCTCGGAGTTACTTAGGTCAGAACTAAAAGATATGTTGGCCACCCAATTCGAGGAAATGAAAAGCGAGATCAAGGCTGTGAAGACTGAGGTGGTCGGTAACATCGCACTACTTCGCTCCGACATGGACTCGGTGAAAGGGAAAGTTACAGACATGGAGCACTGCCTGAACACGTACTCCGACGATGTGGTGGACCTACAATCGGTGGTCGGTACACTTAAGGCGGAGGTTAAAAGTCTACAGGAGAAATACATTGACATGGAAGGAAGAATGAGGCGGTCAAATATTCGAATACTCAACGTCCCCGAGGAAACCCCCTCGTCCCCGTCATCGGTTACAAAGCTACTGAAGGAGGTTTTCAAAATGGACAGAGACGTGATGATTGACAGATCGCACCGGACCCCGCTGTCTCAACGAGTGATGGGGAAACCACGTCCTATAGTTGCAAAACTTCACTACTATCAGGACTGTGTGGACATACTTCGACGTGCCAGGGAGGCGGGCGGCGCGCTTCGATATGGCCAGGCATCCATCTCCATCTTCCCGGATTACCCTCCAAGTGTGGCGCGGGCAAGGTCCGCTTTCAACAACGTGAAGCAGCTACTAAGGGGCCAGACGGGAGTTCGCTATGGAGTCATTCACCCAGCGAAGTTCCGCATCTCATTTAACGGGACAGAGAAGGACTTTCTGGATCCGGAGGATGCAATGTCTTATGTCAAGACACACATCATTGCTGCAAATCCTGCTCCTGCAGTGGACTACGAGACTTAGCTCTCATTTCCTATTAATATTCAGTGGTGAGTAAGAAGAGAAATTTTTGAGAAAAATTGGTCGCCTTTTTTTTCTTTTTCTTTTTTTTTTTTTAACTATTATTATTTGATTTTATTATTATTATTATTATTGTTTTTATGTTTGTTTTGATCATATCTGATCGAAGTACGCCTGTTCAGTTTGCACCTGTTTGGGTTCAAGTTACTCAGACATATATAAAAACTAGCACCTTTCTTTTGTTCAGCTTCAGTGGAGCTCTAAGCTGTAGGCTCCCCAGAATAAGCACGTATGTGTGGATTTAAACATGTTGGGTTTGGGTGTCACCACGTTCCTATAATTGGTGACAATGGGAGGGACACTGCACCAGTATTCTTTAAATATGTGTGTATTTATTTGTTGAAAGGCCTTTCTTTGCTCTATTTACCAAGATATAATGTTATATGTGCTACTTTACTGAAATCAGAAAATGGTTAATAAACCTACGTTGCTGAAAGGAGCTTTAGGTTGTCAAGTAAACTTAGTAAGCTGGAATGTTAAAAGTGTAAATCACCCTGTGAAGCGTAAGAAAGTACTTACACACCTCAACAAGTTAAAGGTGAATATCGCTTTTCTCCAAGAAACACATTTACGCACAGTTGATCATTGTAGATTACAAGGAGGATGGATAGGTCAGTCATTTCACTCTAATTTTAATAGTAAGTCAAGAGGAACAGCCATCTTAGTTCATAAAAGTCTTCCATTTACAGTGTCTAAAACGGTGGCAGACTCCTCAGGGAGATTTATTATAGTAACAGGTAAATTATATGAAACTCCGGTTATTCTAGCTAATCTTTATGCGCCCAACTGGGATGATCATGCATTTTTTACAAACTTTTTTTCTCAGATTCCTGATATGGATTCGCACCATCTTATTCTAGCAGGAGATTTTAATTGTTGTTTTTCCACTTTGGACCGCAGTTCAACCAATCCTTTACCCTCATCCAAATCTGCACAGACGGTACAATTGTTTCTTCGTACATTTGGTGTTTGTGATGCCTGGCGTTTTTTACACCCTAATTCTAGGTCATATTCTTTTTTTTCCCCTGTACATAAAACCTATTCACGGATAGATTATTTTTTTATAGATAAAAATCTAATTCCTCTTATCACCCAATGTGATTACAATACAATAGTAATTTCAGACCATGCTCCACTGTCCTTAACGCTACAGATACCTGTTTCACAAGCCTCATATCATCCTTGGCGCCTTAATAGTCAATGGCTTGCAGATGATGATTTTGTAAATTTTATTTCATCTGAAATAACATTATTTTTGGAAAATAATAGAACACCGGGTATGTCAAACCTGACAATATGGGAAGCTTTGAAAGCATATATTCGGGGCCAAATTATATCATACTGTGCCCAAAAAAACAAAATCCAACAGGAAAATCTAAAGAGATTAACAGAGGACCTAATGAAAATTGATACGTTGATAGCTAACTCCCCTTCGCAAGATTTGTTAAAGCAACGAACAATGCTTCAAACGGAGTTTAACCTTTTGTCAACCAAACATATTGTAAATTTAATTAATAAAACCCGTCATAAGACCTATGAACACGGCGAAAAGATAGGTCGAATTCTCGCCCAACAACTGCGTCAAAAGACAGCTGCTCAGTGTATTCCTGAAATAAAAGATGAGACCGGTTTAAAGTACACAAATCATTCCCAAATTAATCAGATTTTTCACAAGTTTTACTCGGCATTGTATACATCTGAATCCATAAAAGATCCCAATTTATTTAAATCTTTTTTTGATAAGTTAAATATGCCAACTATTGAGGTTCAAATTGCAGATGACTTAGACAAGCCGTTCACGGAGTCAGAACTCTTAACGGCTGTGAAATCTATGCAAAATGGTAAAAGTCCAGGCCCCGATGGATTCCCTAGTGAATTTTTCAAAAAGTTCAATAAGGAGTTATCTCCAATTCTACTATCTGTATATCAGGAATCTTTTGTGTCTGGCATGCTTCCTCAGACTATGCGACAGGCGACAATTTCCCTTATTCTTAAAAAAGAGAAGAATCAATTCGAATGTGGGTCTTACCGTCCTATCTCACTACTAAACGTAGACAGTAAAATACTTGCAAAAATAATTGCTCAGCGCTTAGAAACTGTTGTGCCTTATCTGATCTCAGATGATCAGACCGGATTTATCAAAAATCGTCAGTTATCTTCAAATATACGCAGGCTTTTCAATATTTTGTATAGTCCCACCGCACCCAAGGCCACAGAGGTAATAGTGGCATTCGATGCTGAAAAGGCCTTTGACCGGGTGGAGTGGGATTTTCTTTTTTATACCCTGGGTCGTTTTGGTTTTGGACAGAAATTTATCCGCTGGATTGAAATCCTTTATTCACTACCTGTAGCAGCAGTGCGCACAAATAATAATATCTCTAAATTCTTTCAGCTCCAACGCGGCACTAGACAAGGCTGCCCATTGTCCCCACTTCTTTTTGCCCTTACAATAGAACCCTTGGCCATAGCACTTAGATGTAACGCTGATATAAAAGGAATAGTTAGAAATGGCATTGAAAACAAAGTGTCATTATATGCTGATGACATGCTTTTATATTTGACTGATCCTTGTGCCAGTTTACCAAAAGCACTTGACCTGCTTAATTTATACGGGAAAATGTCCGGATATAAAATTAATATACAGAAAAGTGAACTTATGCCACTCGATCCAACCCGCCAGGAAGCTTCATTTCACTCTTTATCTCTCCCTATTAAAATAAGTTCAAACAAAATTAAATATTTGGGTATTTGGGTGACTCAGAGATTTAAAGATCTTTATGATGCAAATTTCCCCCCACTTCTGAATAGTTTAAAAAAAGATCTGGACCGTTGGAATTTACTGCCATTATCTCTAGGGGGTAGAATAAATATTGTAAAAATGAATATTATGCCACGTTTTTTGTTTCTTTTTCAATGTATTCCAATCTTTCTGACAAAATCTTTTTTTTCTTCTATAAATAAGCTAATAACCACTTTTATATGGAATAACAAGACTCCCCGAATAAGAAAGGAAATGCTACAACGGCACCGTCAACATGGTGGGCTATCTCTCCCCAACTTTCAATATTATTATTGGTCTGCCAATATTAAATATGTGCTACACTGGATTCATTTACCTCAGGGTGACCGTGGTCCAAAGTGGTTACAACTTGAACAGGCATCATGCTCACCTGTCTCTTTACATGCCTTGGCTTGCTCTAAGCTGCCTTTTACAGAACCTATATCTCTATATTGTAGTAACCCAGTTGTTACACATTCCTTAAAAATATGGACCCAATTTCGACGTACTTTCTCCCTGACCGATATGTTTAAAGATGCTCCCTTAGTTAAGAATAATATGTTTGGGCCCTCTGTAACAGATAATGTTTTTAAAATGTGGGCCTCCCGTGGGGTGAAAACGGTTAAAGATTTATATTTAGACGGAACGTTTGTGACATTTGAATATTTGGTAGAACAATTCAGTATCCCTCGAACACACTTTTTTAGATATCTTCAACTACGCAGCTTTGTCTCATCTCATTTGAAGTGTTTTCCATCACTTCCAGCAGAGTCCCTTTTAGACAAAATTTTCACAATGCCTCCGAGGTCTAAAGACACTATTGGCAAAATCTATTCGTTACTTACTTTAGATAATTTAAAACCTCTGCATATATTAAAATCAAAGTGGGAAAAGGAACTTGATATTGGATTGACAGATGAAATGTGGCAAGCTGCTATTGATGGTATACATTCATCCTCAATATGTCAAAGACATAGAGTTATTCAGTTCAAAGTGGTCCATCGCTTACACTGGTCAAAAGTTAAACTTGCTCAAATACAACCTAATGTTGATGATATATGTGATCGCTGCCGCACAGTATCCGGTACTTTAGCACATATGTTTTGGAGCTGTCCAAAATTGGCTGAGTTTTGGAAGTCTGTTTTTATGTTTTTTTCTAAAGTACTAAAAACCCACATTGAGCCTTCCTCAATTTCGATACTTTTTGGGGTAACGTTACCCAGATTAGGTTTGAACACTGCTGGTAAAATAATGATAGCTTTTGCTACTCTTTTAGCCAGGCGACTTATTCTTAAACAATGGAAGGACAAATCTCCACCCACTTTTAAGCATTGGGTTAACGATTTGATTCAACATCTAACTTTGGAGCAAATTCGTTATTCTATTCAGGGCAAAATACAAACATTTGATACTGTGTGGCAGCCAGTTCTCCGAATTATCAAAGAAATGGACTTTGATGTCATGACTCCATAATCATAAAGATAGGCCTTTCCTGTATTTTTTCTGTATTTTTTATTATTTATTTTCTTATTTTTTCATTGTCATTTACAACATTTTCATTGTTTATGATACTCTGGTGCAGTGGGTTGGGCGGGTGGGAATGAGGGGTTTTTTTGTGTGTGTTTTCTGGTTGTTAAAAGGAAAAATTCAATAAAAATAATTTACAAAAAAAAAAAAAGAAATATTAACTAAATTAAGATTAAACCAGGACTAAACCATATAGGACTTAATCAGGAACTGGCCAAGACATAATGAGGACTAAAGGATTTAACCAGAGCTAAACTAGAGCTATAAGGAGTTGTATATATTGTCAACATGAGGGTGCAGCTGCTTCTCCATACTAAATTGCTTTTGGAGGTCAAGTGTCAACATTGATCTTCCACATAGGAATCCACATTGCAACGCTGCATCCATTCAGATTTACTGTGGGTTTTATGTGGGCGTAATGTTTCTGTAATTAGGACTCTCCCCATGAATATTTTTTTGAGAAAAGCAGGAGAGCAGATGAAGAAGATTCTGCAGAAGTTCCAGCTAAATACGCCAAAAACAATGACCTCAGAGTAAATCCGTGTAAAATAGTACAACATATTCACTTTGCGCAACTGTCATTATGATAAGAGCAGTGCAACAAAAGCATGTTGTTAATCAAATTGTCCGAAACATTGCAGCAGCTCTACAGGACCGCGCCAATAACCCTCATCTGAACAAACTTGGCACGGCCGTACTTTGGGCTAAGGCCAGTAGCTTGATACATAAGCAAATTCTCCATGATACAGGTCAACACAATCATGTATCTATTACAACTGCTCGCTCATGCAGGCTTTTGAGTAGTTGATCTGTGAAAGAAAGGAGAAAAAGTATGAGAAATTTAATAATGTCAAATTTGAGTGCACTTTTCATGAAGAGAACAGTCACATTGTGTAAACTAGACTGCCTTTACTGTGTGATGTGCGCTGCTTTCTAAAAAGGTAACACTGCAGCACATCTGGTGGAAGCCTGTGCTCTGTCCTCAGTCCTCTGCATCACCCTGTGCTCCCGGTCAAATAAAACCCACCAGCCAAGAATCCTAAAAACAAGAACGCTTTGATTCGTTTCACTAATATCCCTTAAAAAATTGTTCTGCTCATTATAAATGAAAAAAAAAAAACTCAGTTCATTATATACAGTAAGTCACATTTGGATCTGCTGTCCCCATGGAGACAAACACACACAGGGAAAAGGGGGCGGAGTTTACCATGGTGCTTACGGGGGTTGCTTTATTGCACTATTTCTTTAACCTCTTAACCCACGGCGGAACCGACCAGATTCTCTCCAGTTTTATAAAAGCTTCTTGGAAAAAGTGTCAAAATAGCGGGAAAAATGAAAATGCAACAAAAAAATCCACAAAAGAGCAACAAAAAAAGTGACAAAAACAAGAAGAAATGGAAGAAAATCTGACAAAAAACATGACAACAATAGCGATGAAAAGGCGACAAAAATGTGAACAAGACGCAACAAAAACAAGACGAAAAACAAGGATGGAAACACGACAAAAATGACACAAAAAGTGACATCACGGCAGCAAAGCAAGGGAAAAGATCAGTTTCGATCAGTTTTGCGGGTCTGAAGGCTGTAAGGAGCTTTTAAAACTGGGTAAAACCAAACTTGAGAAAACGTGCTTGGTTAAGGAGTTCATTCATAGACATAATATGCACAAATAAAGAAATATTAATTCTTGGCAAGAATTTATGGCAGATGTTACTGTATCTCTACCACTCTATACAGCAAAGTCTATTGACGTATAAAAAAGAGAGTATTTTCCTCAAGAATATTCAGCTGTGGGGGCAGGTCAAGAGTGAAATGTTATGAATGACTGGTGCAGACTCGGTCTATGTTCGTCCAAAACAGCAGCAGTTCTCTTGACCTTGGGGCTGCGCTGCTGAATAGAGAATAGAAATGCAGTGTGAAAAGATGGCTCACAATACTCTCTATACAATAATGTTAAAATAAGGAAGACGAAGCGTGTGGAGCTTACAGAGAAATCCTATGTTCACATAGCTTGAACATTTTTCCAACAAGTACACAATGCTCAAAATATGTTGATATAGATATAAAAAAAAATCTATTCAAAAGATCAAGTATCTCGGGGTCTTGTTCACGAGTGAGGGACGGATGGAGCGTGAGATCGACAGACGGATCGGTGCGGCGTCAGCAGTGATGCGGTCGCTGTATCGGTCTGTCGTGGTGAAGAGGGAGCTGAGTCGGAGGGCAAAGCTCTCGATTTACCGATCGATCTACGTTCCCACCCTCACCTATGGTCATGAGATTTGGGTCATGACCGAAAGGACAAGACCGCGAATACAAGCGGCCGAAATGAGTTTCCTTCGCAGGGTGGCTGGGCGCACCCTCCGAGATCGGGTGAGGAGCTCAGTTACCCGGGAGGAGCTCGGAGTAGAGTCGCTGCTCCTTCACGTCGAAAGGAGCAGCTGAGGTGGCTCGGGCATCTGTTCCGGATGCCTCCTGGTCGCCTCCCGCGGGAGGTGTTCCATGTCCTAGTGGGAAGAGGCCTTGTGGAAGGCCCTGGACACACTGGTGGGACTAAAAAATGGATGGATGGATGGAATTGCCCGTGAGAGTAAATACTACACTGATAGAAAAGACAAAGGGAGAGAGGGATCCAGTTACACAATGGAGATCACCTTTTTTCACTCAAATTGGCTGTAAACACTGTTTAAGCTAGCTAGCTTTGCCCGTTAGCCTGTTAGCTTTTCGTGATTCCATTACTGTGTATTGGTGGCTCCGACCCGGTGCTGTTGCAAGTGTGGTTTTCTGGCCAGAGACACCAAGGGGAGATGAAAGACTCCCCGATCATCCCATCAACACTTGTATTACCCCCAGAGGGACTACGGAAAGGATTTAGGTTAACAAGTTACTTAGTACTGCTTTAAACCGAGCTCTATAATGAATTACACATTGCGAACTATGCAACCAATAACCATCAACTACTCCAATATACAGTATTTCCCACAATGAATCGCCGAGTATATAATTTGCCCTATGTATGCCGCTAATGTGAAACCATGCTGAGATTGCAATAACAGTGAATGGAGACTGAGACCTGTAGCCAAGGCCAGTTCAGTACAAGTCTGAAAGGTGGACACACACTGAGTCATAATTGGGAGTGATCGCAGTAGGAAATTTTAATTGTTTTATTTTATGGTAAATGGTTCAGTACATTAGGCCCTCTAATTGTTTTTACTTTACCAATTAAACTACACAGAAGAGCAATACGGAAAGCAGCCAGTGCCGCAGGTCTTTAAATACATCAACAATAAAACGGAACAGAAACACGCATTACCGATTCCAAAAGAAACTAAACTAAAATATTCATAAAGTACTAGTCTTTGAAGGAACATGTCAGGCAGATTTGTGCAAGATTAAGGGTGTATCTTTATTTACTCGCAGAAAACCAATTGAAACCAGTTGAAAGGAACTTTACCTTTAGCTTTGCAGACAGGCTTTGAAGTCAATTTATTGTGATTTCTATGAGAAGTGCTTTTGAGACGCAGCTCGTGCTCTTTCCTCAACTTTGAATTGTGGCCGGAGCGGATTTTGGCGAGTGCGCGCGTGTTGATGCAAATGCTTTTCAGACTAAAATCTTCTGCCCATTTCTTCACAGAACTACAACAGCTCTTCCATGGTGCAGAGAAATGTTATAACGAATGTCAATGAGTCAATAAGAGCAGGTAAACGATCATTCATTCATCACAATAAAAACCTGACAAATGTTACCTCTTTGCCTCCCCGAATCTCTCCTCGCAGCCTCCATCTCCTCTAAGTAATATTCCCGCGGATATTTGACAGTGGCAGTTTCTTTTCAGCCTAACTTGGTCTGGCTCACAAACGGCCTGTCACCACCAGCGACTGGGAGCTCTCCGGAGATCAAAACCAGCGGCATAAAGTTATCGTTTCAGCACTTCCCCGTCTACCCATGATGCTGCGCTCCACACTGCAAAGAAAGACGTTCACTGCAAACTCAATTGGACAAACGGACCGGACTTTCGATGCGCCGCAGTGTATCTGAAAGCTGAAAGCAGGAAACTAAGTACGATTTGAAAATAGGCTTACTCTGAAATCTTTCCATTTGCGTGTTTCTGGTATGTCCGTAAATCTGCCGCACACGCTAAAGACGCTACACGTGGTCAACTGGGGACTAATGATAGAAAAGACCAATTAACCCCCGATCTTAACCGAGCGCATTATCTCCAGTTCAGCTTTACCCAAATCTAAAAGCGCACAGCCTATGGGCCAGAGTAACACCTTTTATTTGAAAGCTAAGACCTCCTTGCGTTGTTGCTGTTTTGTCATCACTTTTTAGAAGTTCTTTCATTGCTTTGTTTGTCACATTGTTGTCCTTCTATTTGAGTTTAGTGGTGCTAGGCTAGTGTTAGGCTAGTGCTAGTGCTAGGCTAGTGCTAGGCTAGTGCTAGGCTAGTGTTAGGCTAGTGCTAGGCTAGTGCTAGGCTAGTGTTAGGCTAGTGCTAGGCTAGTGCATGTCTATGGTAACTAGTAGCCTGCATTGAAAAAAATCTGACCCAAGCACAGTGCACCTGAGGCAAATCACTTATAACACCAGACTATCAATATAAATGTCTGTGTTGACTGAATAATTTTTGAATTATAACCATTTTGCATTTAAAATAACTTATATTTGAGCAGCATCAGCTTCCTGGTTAAGCGCAGCGGCGGAGTGATCTGCAAGGTTACCGGATCTACAGTAGTTTGTTTACCTGCGGCCGCATTACTACATGTGGAATTCACAAAGGAGCTTTCTACAAATCAGACATGGCAACGTTTGGAGGACTACCCAATGATTTTGAAGAGGTTTTAAATGCAGTCTACTAGTTACCAAAGACATGCACTAGCCTAGCACTAGCCTAGCACTAGCCTAGCACTAGCCTAGCACTAGCCTAGCACTAGCCTAGCACTAGCCTAGCACTAGCCTAGCACTAGCCTAGCACCACTAAACCCTTCGAATATAAGGGCTGCATGAATTAAAATATATATATGTCTCTAGAAATCAACAACACTCTATGTCAAAAAAATAATAATCCTGAAATGTCCCTTTAATGCCAGCGCTGTCCTTTAAGTACAACAAAGACTGACCAATAATGAGTCAAATCTGTGAACTAGTCAATTGTGTTTTATCAAACATACTAGAGAGAATTACAAGAATGGTCTAGCAAAAAATGAAGTCATCCCCTACACGAGCAGAGACCGGAGCATACGGTCCCCATGATAAGAGCAGTTCACTTTTTCTTCTTTCAGAAATGGAGATATGAGCTCTCAATCCCTCGGTTATTATCTCCTCCAGCCAAGAAACCTCGGGGGGTTCCCTACAGAAAGGAAAAGGAGCTTACACATCCCGAATGAGGCAGATAGCTTAGTGTTGAGGATGTAATGAGTGGGCAAAGTAGGGCTGCACACAATATCTGTATCGAATAGATATTACTACAATCACCATCCTTTGAACCTAAATGTTTGCAGATTCGGTTCAACATGCTTAGAACAAAAAGTGTATGTACAAATAAAACAGCTTCAAGGCATCGACTTGGAAAGAGCTGGAGAGAAAACCTGCTTTACAAAAATGAATTACATCTTCCTGACTTTCCTTTGAGCAACCGAATCTCACTAAGAATCCGAGAAATGCCACTTTGATCTGCAAACCCACTCCTGTTTTGCATAATACAGGTGCCTGGGTTCACTGAAAGATGGAAAAAGGTGAAAATGACAACAAAAGACCACAGGGTAAGAGAAGCAGCTGCAGCGAGGGGGAAGGGCGCACCGGGGAAAAAAAGGGTTTAGCTTTGCCAATCATCGCCGAGCCGCTTAGGACCAGAAGGAGAAGCACTAGGGCTAATATCAAAGAGCCGTATTCACGCACACTGAATGTCTTTACGTGTGTGGTCGGTATAAGCTGCTGTGGAGGAGAGATCTATGAATTATTAAGCCAACAACACTGAGTTAATTATAATCTCCATACAACTTAAAGTGGACAAATGCATGGGCTGAAGAAAAGACTTACAGTATAACAATTGGCTACTGGAGGATTACTCAAAAAGGCATGAATGTAGTGAAATACAGGTTAGTCTTTGACGAGGGAGCAATGTTTTAACAAGGTTTAAAGATTAAAAAAGGTCAACCATTTTAACCTCTTAACCTCCACCTGAACCGAGCACATGTTCTCTAGTTTTTTACCCAAATCTAAAAAAAACAAGTAAAACAAGATGAAAACACAACAAAAAAGAGGCAAACATGTGACGAAAATGGGATAAAAATATGATGAAAATGTGACAAAAATGTGACAAAAAACAGACAAAAATGTGACAAAAATATGATGAAAATGTGACAAAAATGTGACAAAAATATGATGAAAATGTGACAAAAATGTGACAAAAATATGATGAAAATGTGACAAAAATGTGACAAAAAACAGACAAAAATGTGACAAAAATATGATGAAAAGTGACAAAACTGTGACAAAAATGTGACAAAAAACAGACAAAAATGTGACAAAAATATGATGAAAAGTGACAAAAATGTGACAAAAAACAGACAAAAATGTGACAAAAATATGATGAAAAGTGACAAAAATGTGACAAAAGAGACAAAAATATGACAAAAATATGACAAAAATATGACGAAAATGTGACAAGAATATGATGAAAATGTGACAAAAAACAGACAAAAATGTGACAAAAATGTGACAAAAATATGATGAAAATGTGACAAAAATGAGACAAAAATATGACGAAAATGTGACAAAAATGTGACAAAAATGTGACAAAAATATGATGAAAATGTGACAAAAATGTGACAAAAAACAGACAAAAATGTGACAAAAATATGATGAAAATGTGACAAAAATGTGACAAAAATATGATGAAAATGTGACAAAAATGTGACAAAAAACAGACAAAAATATGACGAAAATGTGACAAAAATATGATGAAATGTGACAAAAATGTGACAAAAGAGACAAAAATATGACAAAAATGTGACAAAAATATGATGAAAATGTGACAAAAAACAGACAAAAATATGACAAAAATGTGACAAAAATATGATGAAAATGTGACGAAAATGTGATAAAAATATGATGAAAATGTGACAAAAATGTGACAAAAAGAGACAAAAATGTGACGAAAATGTGACGAAAAAGAATGTCTAATAAGTGGCACCGCAACAACACAAGGAAAAAGATCCATTTCCATCAGTTTTGTAGGTCTTAGCTTTCAAATGAGGCGTTACACTGGCCTGTAGGCTGTAAGAGGTTTTTAGATTTGGTTAAAGTCCAATTGGAGAAAATGTGCTCGGTTCAGGTGGAGGTTAAGAGATTAAGTAATAATAACAGTCAGTCATTAGTGAAAATTTAAACTTCACAATTGCCACATTTATCGAGTTCGTCGAATGGCTGCGTCCCGTGTCCCGGTGGATTTCAGCGGCCCCATTGTCTTGTCCCACTTTAACCAAGGCCCTGTCTCGAGCGTCCCGGATACGGAGTTTGTAACTGTCTGTGGAGGGGCACGAGAGAACCCGCGTTTCCCTCACCCTAATATCAAAACTTATCTATTTTGGATACTAGCACACCGCTCTCACATTTCTGCAAAGAATTCCGGGAGGTTTAAAGTGTGTGATGGACACAGACAAGTATCAATAAGCCCCAAGTGGCAACTTCTATCTCTCATTAATATCCTGCTAAAACCACCGCCTCCTCTCTTTGCTCAAACCTCCCCGCGGTACGAAGAAACACTTGTTTACACTCCTCTGGTTGTGACACAACGGTCCCTGTGAAATAATAATAATAATAATAATGATGGCTTACACTTTACAAGCCTGTGTTTCCAAGTTTTTCAAAGCACTGCACTGTCATTATTCATTCGCTCCATAAGCTTCTGTTGTAGCCACAGCTGCCCCTTGGTGTACAGTAGACGGAAACGAGGCAACCAGTCTGTGCCATCAGCCCCTCCAACCACTCACTCACACACTCCATTCATTCTGGCCTATTGTACATGTTTTTAGTGGAAGTGCAAAATGTGGTCACCCTGTACTCAAAACACAACTTCAATAAGCTTTTTGGTGTTAACTATATTGTAACATAGTAAAAATAATTAATAAATAAAGCTCTAAAAAGTCAATTTCACATTGTATTCCCTCTTCAATATCTCTGCCGTGTGACTCTGTGTGAATATTGGCTTTATGAAGCATAACAGCACAAACCGCAGCGTCTTTATCTCATCTTCCCATACCCCCGTGTGCCAGCCAATGTCAGGCAGAAGATAAAACACAGTGTGACCTATAGGACTGTTCCATATCTCTGAGCAGCACTATCTCGCAATCTGGCAATAAAAAGCAGAGCTGATAATCCACGCACCGACTTCATTTTGCAGAGGTAAGTAGAAGATTGTGTTGCTATGAAAGCGGGACGACTTCACTACAGCTTTGCCGTGTCAGCCGCCTTTGCAACTGTGATACAGACCTGCGAACGTGAACAGATGGAGAACTTCATTGTTGTTATATATACGTGTTTGTCCTGTAAGTCCTGGTTTAGTCCTCTTATTTTAAACCTTTCTGCTGTTTAAGCTGAGGACGTTTTCTCTCATCCAGGAAACTTTTCCTGCTCATGTGGTTGCACTGGTAGAAGAAGGGGTTACAGCTGCCAAAATCCCACCTGCTGGTTTCGAGCTGGGGTGAAATTATGAGGCTCATTGTGCCGCTTATGACTCACTCACTGGACCATTCAAATTCAAATTTTTCTTTTTTATTTGTCAAACCATATGAATAATTTGAAATTATATTTCTCCGGGGGTAGGGGGAAGAGGGGTGAGAGGGAGGGAAGGGAGTTCAGCTTCCCGATGGCCTTGTCTATGAAACTGTTCTTCAGTCGACTGGAACTGGTCCGTAGATTCCGCAGTCTCCTCCCTGAAGGCATTACCTTGAAGAGACTGTGTGATGGTGCGAAGGGTCCCTGGTGATTCTGACGGCTTTGCGGGTGAGACGGGTGGAGCTGCTCTCACGATGCGCTGGAGGCTCCTCCAGCAGGAGGCAGTGCTGGCGCCGTGCCACACAGTGATGGAGCTGGTCAGGATGCTCTCTATAGTCCCTCTCTAGAAGTTGCGCACAAAGGAGGCTGGGACTCTGACTCTTCTCAACTTGTGAAGAAAGTAGAGACTTTAATTACTTTTCTTGACCAGTGATGTAGTGTGCATGGTCCAGGAGAAGTTCTCTATGATGTGCACACCCAGGAACTTAGTGCTGGTCACCCTCGCCACTGCAGCACCGCTGACCCGCGCTCTTTGAAAGTCCACAACAATCTCTTTTGACTTCTCCACATTAAAGGAATAGGCCACCGTTTTTACATACTGAGATATGCTCTTACCTAACCTAAGACGAGTTAATATATCCCCGTCTGGTCTTTGTCCGTGCGCTCTGTCACGCAAACGGAGCACATACGCAGCCTCTCCCACATGTCACATAGCTCCAAAAAAGCTCACGATAGAAGCTACCAAGCTCTTCCACGTGTTCCCTATTTAAAAAACGTTACGTGAAGTGTTTTCATGCGAAGTATATTTACACAGAAATGTAGTCACGCAGCTTCTATTGACGGAAGTGAGCGGGGGAAGTCTTTAGGAGTTACTGCGCGGACGTTTTGCTCCTCGTATCATTACGCCTCTTTTTATAGTACCCCTTTTTATCTGCTTATAAAATCGACATGCTACATTTCTGTGTAAATATACTTCTGTGTAAATATAATATACTTCTGTGTAAATATACTTCGAGAGAGAGACTGTTCTGTGTGCACCACATGGCCAGACTGCTCACCTCACTCCTGTAGTTTGACTCATCTCTGTTTCTGATGAGACCCACCACTGTTGTGTCGTCTGCAAACTTGAGGGAGAGGTTTGAGTCGTACTTTGGAGTCATGATTCAGCAGAGTGAACAGGACAGCACACAGCCTTGGGGGGCCCCCGTGTTCAGTGTGATGGTTCTGGAGGACTTGCCATCGACACGTACAGCCTGTGGTCTCCCCATCAGAAAGTCCAGCATTCTAACATAGGAGTCCTTTGCTTCTAGGTGAGTGAGTGCTGTATGAATGGTCATGTTCCCAAGTCTAGATGACAACTATTTGAGAATCTTTGCTATGATACCAGTTCACTTTTCCTTGATATGTCCAGGTTTGGTCCTGGTTTAGTCCTGTTTAAATTCTTTTCATTCTTTAAAGAGCACATGGGGCTTATTAAATGGGCTTTAAAACGTAATTTGAAATAATGTCTCTGTGAGGATTAGACAGTGGCTCTAAAATACACAGGCCAGGGCTGGTGAGGAGTTTGCCTGGAGCTCCCCCCACTGGACGCACTGGGAATAACTACAAACCAGATCAAACAGCATGGCTAACACCTCCGTGATGCCACAGTGAACAGACTTTCAGCGGATTATGGGCTTTAAAATGTAGAGGACTGTTTTGTGCTTTTCTTACAATATCCAGGGAAGTACAGATCAGATCTTCTACAGTAGAAAACAAAACCAGGAAGAAATGAACAAAGTTAAAGCTGTGGTAATGTAATTATTTTCTTGTAGCGGAGTCAACTTCACTTGGCATCATAGATCTAGATTGTAAACGCGACATTTACAAGACAAAAGCAGACCATGTGCGCTGTTGTTGTCAAAGTATAGCTCATTTTCCACAACCAGGAAGTCAGAGGTTAAAACGTCCGGCTCAACTGAACACATTTCCTCCTGTTCAGCTTCACTCAAACCTGAAAACCTATGACTGGAGCCTCATCTGAAAGCTACAGAACTGATCTAACATAAATCCTCACGTTGTTGCTGTGCTGTGCTCTTGTTTTTGATGCTATTTTGTCGGGGCTTGTTATGCTTTTTCTTCAATTTTAATGGAGTTTTTTTAGTCTTTATTGCTCTTTTGATCCTTATTTATGTCTCATTTTGTTTGTTTTTTGTCACGTTTTTGATGGCAGATTCTCTGACGCTCTTCTGTTGTTATTTTAACGTTTTTTTCAAGAAATAAAGCAGTAATTAATAAATCCTTTTCGTAGTCCCTCTGGGGGTAAAATAAGAGTTAATGGGATGATTGGGTCTTCTCCTGGTGTCTCTGTCCAGAAAACCACACTTGCAGCGTGCTCTGCTCTGACCCGGAGCCCCAATACACACTAATAGAATCACAAAGATGAAGCTAAGCTAACTGCGGGCTAGCGCCACTTAAACAGTATTTACAGCCAAGTTTGAGTGAAAAAAAATGATCTCCATTGTGTAATTGGATGTACAATATCCCTCTCTCCCTTTGTCTTTTCTGTCAGCGTAGTATTAACTCTCACGGACAATTCATGACTAAAAATGCTACGACACCTGCAGTGGCGCTTATGGCCTCTAGGGGCATGAGTTACTTAGTACCGCTTTAAGATCTGTAAACAATGTGCTCGGTTTAGGCAGGGGTTAAGGGGTTAAAATAGCACAGGGTTAGCTCCTCCCCGCTCAGGTCTCAACTCGGTATGAACTCCGGCTGAGAAGAGCTTCAAATTAACTCAAGCAAACAATCGGGATGTGCGGTGGGTCTGTGAGAGCTGTAAACGCAACACCAGAGGGATTTCTATCAAACACCTACGACTTTCAACAGTTTGATTCAGATGTGAACCTACAGCTCTAACAGCGTGAAGAAAGTCAAAGATGTTTTTAATGAGAGATCAATATTATAACATGGCTTAGGGCAAAAAAAAGGCTGATTTTTCATAATGTGTCTTTCATTTCTTGTATTTTACTATGTACAGTATAATATACATCTTTGTTACTTGAGTTGCTTTATGGATGCTGCTACTTACAGTATATTATTCTTGCTTTACTTGGAAAAAAATCTGCTGCTGAGTATTTCTGGATTAGAATTGGTAATATTTTTCGCAGCTAATTTATTTTTAACATACGGCTCGCTTTATTATTAATTCCTTTTCTCTATTCAATCTCCTGTGAGACTGTTGTTGCTGGAGTCTGTCCAGGGGGTAACAGTATACGCTCTCTCACACTCACTATGTGCAATTCAGAACCACAATTTCTCCCAAACATGGATTTTTGGACAGTGGGAGCCAAAGGGTGAAGAGAAACCAGCAGGTAGAGAGTGAAAGCAGGTCAGTCTTGCTGTGGGGCTACGATAGTGCAGAGTGCTGACCATACACTTAAGCAGAGGTCCCCAACTGGTGTTTGGATGACCAGCCATGGCTACAAATACATTCATTTTAAACTCATTTTAACAGATTGTAGTTTGACCTTAACATCAAAATCCAGGACGTCTTAAAGGATCTGCTACTTTAGTATAGGCATTCATATGATATATTGTACCTCTACCACTATGGAGTTCTCATTTTTGTGATAAATATAAGTATTTTCTGGAGGTATTTTTCAAACCCGGAAGACACAACGCTTCGATTCAGTTAACTCCGCCCCCTCTCTCCGCTCATACAACTTTACTGTAGTAGTAGAAATACTACACAGCCAAAAGATTTGTGTTTCTAAATGCAGACTTTTCGTGCTGGCGACCTGCCCTCGCTGTAATCTTCAGCTCCCGACTAGACGCAGTTAGTGGGTTGAACGGGGGATGGACAGACACCAATGGCAAAGTCATGAACAACGGCGTCCCTCCCCGAAGCCTTTTCTTCCAATGTTTTGAGTGTGGGTGAGCGGTGGGTGAGCGGTGGGTGAGCGGTGGGTGAGCGGTGGGTGAGCGGTGGGTGAGCGGTGGGTGAGCGGTGGGTGAGCGGGATCTGGGGGGCGCACATGCTGGTGTTTTGATCACGTTTCTCCAATACCAGAGGCAGCATGTGTGCTCTCTTTCTCTCGGGACACAGACAATGACACTAAAGAGGAATAAAGTTTGTCCTGTAAATGACGCAGCCTAAATGCTGACTGTATAGTATGTCAGACATGAGATATATATTATTAACAATGCAAACATACTTACTGTTGTTACTACTGCATCAACACATCATCAGTAGGGTAAAACTAAACTGTCCCACGACGGTCTAAACCCAGCTCATGTTTCCAATTAGTGGGTGAACGATCCAGCGCTTGGTGAATTCTGCTTCACAATGATAGGCAGAGCCGTCATTGAAGGATCAAAAAGTGGCGTTGCTATGAACGCTTGGCCGCCATAAACCAGTTATCCCTGTGGTAACTTCTCTGGCACTTCCTGCTTAAAACCCAAAAAGTCAGAAGGATCGTGACGCCCCTCTTCCAAGTGACTTGTACGTTTTGTTTTGTCCTTTGTGACATGTATGTTTCATCTATGTTATGTATTTCTTGTGACATGTACCGTCTGTCTCTCTGTGTACCTGGTCCCCCAATTCCATGGGACTATGGATGGAAACTAGCCTTACGCTAAATCCTAGTGTATTTAAAGCTCCTGCTGTTCATTAATACAGGCTGTCCCATTCAAATAAATAAATACTGAAAATCAAGATCAAGCGATCATGAGGCCATGCACAATTTTAATGTAAAGATGAGCAAAGAAGAGAGGTTGAACCAACAAGTGCTTGTTACAGCCCTGGCCATGTAAGCACTGGAGCACGGTTTGTTTGCACGCAAGATGTCACTCTCTTCTGCGCAGATGCTGTTGTTGCTTCAGGAGGAAGCTCGGGTCTTATTGAACATAATTGTTCTGTTTTCTAGTACTAGATGAGGAATATAAATATAGGTATCAGAAAATGTATCGTTCAGGTATTGTATTGTATTGTAGGTATTGTAAACCAAGTATTGTTAAAGAACTGATTTCTTTTTGTTTTACAGTACCAAACATTAATTAACAAATGGCAAGAATATCAGTCCACATGTCCTATAACAGCCACAATCACTTCAACATTACAGCAGCATGTCTATAGCTATAGGGCCTCCGCCTGTTACCACAGCCCCCCTTAGCTCCTGTGAGGCCATATACAAACATATGCCACGTTTCTCATATGTAGCTCTGCATTATTTCTCTATTTCTATAATTCTGTGTTTGTGCTCCTGCCAAATTTAGCTTCTCCTCCACAAGTGGGTCACCAGTGCTGAGAGTAATTAGCAGATAACAAAATGCATGTTTGCGCGGTGGCACCAGGGGGTTAAAGGGAGAGGCAGAATGTAAATTGTTTTAATGGGAAGCCAAAGTTCACAGCGGATGCAAATGGAGTGGAAAATGAGTTTTGACAAATCTTTGGTGTCACTTTTGAGGATCTGGATCATTCTTGGTCTTCTTGGTTCTGGGTTTAGTTCTAGTTTATTCCTAGTCCAGGGGCTGTGCTGCTTAGTCCAAGTTATGCAGTTAACCTTTAAGTAAGACTTCACAAATCAAATCGAAACTCCATAATGATTTGTTATGTGATTACCCTGTAGTTTAGACTAAATTTCTTCACTTTTTTTGGTTCCTGTTTCAGTCATGTTTTGTCAAATTCAAGCACTTTTAACCTTTTAACTTCCACCTGCACCGAGCACATGCTCCCCAGTTTAGCATCACCCAAATCTTCTTGGAAAAATCGTCAAATTGGTGACGAAAATGGGGATGAAATAAAAAAAAGTGCTGGAAAAGAAACAATAAAACAAATTTTAAAAAGCCACAAAAACACAACTAAAGAGTTCTGAAAAAGCAACGAGTTTCTTGAAAAATGTATCAAAATAGCAACGAATGAGATGAATATGAGGATGAAGCAAAAGAGCGATGAAAACGTGAGAAAAAATAAATGAAAAAGTGAAAAAAAGCCACAAAAAAATGACAAAAGAGCAACAAAAAGGTGACAAAAATAGATAAAACAGTGAAAAAAAGAGAAAGCTATGAAAAAAATGTTTAAAGAAAAGAGACAACAACATGGCAACAATGCAAGGAAAGAGATTTGTTTAGATGAGTTTTGTGGGTCTTAGCTTTCAGATTACTCTTATAGGCTGTAATCTTTTAGATTTGGGAAGCTGAACCGGAGAAAATGTACTTGGTTAAGGCGGGGTTAACAGGTTAAAGGGACTTATGTGTAGAATGAGCTCAGACCTGTTCACCACAACTACCTCTAAAATCCTGTACAGTCACTCAGCTTTATACAGAAACTGCAGCTACGTGTAAGACCTGAGGTGGCAGTAGCGAGTGTAAAACAACCAACTTGCATCAAGTTCCTCTAAAGCAATACTAAGTAATTTGTTTACCTTAATAATCCTTTCCATAGTCCCTGTGGGGGTAATACAAGTGTTAATGGGATGATTGGGGGGTCTTTCATCTCCCCGGTGTCTCTGGCCAGAAAACCATGCTTGCAACTTGACTGCCACCGGGTCGGAGCACCAATACACACTAAAGGAATCATGAAGAAGAAGCTAACAGGCTAACGGGCAAAGCTAACTGTGGGCTAGTGCCACTTAAACAGCATTTACAGCCAAGTTTGAGTGAAAAAAAATATCTCCATTGTGTAATTGGATGTGCGATATCCCTCTCTCCCTTTGTCTATTCAGTCAGCGTAGTATTTACTCTCATAGACAATTAATGAGTAAAAAACCTCAACTTGCTACAACACCTGCATGCCCCTATGGCCTCTAGGGGCATGAGTTACTTAGTTAAATGTTAAGAGTTAAATGTTTCACAGTGTAGTCTGTTTTCATGTATGGCTTTGCATTTAACTGCTTTATGAAGTGTGTGGAAACAATCTAGGATGGGCAGATCGATTGGTGTTGATGTAATACTGTATGCCTCATGGCTACGATACCAGGCAAAGAAAATTGAAACAAATAAGCATATGTAAAATAATAGGCAGCTTATATAGACACATAAAGATGGCTGACTACACTGTTCTGGACCAAAACACCCTCACTGCAGCAATATTGAGGGATAAAGTATCCAAAAGTATCAGCACTGTATCGCTTTAAAAAATGTGGTGTTGCCCATCTTGGTATCACAACAATCTCTGCAAATGTGACGCAAGAACTCAGAATTTACTGTATTTTTAATATTGTATGCATTTGCAATCCCGAAGCAGAGTGATTTTCAAACAGCACTATCCGCTTTGGTTTTGAGGCTTCTGTACAACGGCGGAGCAAAGGGCAGGTTTTTGTAGACGCAGCAACATTTGGAAGTGGCACACCATCATTGGAGCTCATCTGAATGCAAATAAATGTGGTGTGTGGAGTGTGGAGAGGCTGACGGGATATTTATTTATAACTAACATTTGGAGAGTTTTGGGGCTGTGGGAAAAAAAAACAACTTGTACAAATGGAGCCACTTGGAGATGCTACTCCCACAGTTTTTTTCTCATATCGTTACCCAACTTTATTGTAAATTAAAAAGCATTTGCTGTTCATAATCGTATCTACGTTATTCCATCATATTTCAGTGCAGAAGTTTGTAATCTTTAAACACCGATGTATTCTCTGCTGCATCTTAAAAATCCAATTACAATTCAACAATACAAACAACTGAATAGATCGTATCGAATAACCGTAAGCCTATTTCCAATCTAATCAACAACTTTAGTTTTATCTGTTTATCCCACAAACAGCAAGCCTCCTGAAAGCCATTACTATTTTTCTCCTTATCTCAGCCGGAGTGTTCAGTTTAGGTTTTGCCGGTCGGAGCTGGTATAGAGGCGCGTGAGGGGCGAGCGGAGGAGGGGCTGAAGGTCAGATCCAGCTGTGGACGAACAATCAACACCTGGCAGCTGTCGGTGGTGCTGACGTCAAAGTGTCCAAGGCAGTGGTTTCCAAACAGTGGGGGCGTGTTTTATCTCATCTGTCTGTCTATAATACGTAATAATATGTATCTATAATATGCACAAATGATACATATCTAATGTGTAAGGATTAAAGTTTTAATGCAAGACGAGCTGCATTAACCTCTAAACCACCTCATGAACCAAGCACATTTTCTCCAGTTTGGCATTACCCAAATCTAAAAGCAAAAAAGTGGCAAAAGAGCGTCAGAAACGTGCGAAAGCAACACTATCACAATTAAATAAGCGACAAAAACACACGACTAAAGAGTGATGAAAAAGCAACAAAAAGTGACAAAAATTTGCTGAAAATGTGATGAAAACACAACAAAAAAATCTGTTAAAGTATGTGACGAAAAACCCACAAAAAAGTGCAACAAAAACACTTCCAAAATGTGACAAAAACGTGGCAAAAGAACGAGAAAAATGTGCTGGAAAAGCAACAACAACACTATAAAAGTGACAAAAACGCATTAGTTACGGTCAGTTTTGTTGGTCTTAGCTTTCAAATGAGGCGTCACACTGGTCTATGGGCTGTAAGCTCCGGTCAAGAAGCTTTTAGATTTGGGTAAAGCTGAACTGGAAAAAATGTGCTTGGTTTATGTTGAGATTTGGGAATTTTAAGCTGCAGTGACATAGAAGAAGGTAACATTCCATATAATAGCAGTTTGACTCATTTGCCATTGACTTAACATGGTCGGCACGGCAACAGTTTAAAATTGTTTACCTTTTTCTATGTCACTTCCTGTCAGTGTGCAATAAGGAAGTGAAACTATAAACATCACAATTGTCAAACTGAAGAAAACTGGGTACATTTTTTTAATTATTAAATATAATTGTGTTCACTATGTTTTAGCAAACATTGTGTCTAAAAAGTGTCATATGTAAATATGCACTTTAAGGCTTGCTTGACCTGTAATGGACATTAAACTTGCTACACTGGAGTGCTTCCCCGTATCAGTCTGTCCTGAAGAGTAAAATTCTCTCAAAATGACAGCCCGGTTAGTGTTTTTCTTCCTCATCTTTAATCCTGTTCAGCTCCTCCAAAGCCATGTCCTGTTTGCTCCTCTTCTTCCCAATCATCAAGTTTTGTTTTGGCCAAAAGTGATCAAATTCACCACAAAATCCGTCTTCTGCAGTGTTTCTGTCCGTCACTAGTCCACTCGTCACCTGACGTTAGCTAATTAAGAGTGTACCTGATCCAGCGGTGTTACGCGTTGCTATGGTGACGCCCGCAGTGGAGTGATTTAACCGGACCACGTGTGCAGTTATACGAAAATAACGCAGGCCAGTTAGAGCGACTACTGCACAAAGCTTTCTCCAGCACATCCCAAAGATTCTCAATGGGGTTAAGATCTGGACTCATGAGTGAAGATGATGTCTCCTGCTCCCTGAACCACTCTTTCACAATGTGAGCCCGATGAATCCTGACATCGTCATCCTGGAAAACACCCGTGCCATCAGTGAAGAAGAAATCGATTGAGGATGTTCAGGTCGTCAGCTGATCTCATTCTAGACCGAGATGTGACCAAACTGGTTAGCGCTCGTGCTACACAGCTAGAAGGTCCCGGATTCGACTCCCACCTGGACGGGGCCTTTCTGTGTGGAGCTGACATGTTCTCCCCGTGTCTGTGTAGGTTTCCTCCGGGTACTCCGGTTTCCCCTACCACTAAAAACATCTACAATAGGCCAGTATGAATGAGAGTGTGTTTGAGAGTACGTATGGGGGACAACGGATGGAAATTAGCCCATGGCTACAATCCGGTGTGGCGTGTTTACATGCATGAGACACATGTATGTTCATTAACATGCACTGTCCCGACCACATAAACCAATAATAATAACTGCAGCAGACCCCATATCATGACATTTAGTTAATCCAGGTGGCGACTTTTAGGGGGGGTCAGGCAGAGTAGTTTAGTCAACAGTCCAGTCCGTTTAAAGCAGTACTAAGTAACGTGTTTACCTTAATAAATCCTTTCCGTAGTCCCTGTGGGGGTAATACAAGTGTTAATGGGATGATTGGAGGGTCTTTCATCTCCCCCTGGTGTCTCTGACCAGAAAACCATGTTTGCAACTTGACTGCCCCCGGTGCGGAGAAAGCAATACACACATGTAATCACGAAGAAGAAGCTAACATGCTAACGGGCAAAGCTAACTGCGGGCTAACGTCACTTTAAACAGTATTTACAGCCAGGTTTGAGTGAAAAAAAATATTTCCATTGTGTAATTGGATGCACAGTAACCCTCTCTCCCTTCGCCTTTCCTGTCAGCGTAGTATTTACTCTCCATGACAATTAATAAGTTAAAAAATCGTAACTTGCTACTACACCTGCAGTTGCGCTTATGGCCTCTAGGGGGAAGAGTTACTTAGTACTGCTTTAAACAAGGTCTAAAAAAGCACAAACCTGTTTTAGACCTTGTTTAGTTCTGAAATTGTCTTCTTGATTGATCATTATGCAAATAAGTTTATGAGCCACAGTCCTGGTTTAGATTTAGATTGGGGTTGTTGGTACAGTCAAATCTAACCAACACAATACTTAAGAGACTAAATCCTTCATTTACTAAATAATAATAATAATAATAATAATAATAATAATAATAATAATAATAATAATAATAATAATAATAATAATAATAATAATAATAATTAAAAAAATACATTTTGGTCAATACTTGTATTTTAACTCCCATATGTATTAAGTGTATGTGCAAATTGAAAATAAATTAGGTCCAAATGTAGAGATAATGTCTTTGTTTTCCTTTTAAAGTAACGATAAGAGTACAATAAAGTACCGGATCGATAAGGAGTATCAATAAGAGTAGTAGTATCGATAAATCCTTAACGATACCAACCCTATTTAAGAGGTTAATTTATCCTTTAAACTTCAGCTTGTTAGACTCACCTATGTGGAGTTCCTCTTTGCTTTGCACAAGCAGAGGGGACCGTCTTTAGTCCTGGTTGAGTTCAGTTTAGTGTCGGTCTCGGTTATGGTAATACAATAAACCAGATTAGTCCTGATTTTCTATTTACTGAATCTCAAAGTTGCGTCACAGGTCCATCCATTATCCCCTTACTCCCTCTCCATCTCGGATCCTCGGACGACGGCTCTAACCGCTGAGCCACAGTCTCTTTGGAACTCTCCCACCATCTCCAGACGTGATTGTACATTCTCTCAAAGTAGTGTGGCTTTTCATTTCCGAGGTCTTTATTCCAGTTCAGAATCGTGGCTGTGTCTAAAGGGAGCTGTCCTTGGTGCTGAAATAAAGCTTCCCTCTTTTTCAACGGGAGGTGAGACAATGTTCGCTTAATGGCACGTCTGAGCACAAAAGAGCATCAGGTGCAGGACTACAATGCGTGCAGAGGAAACAGACTTAACGGGAGACTGAGCGAGACTGAGAGTGACTGCTTCTGGCGTTGAAGGTTTAATAAGGACGAGCGGGTATTAGCAAATGCATAATGAAGAAGCGCTGAAGTGAATGTACATGTTGCCTTCATAAATGTGTGAGTGTTACAAGCGCTCTGCCTCACTCTGTCTTTTTGTTACGCTCTGCCTGGTGCGTTTGCTCCTCCCTGATGCACATCGTGAGAAAGTGAGAGGCTGCCGTCGTGCTCTAATGTGTTCTTTGACCTTCAGAGTGGAGCCGCTGGTGTACAACGAGCGACGGGCAGACTCTGCAAACCTGTGGCAATTTGTGAATGAGGACTCGAGGAGATATGAATGAAACTGATTTGAGTTAAATGGAACATACCATGAAAAACATATGACTAATTAAATTCAGTTTATGATTTCTGATGAAACACAATGTCCCCTTGTTCTGTCTTTTAGAGATGCACCAGCTTTTTTAGTTCCCATAGATACAGACGGCATTTCTGGATTCCCCCATATATGGTCATGTTTGAAAACAGTTTAGGGGGAAAACAATTTGAAGAAAAATCTAACCTTTCTTTAATTATTCAAAAACTACTACTACAAACGCTGAATTATGCATATAGTTTTCTACTAAATAAAGATACAAAGACATGGAGAGGAGCAAAGCAACAGCCCATAAATACATGAATAACAGAGAATGCTAACTTGATGCTTCATGTTAGCTTCGGGCTAATGCTAACGGTTAGCTAGCGCTTGCTACAACTGCTGTTTTTTCACTTCTACTGAACAATCTGCTGTGAGAAAATATCCATATGGGCCCGATTTACACTTGACTTTATTTGTATGTGATAAATAAGTTCATATTCCACCAGAAAATGTCAAAAAAGAGTGAAAAATTGTGTTTCTCTAAAGATTCTATTTTCCCCCTCGGCGAAGCCACGCCCCCTTTTATGACAAGATGCCGTCTGTATCTATATGGTTAAGGGGGGGAAACAATTTGAAGAAAAATCTAAACTTTCTTTAATTATTCAAAAACAACTTTAACAAATGCAGAATTATGCATATAGTTTTCTACTAAATAAAGATACAAAGACATGGGGAGGAGCAAAGTGGTTCAATAGCCCATAAATACATAAATAACAGAGAATGCTAACTTGATGCTACATGTTAGCATCGGGATATGCTAACGGTTAGCTAGCGCTTGCTACAACTACCGTTTTTTCACTTCTACTGAACAATCTGCTGTGAGAAAATATCCATATGGGCCCGATTTACACTTGACTTTTTTATGTGTAATAAATAAGTTCATATTCCACCAGAAAATGTCTAAAAAGAGTGGAAAATTGTGTTTCCCAAAAGATTCTATTTTCCACATTGGCGAAGGCACGCCCCCTTCTATGACGAGATGCCGTCTGTATTCATACTGATATTAGGGGCTTGAGCATCTGCCAATAGTTAATACCAAGATAATTTCATTAAAAGTGGTAGATAATTTGCTGTACTTTTGAATTGATGTGCAACGTTTTGGCACCCATTTCTGATCTGTTATGCGTATCTGTGGTTTCTGTGTCTGGGTTGGTTTCCTCTGGATATTCCGGTTTCCTCAATCAATGGCCTCCTCCTCCAGTGGCTCCTCCGAAACCTCCTTAAATCTAACGAGAACTGGAGATGGGTCCCTGGGCGCCCACTACTCCTGACAGGGTCGCGCTGAAGGATTTGTCAATGAAGTGGACACGTTTATCTACACTATATCAAGGATCGGGCGGCGCACGGGGCGGCGCAGGCTCTTGGCGAATTATTTTCCGAGTGGCAGCGCTACATGTGCCATTCGCCTCCGCCACCTGTGAGGGGGCGTCACAAGAGGAGGTGACTGCACTGATGGAAACACGGCTGACATTCACTTCCTCGTTTACTTTGCGCTGTCTTGCGTTCTTTCTTAAGCCTTAGGCTCTCACAGGTCAAACTAAAAACTTTATTTACCCCATCGTGAGCTAAACCATGTTCACGTCTCGAGAGAAAAAGAGCTACAGCGTCGGCTGTGGCGCGGATCGGCCCGCGCTTGGCGTGAACGCGAAGCAAAACAAAAGCACATGTTCACCCCACACAACCACTCTCCTGGACGCGGAGTCGATCGGGTTGGAGGAAAATCTGTGTCTCCACCCACTAAAATGCGCTAAGTCTGGAGTGGCAAGATCACAAAGTGCGCTCCTACTGAGCGCAAAATGTCACGCCATCGTCTCCGTTTTGATGCACAAGATTGGGCCCTAGGACTGTAAACTTTGCACTGCCAATGCCGACTTTGATATTTTATAGTCTGTTCTAATTTTTATTTCATTTTAATTTTCTTATTGTTTCTATTTTTGCCCCTTTAAGCTTTTTGCTATTACTCATTGTATAGAAGACACCTCTGTTTACTATTTAACTGTTTGCACATTTCCTGTCTATCCTGCACACCCTGAGTGTTTCTTCAGAGTCGAATGTAACAAGTGAATTTGTCCATTGTGAGATCAATAAAGGATTATCGTATTCATTCATTCAATCTTTATTAAGGACACAAGTGAGAACACATGATCCATATATCGTATCTTAAAGGATAAGACGTTATTGATCTCACAATGAAAAAAAAGAGAACCATTCACTTTTTCACTCAGAGAAAGACACCTTTAAGAAAGTCTCTTGGTATTGGTTAACATCGGCAGATACTTAAACCCCCAGTATCAGTATCAGAAGTCAAAAAAGCTGGATCGGTGCATCTCTTGTTTAAGACCCATAGTTGCACTTAAAGCAGCACCTAAAGCAGTACTAAGGAACTTGTTTACCTAAATAAATCCTTTCCGTAGTCCCTCTGGGGGTAATACAAGAGGATGAGTGGAGGGTCTTTCATCTCCCCCTGGTGTCTCTGGCCAGAAAACCACACTTGCTCCGACCCAGAGACCCAATACACACTAATGGAATCATGAAGAAGAAGCTAACAGGCTAACGGGCAAAGCTAACTGCGGGCTAGCACCACTTAAACAGTATTTACAGCCAAGTTTGAGTGAAAAAAATGTATCTCCATTGTGTAACTGGATGTACAATATCCCTCTCTCTCCGTCTTTCTGTCAGCGTAGTGTTTACCCTCACGGACAATTAATGAGTAAAAAACTTAACATGCTACGACACCTGCAGTGGCGCTTATGGCCTCTAGAGGCATGAGTTACATAGTTCTGCTTGAACCTATTATAAAGAATGCATTTAAGAGTCCAATACTGTATTGACCTAAAAATAAACAGTGTAGCTCGTTTCTTTATTGGTCTCTAACATGTGCAGTCTGTATGAGACAGTGTAGCTCGACTCAGGTCAGCGCTTACGTGACCCTCACATCCAGAAGCCTTATTAAACACAGCCAGATTCACGAGCGCTCCGGAGACACATGGCTAAACTTTATCCGTCCCGCGGGGCTCATAGCGATGCAGCGGAGGCAGTGGCTATTCCAGAGGCCGCTCCCCAAAGCGAGATAAGTACCGTTTACGCAGTGGCACATTTTCACACTTGGCTTCCTCCACCTGTTCCTGACCCGCTGACGACCGAGGAGGATGGAGGAGCTGTCCAAGAAAAAAACCCAGAAAATGTTTGGCTTTCAAAGTAATTAACAAAATGAGGCTGAAATAGGACGAATACTCAAGTGTCATGCCAACAAACAAACAAAAATCAATTGTGAAGAGCCTCTTTGAGCCACTCATTAATGATTGATGTTTTCAGAAGTAAAATAACTGATGCATAATGACATAAAGGTCCAATCAAGTCCAAAAACAAGAGAAGGACTCCAACTAATGATTGTTTAGGAACGCTTCTTCCCACTGTTCTCAAATGTACGACTGTTTAATTCAAAGCCTGTTCAAACTGAGCAACATAAGAGTCGTTAGGTCTCATTCACATTAGCAAAGCCCTCCTGTGCTCCTGTGATCCGAGGAGTCCAAACGAGAGAGGGTAAAAAACAAGCTTCGGTGCCTTTTCACGACGCCCATCACAAACCCTGTCCTGTCCACAATATTTGAACATCTCTATTCATGTGATGCCAAGTTGACAAGTCAGACAAGCATTTTTAGTTATTCATTGATCTATTTGAATTAGAGAATTAGAACAGGCCGACACTAAGCCTTAATGTAGATATACCAGAGTTAATGTGATTAAGAGATTCTTAATCACAGTGGGACTTATTATTGGGAGTGTATAATACCTGATAGACAATATTCAAAAGTAAGTAAATTCTGAACCTGAATATTGCTCTTGTGCCATTTCTCTATAGCCTGGGCCGCCAGAATTCACACTTTTCCAATCAGAAAAGCCGGATATGACACGGTTCAGATTTGCTAATGTACCGACCTTAACCGAGCACATTTTTTCCAGTTTGACCCTTCTGAACTGCAGCTTATAGTCGACAGGCCAATGTAATGACTCATTTGAAAGCCAAGACCTGCAAAACCCATCTACGCTTCTTCCTTGTATTCTGTTCTCACGTTTTAGTTAATACCTTGTTTTGCGTCTTTGCCACATTTTTTTTATCACATTTTCATTGCTTTTTTCTCATTTTTTGTCACGTTTTCTTTTTTCGAGTGTAATGTAACCGCGATCAAGCAACAAAAACGTGATGGAAACACAACCAAGACATGACAATCATAACGAGGCGGAAGCTGAGATTAGTTTGGTGGGTCTTAGCTTTCAAATGAGTCATCACACTGTGGCGCTCAAATGCAGCTACGGTGGGGGTTAAACATAGGAGAATGTGCTGCGGCTTTTTCAATCAATGTACGCTTGGAACAGGATGAAAAAACTTTATAAATAGGCATCAATAAGAAGAAAACCCTCTTAGACGAGATGAAGCATCAAGTTCATTCTTGTTCAGTACATTTAAAAACATATTTTACAAGTGGATCCGTAGAGAGATTTCCAGGCTTTTGAACAGATAGCAAAAGCAGGAGTGGGCATTTCTCTAATTATATTCATATATTATATTAATCAGATATTCTACCACTAGACATACGAGGACTCACACAACCAGTCCCAGCAGAACAAACTGAGCTGAACCGTGCAGATTAAGTCACAGCATCAACTCAGTATCATCAGGAAAAGTCTATGTACCGTCACTGGTCTAGTTTTAGAACCACAGCCCTACACACTGCTCTATCTGTAAGCAGAGCATGTCTCCTGGACGTGAACAAAGCATTTTATAACCAAACCCTGTCGTTAGAGAGGTTAAAGTGTGTGGCCCGGGGATGTTCTTCAGCTCAAGGTCAAACTGTTAATCAAATCTGTCTGTCTATTTGCATAATGAACTACTCACGCACATTCAGGCACCTGTTTAAAAGCGATGAGTTAGTGAAGTCTAAGCAACAGACTGGTGAAGTGATAATAGTCTGCTGATGTATGGGAGATAGACCGTAGTGTAGTCCTAGTGCACTGCAAATGGTTTTATGTAATTATGCTCCTGTTAAACTGAGAGTCTCAAATTGTGTGATATTACAACAACAGTGGCACAACTCCAACTGGACTCACGCCAATACAAAGAGTGCATTTTGTCCCACATCTACTAACTGATTCAGGGATTATGACTGTTCTGTTTAAACACAATTAATCTCAATGAGAAAAAAAACACATTTAATGGTCGCAATTAGCAAATCGCAAAGTGAGCAATCATTAAGGTGTTGTGTGATATTTTGTCTCCGTAAGGTTTTATCTTGAGGAAACCCTGCAAACGATGTGGTTTCCTTTACAAAACTAATGCTACTGCTTTCAAACGTATTCAATTCAATGTGCTCATGTGAACTAGATTTTTTTTTTTGAAGGGGCTAGATGCAAGTTAGACATTTTATACTCACTACTGCCACCTCAGGTCATACATGTAACTGCAGCTTCTATATTAACCTCACACGGGAAGCACACAGGGATGAAGAGTTTACCTTCGAAGAGGAAAACTATCGATTGCTATTTGGACCATGTGGATTTGTTTTGAGGCTGCAGCAGTGGCATAGCTGGACTTCTAAAAGTGAATTGTAAATTGTGTTTGTCTTTTTTTCTAATAAATGCGCGGTTTACTCATTTATATATGTAAATATTAAGTTGTTAGCGCTTCACTCAGTTACGCCGTGGCCTTTGAGGCTCCGCACACAAACATGAGCTTGTCGTCTCCTCTGCAGATGTTTGTGTGTTGCTTGGCCAGGTGAAGGGGTGACTAGGCCTGTCACAATAACAAATTTGAAGTTCGATATATTGAGGCAGGAAAGTCTTGCGATAAATGATATTATTGACTCTAATGATTCTAGATACTGTCAATTCTCAGGCATAAAAATGACAGTAAACCTTTGTTCTTAAATGCATAATCATATCCTAAAATACCACACAAGCTGCAATAAAGATGAAACATAATGTAACTCAATTTGCCTCAGATACAAATCAAAGTTTCAAAAATAGGGGGGAATTCTAATAAATGTACAGATGATAAATATCTAGCCCAAAAATGTATTGTTTCTTTGTTATTTATTCAACGATAAGTCGATATAGTAATTATCGTGACAGGTCTAGGGGTGACATGGGCATGTTTTACTGTGACACTAGAAGTTTGATTTAGCTGCAGTTTTCAGTTTGGCCACAGCATCTGTTTACATGCTTGTGCAGGAAAGACCACATTTGTTCCTCCCCCTACATGTTCCAGCCATGTCCTAATGTGTAGAATGAGCCCAGACCTGTTCACCACAACTGCCTCTAAAATCCTGCACTGTCACTCAAAAAGGTGTTACTTCGGGTCCGAATTGACGTCATGCACGAGCTTAAAGGGATATTTCAGGATTTTTGACATAGGGCCTCATTTCCTAGTTATCCAGAGTGTTGCTAATTTCTGGAGATTTTTTTTTTTTGTAATTCATGCAGTTCTTCTGTTTGGAGAGTTTCGTGGCGCTAGGCTAATGCAAGGCTAGCGCATTTTTACAATATCAGCTCGCCTGCATTAAAAACAGTCTGACCCGCTCCACAGTGCACCTGAGGCAAATCACTTATAACACCAGACTAACCATATAAACGTCTGTGTCGATAGAGCAATTTTAACCATTTTGCATTTAAAATAACTCATATTTGAGCAGCATCAGCTTCGTGGTTGTATAAGCTACGCGGCGGCGGAGTGATCTGCTAGAAAATAGTCCCTCAAAATGTGATCATTCATGTGATGCAAGGTCAGTTATATTCCAAAAATTATTCTATCGACACAGACATTTATATGGTTAGTCTGACGTTTTAAGTGATTTGCCTCAGGTGCACTGTGGAGTGTGTCAGACTGTTTTAATGCAGGCTAGCTGATACCATAGAAATACGCTAGCCTTGCACAAGCCTAGCGCCACGAAACTCTTCTAATATAAGAACTGCATGAATTACAAACAAAAATATCTCCAGAAATCAGCAACACTCTGGATAACTAGGAAATGAGGCCCTATGTCAAAAATCCTGAAATATCCCTTTAATATAGAAGGTGCAGTTACATGTATGACCTGAGGTGGCAGTAGTGAGTATAAAAATGGCTAACTTGCATAGAGCCCCTTTAAACACAAAAATGGAATAGAGATCGATCAATATGGGGAAAATAATCAATTTATTTTTTTAATCGCCCAGCCCTATATCTACACAATGTCATGTGTATCAAAGTAAATGATGGACTTGTTTGTATACACTATTTCTTTCACAATTGAGGATTTGATGATGAACCAGCATAACCTTAGCATGTTGTGTCACAGTCTATTCTTGTCCCCTGTCAACACTGCTCTCCACTCAACTGTAACCATTGTTTCCTTGACATCAAGACATTATCAATTATGCATCGAGTCTCTTCATTTACTTTAATCACTGTCATATTATGGTGCCTTGAGCCGTGCACAGAGAAAGTTCCCAAACCTTAAAGCCTTGCAGAAGATTTTTTGCATTCTCAGACGTCAGCAGTATATAAAACTCGCCATTCTCTGCTCCTCTGGGTTCAGCACCAAATGAATGTAATATTTACTCCCTATTTCTCCCTGCATAACCCCGGTTTCAAAGCCATATGTACTCTCTGAGAATCCGTGCTCCCCGCCGCGCTGCGCTCATTTGCATTTTCAAACTTGTAATTCTGATTATGGCTCATTAGAAGCCACAGAGAGCTCTCGTTGGCACAATTTTGGGGAATAGTGCTAACAGTGTAAAATGCTAAACAAATAGGCCTATACATAAAAGATTCTTCTGATCAATACCCAAAGAGGACCTATGGAAAGAAAGATTGTTTTGTGTGTGATTGCCTGCAACTGTAAACATTTATTATTCTCGCTTCTTTGTTGTTTATTTTCTCAGTGGGTTTTCTTGTTGGGTTGATCGTTTTAACATCAATCACACATGTTTTAGATCATCAGTGGGAGGCTGTTGCTGTTCAATTTTTCATAGCTGTGTTTTGAAGCTCCTAAATCATGCAAAAACATATTTTGTGAGGTCTTAACCATGTTATAACAGTCAACCGAAAACGCACAGTGATGTTTTGTTTTAGAAATCTCAGCCAGCTCACTCTGATGAACGTCACACAGAGATCTCCATGTTTTACAGTATAGATACAGACGGTATCTCTGGAATCGCCCATATATGGTCATGTTTGAAAACAGTTAAGGGGGAAAACAATTTTGAGAAAAATCTAAACTTTCTCTAAGTATTCAAAAACGACTTTAAAGGGACTATACGGAGTTTAAAAATGTTAAAAAATAAGTGTTTTCCTCCCTCTACATGTTCCAGCCATGTCCTAATGTGTAGAATTAGCCCAGACCTGTTCACAACTCACGCACAAGCTTAATATAGAAGCTGCAGTTACACATAAGACCTGAGGTGGCAGCAGTGAGTATAAAATGACTAACTCGCATCTAGCCCCTTTGACAAATGCTGAATTATGAATATAGTTTTGTACTAAATAAAGATGCAAAGACACGGAGAGGAGCAAAGTGGTTCAACAGCCCATAGATACATAAAACAACGGAGAATGATGCATGAAACATGATGCTACATGTTAGCACCGTGCTAATGCTAACGCTAGCTAGCGCTTGCTATGACTGCTGTTTTTTCGCTTCTACTGCACAATCTGCTGTGAGAAAATATCCATATGGGCTCCATTTAGACTTGACTTTATTTGTATGTGATAAATAAGTTTATATTTTGCCAGAAAATTGCTATTTCCCCCCTTGGCGAGGCCACGCCCCCTTTCATGACGAGATGCCGTCTATATCAATGGGAAATGAGTCACTTCCTGTCAGCAGCTCAAAAAATCTAATAAAACTAACTTTTTCTGCCCAACATTTCTTCATTAAAGGGACTATACAGAGTTTTAAAAATGTAAAAATTAAGTATTTTCCTCCCCTGCATGTCCCAGCCATGTCCTAATGCATAGAATAAACCTCTAAACTGCCTCTAAAATCCTGCACTGTCACTCAAAAAGGTGTTAATTCGGGTCTGAAATGCCGTCATGCACGAGCTTGTTATAGAAGCTGCAGTTACGCATAAGACCTGAGGTGGCAGTAGTGAGTATAAAATGGCCAACTTGCATCTAACCCCTTTAAAATTGCAGCTTCACTGAAATAAAATCATAATTATGCATCTGATGAACTTGTAGCTAAAACATTTGTAATATTTTCAAAAGCATTAAAATCTGTCATGTGCACTTAAAGAGACATTCAGTATTTGGGGATTTATTTATCTTTTTTGCCATATCGCCCATCCCTACCATGTTGGCAGGTGTGTCAACAGTTCTAACTTAACTGTTGTTTAACAGTTGTAAAAGTAGATGAAGAAGTTGAGGGCAAGATGAGCCATTAAACTGTATCTTTACCATTGCAAGATAAGACCAGTGCCTTGGCAGAGGTCGAGCTCAGAGTCAGCACTTTGCATAGGACTGTCCAGTAATTATAACCTCTAGATTCAACAGCTATTGGCCAGAACACACTTGAAGCTATTGGAATTCAGCGTTCACATGTTCTTTACTAACCATTAGGCAAAGCATAGGAGCTGTCCAAAAGCGGATGTTTGCCAGAACGCACCAAAGTTTCCTATATTCGTTCATACAAATGTGAAGAAAGAATCCACCACGAGAAAGTTAAAATCCCCGTGTTGTTGAAAAGCAAAAACCTCAAAGAAATCAAGAGTCCAGAACCTCAACGCGAGGAAATACGTGCGTCAAAAGCCCCCGAGACGACACCAAAACAAGCAACACTAGAAACAACAAGCCCAGAGCTTTCGCGGGGGAGCAAAAAAAAGCAAAAATAAACAATCGGGCAAACAGAGCGAGGTCGGACGTGGAGGAAATCGCTGTCGTGGAGACTGAGCATCCAAGATTTTTGAAACGATCGCATGCAAAAAAAAAAAAAAAAAAAGCCAGAGCCCCGTGATTGCCCGTTCGCATCGTTCCAACAAGACAAGAAAGCGACGAAAAGGGACAGCAAAGTGTCAATGCAAGACGTACTCACCAAAAAAGAGGCAAAAGCGTTCAAATAAAACACGAACACGGGGCGTGTGTGTTGGCGAAGGGATGATGCTCTCGCGCTCTCCACCGCTACTGCCGCTGCTCCTCCGGCGGATCACGTGACGCACGAGTTTGAGTCAAGTCCCGGCGCTTTCTCCCGCTCCGCCGGTGCTGATGCGACTTAACCAGTGCACACGGGCGCGAGTAAAGCACAAATGTACTATTGATTTCTACCCCCGCTGCCCCGCGGTGTAAATGGCGTTGAGCGCGCGGATCACCGGTGCCTTTGGGGAGGCAGGGGAGTCCCAGAGGGGCCCGGGGAGAAACGCAAAGCAGGCATTAATAAGGCAGTGATTTATGGAGAGCTATGCTAATTCTGCTTGACCAACGTGTTTGAAAAGATGATGAAAGTGGCCAAATATACTAACAGGCTAATGAGGCTTTGAAGAATGTCATCGATGTTGTTGGTAAAGCAATAGCTATAGAAGTACAAATACTATCTCCAATGGTGCACCACATGCTGAGGGTCTCGCTATGTTTTTTACAGCTTTTGACAACATCTTCAGACACCTATAAGCTTTGTTTTTTTATGTAAGCTACCCTAGGTTTAAAGCTGATATAAAATACAGTTATACAATATGCCAGCAGAGGGGTCACGTCCTCTTGTGTACTGGGGTGAAATGGGCTGCAGAGCCATAACACAAGTTTAAAAAGAAATATATAGACTGCTGGCCAAGTTACAGAAGGAAGAGAGTTTGACCATGGACAGGACCATAAAAACAAACAATACAGGCAGCAAGAGTATGAAGAAAGTGAGTGCTTCCAGAGGCTCCGTGGAAAAGGCAAGAATGCAGGTGCACTTCAAAGACTGGGAGTGATTCTGTAGAACAGGTTTAACAATGTGTCAAAAAAGGTCTGAGGTTCTCTGTTGTAGAAAATTAAAAGTCCTTTATTATACGGCTCTTCACAACGTAAGTAGAACGCTCCGTTGATTTGAATGGGATTTCCCAACGTTCTACCGGTCATTATTTTCTGATAAAGGACCTCTGAAAAAAATAATGACCGCTGCCCATGGCAACGGAGTTCGTGCTTTCATATCACTCCGCGCGTACGTAGTAGCGACACTATCTCTGTCCCCGTCACTGAGAGAGAAGTTGGGGGAATTGCTCGTGAAGTTAGCGTGAGTCTGACTTTCAATTTACCCAAAGATTCAGAACCATTCCTCCAACTGCGCCTTCAACTAAGTAGCTAGGCTAGCTGCTAGCCTTGCTGCTTCTAGCCTAGCAAAACGCTGCAGCGCAACGCGCAAACTTTTGGGAACTATTTGTCGCGGATGTCATTAAATAAACCTTTCGACCTTCATAAAAGTGTACGAAATTTATGTTGTGTGTGTTCAGTTGGCAAATGGCCGTATAATAAGCGGGATAATGTATAGAACGCTGGTCATTAGGGCGAAACAAGACCCCTCCGCTTCGCGTCGGGGTCCGGTTCGCCCTGTCGGTACTTATTTTCCCGATAATGACCAGCGTTCTATACATTATCCCTTACTTATTAGAATAGACAGCCTATGAACTCTGGCGTGTCTTCATCAGGGCAGGCTCAAGTCTCCATAAGGTCATTCCGATTAGCATTAGCATTAGCCTACATGTTAGTAATGGTTAAACGCTTATATATATATATATATATATAAAACGTATACTTATATTACTTATATCTATCAACTTCAACATCAGGAAAAAGGGACACGAGAAACTGGAGAAATACCAGGGGCTCAGAGAAGAGCTGAAGAAAACCTGGAGGGTGAAGGCATCAGTGGTGCCCGTGGTCGTTGGGGCACTCGGGGCAGTGACCCCCAAACTGGAGGAGTGGCTCCAGCAGATCCCAGGAAATACATCAGACATCTCGGTCCAGAAAAGGGCAGTTCTAGGAACAGCAAAGATACTGCGCAGAACCCTCAAGCTCCCAGGCCTCTGGTAGAGGACCCGAGCAGGAGGAAAAAGAGACCGCCCGCGGAGGGTGAGGAAGACTATTTATATATATATATATATATATATATATATATATATATCCTTGAAATAGGCACTTTTCCACCAAACAAGAAAAGGAAGGAAGGTCAAGTGTCTTGCCACAGGGCACACCAACAGTATGTAATGGCAGTAGAGGGGATTGTTCCAGTAGCTCCGTGAGAGATTGTACCGACTGCATGATGTATTGTATTATTATAATCAATGTTTATTCCGCTACTTACTTTTTCAGTGTTCTGCTGCTCAGCCTGCTTTTAAATTTGCACCTCAGGGATAAATACATTTTTAAAATAAATTAAAATAATTTAGGGATTGCAGATTTTTCTGTGAAAACTAGTTTACACAAACACAGAAAACAATATTCGAAATACCCTCTGACTTAACTTTGTTTCTAGTTTGTGAGTAAAAATTAATTTTATTGTTCTGAATTCTGTTATAACATATGCATTGTTTTCCATATGAATATGGAATGTAATGATTGAAAAATGAATAATGAATGAAAACTTGCTTTTTTCCCACTACATTAAACGGTTTCAAATAAAAAGTCTTTTCCTCTTTTAACCTGCAGTGTCCTGCCTTAAGAGGCCGAAAACCCAGGTGAAAAGAGCTGTCCCGTCTGAATTTTCTTCACAGTTGGTTGTGTCTAATGGGACAGTGATTGGTCGTTGCCTCTGTCAATAACTCTGGTCTCAATCTGTTTTATCGACAACAGCCGCCGCTGGATTCATTCAGCCGCGAAAATGAGGCCACAGAAGGACAATGGGCCAAGACCCACAACAGCCTTTCGTTTTCCACATTCACTGATGGCTGTGGAGGGAGATTGTATAAAAGTAGCCTCTGTTAAGTTTTATATTTTCAATAAATCATGTTATGTTGATAAGTGCGTAGAATATAAAAAGGGTGCTGTGCAAGTGAAATGATTAGGAAATTTAAAAGCACAGTTTTGCTTTTCTGAGACATCCTTCCAGTTAAGAACAAAAATAAACTATGCTGGGCTTTGATTAAAATCTTCAAGAAAATTCAATCAAAAATTTAAGGTAAACTTTTTTCTCCCTTTTTCATTTTTGTAGTAAAAAAGTCATTGATCTATTAATGCCTGGGCTCCAGTGCATCCATTGTTCTGTCATTGCTCTCACAAACACCCACACTTTCATACATCAGTGTAAACAGACACTGGGCAAGGTTGGCCTGTCACAATTGGAAGTTTGACATATTGAGCCATGAAAATATTGCTGTAAACAATTAAACACCTCTTAATGTCATAGAAACTCATTCTCAAGCTAAAAAACGAAAGTAAAGCTTTATTGTATTCACTTAGGTGTGAAATGTGTGGCATAAATAAACCCGCCTTGCCTTCATTCTAAAATATCATACTATAAACATGAAACAAAATCTGCTTTGAGCGAAAAGTAGTCCATTACAGGTGAAACTCGGAAAATTAGAATATCTTTTAAAAAGTGCATTCATTTCTGTTATTAACTGTGATATTAATATATGATAGACTCGTTACATTCGAAGTGAGATATGTATAGCCTTTATTTGTTATCATTTTGATTATTATGGCTCAGCTTGTAAAAACCCCAAATCAAAAATCTCATAAAATTAGAATATTTAGAAAATTGACTTGAATTTGTAAGCCATAATCATCAAAATTATAACAAATGAAGGCTTGACATAAAGTCACTTTACATGTAATGAGTCTAAATCATACATTAGTTTCACATTTTAAGTTGAATTACAGAAATAAATAAATGGTATTCTAATTTTCCGAGTTTCACCTGTAGAAAAATGTGACTTAAAATGTGAATAGATGTACAAGATGGTGCGTTCTGAGCTTAAAAGGTATTGTTTTTCTTTCATTTGTTTTAAGTCTATAATGTATTAATTGTGAGTGCCGGGTGCAAGGTGGGTTAAGTGTCCTGCACGAGGACACAAGAACATTATTTACTGTATTGCTGGGTTGCAGGTGACATCGCAGCGTTCTAAAGGCCAATACTATTGTATGGAGGAAAAATTATTTTGTTTTTGAGGAAATGTTTAGTCTTGTACAGAGAGATCATGGACCTAGCGAATGATATTAATGATCATTTTTGTAATTCATACATTTTCTTTTGCGCTATGTGGAAGTGTAATGCTGTCTGGCTCCTGCCCCCTGCAATGGGATTGAACCAGCGTCCATTCAGAGGGCCAACCTTCGCCCAATGAACACCACTGAGACCCAATTGTCTAATCGCAAAAGGCGACTGGTGACTTCTGCAGAACTCCAGCCTGAAAATGCCTAAAGGCTTTACCTGCCCTGGGGCTTTTTACCCTTTGATTGCCCTCTGTAGGCATATAGAGCCCATAGTCATAGAACCCCAGTGAGGTTTTTTTAACCGGTGCCAACACTTTAAGTTCTTTCGGTCACATCCCGAAGTTCCCACGCTTTGATCGGGTCACTCCATTTCTTCTGAACCACCTGCCTAAAAGCTTGCGCCTTTGTTTCCATCTGACACAGGTGAGCGAGGTGGGATTCTGAAGAGACAAAGCTTTTATTTCACACTGGGACACTTGTGTAAAATAGAATAATGAGAGTAGTAGCAGTAGCTGTGACTGCTTTACAGAAGACAGTGGATACCTTTCTGCATTTGCATTTAAAACCACTCAGGTAACCTCTCCTACTGGATTCTCCAAACCAGGCATGATGACATCTATACCCCCCAAAGCTAATATTATATCCAATTAAAAACCCCGTGGCGGTAAAACGCTCTCTGCATTCAGATAAATCCGACCAGAGCCACGGTTTTATGAGAGAAGAGGCAGCGTAATGAAAAGAAAATAAATATTTATGCCACAATAAGTTTTATTTCGGTTTGCTATTCAAATTGTATTCATTTACGGTGCATTGAAAGTCACCTTTTCACCTCACTGGAAATCTAATGTGCGCCGGGAAAATCACTATTCATCATCTGATAATGTTAGAGCTCCACTGGGCCATTATTTGTGCTGAGCTGAGAGACAGAGCGAGGGAAAATTCAATAGAGAAATCCCAACTGTTTGTTTATGGCTCGACATTATCCGGCCCTGGCTGCATTCATTTTGGTGCGAAATTGGTGCAACAGTCCAGACCATGAAAAGCAAAACTTAAGATAAACAGCAAGAAGGTCCCAAGTTCGATTCCCAGACCATGGTAAGGCCTTTCTGTGTGGGGTTTGCATCTCCTCACTAGGGATGCACTGATCCGATACTGGTATCAGATATCGGAGCAGATACTGGAAAAAATATGATATTGGGTAGGCTGTGAGGCTCCTTTATTGCACTCGTGAATAGAGCAAAACTCTTCCATAGACTGATTAAGCCCACGTGGACAGTCGCACTGCAATGGAGAATGAATGCGAACTTGGAATATCGCCGTAATAGTCACTAAACAGCCGGATGATAGTCTGGTTTTAATGGGCTTTGTTGACACTGTGGGTAGGTGTGAACTTTGACAAGAACATTACCACACATACCGACAATGCTCATTTGGCTTATTATGGTACAACTACCTAAAGCCTAATAAAATAAAATCGGCCATTGCTGTCGTTGAAAGTGTTTGCATTTTAAAGGGGGGGTATTATGCAAAATCGACTTTTTCAAGCTTTACATCATGTTATTAGGTAATTCCCTCATTAAAACCATGCCTGAAGTGTTGCCTTGGCACATTCACGTATTTTCGAGTAATCTGTAAAAACTCTGATGGCGGCCATTTTAGGGATAAAACGCCTGATTCCTTCAGGGAATGCCCTCGACCTCCAGGATACGCCTCCGACCTTTCGTCACCAGCCGAGTAACCAACCACTGCTCCTCAGCAGAACCCCCTCCCCGCAGTGTCTAGCCCTAAGATGTAAACAGAGTCATCATGGAGGATTAGCTTCATGTGTTGTGAACCGGAGCCACAGCAGACTTTTACAAAGACACACATCAGTGTTTCTGTTACCGAAACACCCAGGATTAAAACCGGTGACAAGAACACTTATTTCAGTGTCTGGTTCTGCGCTGGGCCTTGATGATGCACAGAGCCTCCGGAGAAAGCTAATGCTAAGCTAAACCCCGAGTCATCACGTGAAAACGAGAAATATGCACAATTAAAGTCAATAAAACCACCACACACATAAAGAACCGTTCAACAATGATCACACACGGAGCCTGGCTTGTTGATTTGGAAGTTTATTGCTCACATTTCATCTACATTGGGTCATAGACGAGTGGCTTTCTCCCGGAGCTAACAAGCTAGCCACGTCAAGCTAACGGGAAAATTCACTGAATACAAGCAGCATATTATGCATTGAAAACGTCACTAAAACAGACAACTGCTTGAAGCAGCCTTTATGATGATCACACACGGAGCCTGGCTTGTTGATTGTGTAGTTTATTGCTCACATTTCATCTACAGTGAGTCGTAGCCAAGTGGTTTTCTCCCGGAGCTAAGGCACTATTAGCCACGACCGTCTTTTGAATCGTATGGGCTCCTGCAGATCCTGGTGTCGTCCATGGGGGTATAGTTAGAGATCCATAGGGCATGGCAGATGCAAAGAGATAGCCTCCAAACAGCAGTTATTTTTCAGGCAAGAGCCCCTTCCAAGCGTCCGGTGTGGAAGGTTCGTCTCCAAATAATATCCTGTGTGGCCATTGTTCACAAAGTGATAAACAGTAGCTCCTTTCCAACAATAAAAATTAAAATGCACCGATCGAAGTTTCAATACTGTTGAGACAACGAGCGCAGTGTTGTGATGCCACAGACAGCGTGTGGAGGGGGCGTGTCGGAAAGGGTCAGGGAGCGTCTTAAAGAGACAGAGGCCTATTTCAAGTCATTCGCTACCGCCATTTTGAAAGAGCAATTTTATACAAGGCAGTTATTCTAATTTACTGCATTTACAGACCAACAGAAGGTTTCGTCATCATTGTAGTGTGCTATAGACTAGTGCTATGTGGCTGAAAAAAGCATAATACCCCCTCTTTAATTGAAGTAATAACTGATCTAACATCCGATCGCTTTATATGAGTTATTTATATTAATGTAACCTAAAGTCTGTCATATACTCAAGGATATTTAGTGCAGAAAAGTCCAGTCATCCTCGATAAATGCTAATCCAAGAGTTAATCAATATATATAATTGATAATTGACATAATGACAATAAAATATGACTTTAAAATGGAGAAAAGAGTCAATTACATTTTTCACTTCGATAAAGCCAGTTTTCAGAAAGTCTCTCGGTATCGGTAAATATCGGGTATCGGCAGATGCTCAAACCCCAGTATCGGCATCAATAGCAAAAAGGCTGGATCTGTACGTCTCTACTACTCACGATGTCTAGTTGTGTCTTCTTTGTGTTTAATTGTAAAAGTCTAATTGTCTACAAGAGCTGAACATGTTTCTTTGTGCGGCTGCAGCTGAACTTTAATTTCCGCTTTGTGGAGTTGATAGTTTATGTAGATTTGTGTTAATTATGTGCACCTTCTCGCTTAAGGCCGTCTCTGTCTGATTGGTCACAAAGGTTTCCTCAGATCAATGTCCCGGTCCCACCGCTGCTCAGTCATTAAAAAACACTTAAAGAATTAATCTAGCTCCAGGCGGGACTTATTAAAATATTGATCATCGTTGAAGTCGTCTCGGCAGCTAAATGAACAGGGTTTAATGTCACCCAATAGAATGGAATGAAGAGTGGTATCGGAAAGAACAATAGAGCTTTGTCTGATCAGAGGGTCAGGTCATAAGATTTGTTATTTGAGCAAATAAAATTCCAAATATGAGCACATTCATGTGGTTTTGAACTGTCAAAAATGTATTTACTTCAGGTCCTTTGTAATATATGGATCTACTAATGGTGACTTGTAAATAGGCAGCAACCCCCCTCTTTCTCGGTACAGCTGCATTTTTTTTTGCCTTACTGTATTTGTGGTTTCTGTGCTCCACATTGTTTTACTGGATACTTTTGTACATCTTTGCCGTGTTTTTGTGAGGATCGGTGGATTTTTTTAATGCAAAGAGTCGTCCATAGTGGTACTGAAGAAAACAGCTTTTTAAAAGTAACAGCTAGCTAATCAGCTAAACCCATTTGAGATCTACAAATTTCTTCTTCTGAGACACTGAAGAGGCACCAAGAGCCCCCACACCTGCAGCACAGTGGAGGCGTCACAGGAGGAGGTACAGGATACAAAAAGAGACAAACGAGGAGCTCTTCCCAGAAGATGGTGAAAGACTGTTGTGGAGGAGGTGGAGCTGAACAGTGCAGGACGCAAAAATATTTTTCCTAGGATAGTTGGTAAACGGTGGACATTCATCATCCAATCAGAGACTAACTTAAGATTAGACACCAGCCCACGATCCTTAAGGTTAGTGGCTATAGGGCAGGGTCAGGGTTAAGGTGATTGATATATACTGTATGTGTGATGTTTCACTCTCATGACTTGTGACTGGTTGGAAAAATATACTCGCGTGCAGGACACCACGCGCTGAAACAGGGACAAACCCAGGAGGCGCTGCACTGTTTCTGAGGATCAGAGGAGACTGAAGGCAGACAGGTTTCCTCCGGGTGCTACGGTTTCCCCAACCTCCAAAAGGATGCTGCTCAGTGGCAGCAGCTCAGGACTAACATCTGAACACTATTTTGTTGTGCGGTTGGACAATGACAAATAAAGCCCTTACTGACTTACTTTCACAGGTTTGCTTTAGTTCTGTTTTGGGTGCAGTAAATCCGCCGAATGTGTTGCATGACCCGATGCAGGTTTTCCCCCTCTGCGTTCTGCACATTGACAGCTCACAGGTTGTTTTGGTTGTTTGGCCGGGCCGCAGTGGTCACATGTCAGCGTGTGCGTTGGTGTTAACAGGAGCTGAATGAACTGGAGCAGGTCTCTGTGGATCAGTGGGTCGACCAGGGACGAGACAGACACAAGGACAAGAAGAGACGAGAACCTCTTTTATCTTTAAAAACTCACTGTTTACAAGCAGCTCGACCAGCCACTGTTGAAGAACTGCCTCTCCATGACAGCGCCGAGAAAGCAGAAATAAAAGATACAAGATTTCCTCAACTCCTATGAAGAGGTTGTTTTAGGAATGTGTGGATGTTGCTGTGCCCTTAGATAGAGCAGTATCCCTGAATCGTTTACATATTGTTGTTTTATAAGCTGTTTTAAGGCTACTTTTCTATTACAGAAGAGGAAAACACAAAGAGCTCTTATGCGTCTTGTTTTTGAACCTGCTGCACTTTTGACTAAATTGGACAACAGCGAACAGACACAGCCAGATTACCGTCATATCTCCCATAACTGAGCCCAAAGCCACGGCCAAAATGACTTTAGTCCAGGGTTTTATGGTTTCGACCTCGACATCCACTGCCTCTGTTGCATCAGGAGAGACACAAAAACACATTATTTTCACTGTTGGGCTCAGCCTTTTATATAAAGGTCTTTATCATTTAAAAGTCATTTCTGTACATGCGGTCATTGTACAATATGCAAACCAAGCTAATGGACCTATTTACTCAGAAGATAATGGTTTCCTGGCAACTGCTCAACATATTGTCAATATATAAATAGGCTATTCTATAAAATCGTTCATCTATTTTAATTCCTCTAAGAGTTGCCATTCACTTCGGACTCTAGGGGTTTACATTCCTGTAGCTAATGAGTCTATATAGTGGCATTAACGTTCCTGCAGAAACACGACGTGAGCTGATGTGTTTGTTTGTGTCAGCACTAGAGGTGGTCAAAGTACTTTCATTACTGGAGTAAAAGCACAGATACCAGTCAAATGTTTCTCCAATATAAGTAAAGGTTGCGCAGGTTAATGATTACTTTAGTGAAAGTACTGAAGTATTTGTTGAAGAAATTACTTAACCTCCTGCCATCCGCCTTAACCAAGTGCATTCTCCAGTTTGGCTTTACCAAAATCTTAAAGCTTGTAGGCCAGTGTGACGCCTCATTTGAAAGCTAAGACTGACACATTTTTTTCTTTGCTATCTTGTTGCCACTTTTTGCTGCACTTTTATCACTTTTTTGTTGCTTTTTTTTTGCCTTTTTTTTTTCACTTTTGGGCATTTTTTTGTCGCCTTCTCAGTCTCGTTATCTTCCCGCTTTTAGGTTTTGGTAATGCCAAAATGTGCTCGGGTCAGGTGGGGGTTAAGAGGTTAAATACAGAAAGAAGAAAACACAAACCAGTTGTAAGTGTTTGGAAAAATAATTTTGCAGCTTCTAAAACATGAAATTTGTGCCAGAATTCCCGCTCTGTACGGCAACACAACCGGGAGCAAAACTTCCTTCTCATTGCGAGTCGAGTTACAGTAGGATTTACTAAACATCTGCTTCACACATCAGACTATATAAACACATCAAAGAGGAAACAGAAAACCATCCTCTGTGATTTTTACAGTTTGTCCTGTCAACAGTCTCAGTCTGAGTCAGTGTTTAAGCTGCTCAAGACATTAGCATGCTACCAGTTAGCATTTAGCTTCAACCATTGACAGCTGATTCAATAACTGCCAATGGCTTCAACACGATGAACACATGTGTGGCTCACATCTATGAACACTGAGGAAATACTACAGTAACAGCTCAGCTCTGACCTCTGTCACATGTTGTATCCAAGGCGTTTGGAGTGAGGTTCAGGGCTTTCTCTTGGAGAGGTCAGAGCTGAGCTGTTGAAGCTAAATGCGAACCGGTAGCATGCTAACATCTTAAACACCGACTCCCTGTTTTCTTCACATAAACGTGCGTCTCTGGGGTCGTGTTTTAACTGTTATCTTCTTGAGCAAGTACATAAAAATGCCACTGTCAATCAGTTGTCTTTCATTTTCATCCTGTGTAGAGATTGTTTCATGTTGTAGTACTGCATAATTCTACTTCAGTTTTCAAAATGGCCACCATAACAACAAAAGCAAGTAAATTTACTGGGTCACACTGGCCACCTCTGGTAAGCACCATTGAAACAACTTAAAAATCCACACGCTTTTGTTCGCAAACTGTATTCAACGCCTTTAAACTCTGTCAAATCAAAGCCGTTGTATGTTTTGGTTTTTGTATACCCCTGTAGGTCTATGACAAGTGTCTGTAATGTGGACTTTGTGGTTGCTTTGTTGTGATTATCAAAGTGAGTTCATAACCAATCAGGAAATCGTCTGACTCATTTGGCTCTCAAATACCCCCACCTACAAAACTACGCATTTAATGATGGAAGACCATGGTTCCCTTTCCCTGTCTTAATGCTAAAACACAAAGACATGTAATGCAGTATTTACGCTGAAAAGGACCCCGCGTCTTCTGTTCCATTTTTCAAACAGTGCATTAGCCGCAGGGATCCGCACTCCTCTGATTGCAGCCATTAAATACAATTGAGTTATGTCGGGACAGAGGCAGGTGGCTGAGTGCAGGGTACTACACCAAATAAGCCTCGCTGTGTCAGTAATTAACATATTTCTCTCTGAATTATATCCTGCTTTATTGAGGTTGTTCTATTTTGTTGAGAAAGTTTATGCAATTCTTAAAAACGCCATTTGCAGAATAATGATAGAGAAAGGTCAGTTTGGAGCTGGTGTTGTGTGGGTGGTCGTCTGCCTGCGTTTTGGATTTTGTTTTGGCTTTCGATAACAGACTGGTAATGGGTGGGTCTGTGTATTTTGCATGATATTTTTGTATGACTTAGCATTTTGGAGTCCCTTTTCAGACTGAACCCAGACTACAGCGTTTACAGAATCAGGAGCCAAAATAAGCGCAAAAATGAATGTTTTGTTCATGATTTATTAGTATGAAATTTTCTCACTTTGCTTTGTCATAGTTTGTTGTCATTCACGCCGTACATTAGATTAGGTACTATCTGCCTTGGGGTCGACTGATCACCACCAATTTCTCATTCAGACTCTATACAACCTGAGCCCAGAGTGGTCAAATTAAACTAAAGCAGAATATATATATAACAAATGTTCAGCAACAGGGAAGTGGCTACAATCTTACAGAGCAAAGTTACATTTTAAACATCCCCAGACATGAACAACAACCAAAGAAAGCTTTTGTGACTCATGGAATGAAACTGTGGAATAGTTTAAAAGGAGGCCTCAAAAATACTTTTCTAAAGGGAAGTTTTGAAGGGATAAGATAAGACAGGACTTTATTGCTCTCACAGTGGCGAAATTCATTTGCTACATCCGCTCTCAAGAAACACTCAGGGTCGAAATAGACTAGAAAATAGAAGTAATGGTCACTAGAGGTAGCTTATATAACATCTGAAAAACTGGTTAATAACCATTAGTGTAGGCTTCTGCCCTGTCTGAGTCCGCTGCCACTCATGTCTATCTGTATATTTTGTTTTTGTGTTTTAATATTTCTTATGTGAACTATGATATAACTGTGCAGTGTTTGTGCTCTTGCTTTGCCCTATTTTATGTGTTGCTGCATTTTAGAACTGGAAAATTGTTGATTATGTTTTTAGGGAGACTATGAACACTTGTCCAGGGACAACAGATGAAAAATAGCCTTCTTGGCTAATTCTGGTGCATTTACAGAAATGTTCATTAATGCGCAATGTCCCTGTCAAAAATCATAACAAAATCAAAATATCAAGTCAATACAGTGCTTCGACAGGGCAAACTACAAGCTTTTTGCATAGATATTTCAAAGACATATAGTCTGGGAGCAAGCATGGTCTCAACGATTTCAAAAATGTTTTCTCGTACTGTGTGAAATCATGTTGGAAGCTGTTGGAAGCATTAGTTTGTGAAAGGTTACACTTCAACCCACTCCCGTTTCAAGCATATACACTTACTCAATAATTCACTCTAATGCTATTTATGTTGATATTGTACACTGCGTTCCAAATTATTATGCAAATTGGATTTTTGTGTCAAAAAGGTAAAAAAACAAACAATAATAATGAAACTCATGGATGGTATCGTGTCTTGGGGCACTATGAATCACTGACATTAATCTCAGAGACCTGGGATGATTAGTTTTCAGGTTAAGCCCAGTTAAGGGAAAAACTACTGAAAAAGGGTGTTCCACTTTATTAAGCAGATCATCATTTTCAAGCAATATGGGAAAGAAAAAGGGACTTTCTGCTGATGAAAAGCGTGAAATAGTTGAATGCCTTGGTCTAGGTATGAAAACCTTCGATATTTCATGAAAGATTAAGTGTAATCATCGTACTGATAAGAGATTTGTGGATGATTCAGAGCACACTCCGTTTTGTGCAGATAATGGCACAATATGGACAGTTTCAGCCAGACAAATACATCAGATTAAGAGAACAGCTGCTACAACAGGTATTTGAAGCTGCTGGTGCCTCTGGAGTCTCCCGAACATCAAGGTGTAGGACCCTCCAGAGGCTGCAGTTGTGCATAAACCTTCTATCCGGGCCTCCCCTAAACGGTTAATTGAATGCTGATGAACAGAAACAGCTGCAGTGGCTCAGAAATACATGAGGACTCATTTTCAAACAGTCTTGTTCACTGATGAGTGCCGTGTAGCCCTGGATGGTCAACTCAATGGAGTAGTGAATGGTTGGTGAATGACCACAATGTCCCAACAAGGCTGTGGCGTCAGTAAGGAGGTGGCGGAGTCATGTTTTGGGCCAGAGTCATGGGGAGAGAGCTGGTCGGCCCCTTTTTTAGGCCCTTTTATGCTCCCTGAAGGTGACACCTTTGAAAAATATGTGGAGTTTCTGACTGACCACTGTCTTCTATGCTACAAAAAGAAGAGCCGTGCTTTCCCGAACAAAATCCTCTTCATCATGACAACGCACCATGTCCTGCTTCAAAGAATACCTCTGCATCACTGGCTGCTATGGGCATAAAAGGAGAGAAACTCATGATGTGGACCCCCTCCTCCCCTGACCTCAACCCTGTTGACAACATTTGGAGCCTCAACAAAAAAAAACTTCTATGAGGGTGGGAGGCAGGTTTCATCCAAACGGCAGCTCTGGGAGGTTATTTTAACATCCTGCAAAGAAATCCAAGCAGAAACTGTCCAAAAACTCACAATTTTAAGGGATTTAAGAATTTTGAAGCTGCTATCACACAAGGGCTCCTTTGGTAAAATATAACTTGACCTGTTAATATTGTTTTGATTGAAATAGCTTTTGATTTCAGTAAATATGACCTCCTAATGCTACAAATACAACAAATGACCATTTTCAGTTAATTACGAGCTTTAAAATATATTGAAACGATGAGTTGCATAATAACTTGGAACAGTGGATTTTGAGGTTTTTACTATATTTATTTTTGAAAAAAATACTGTTAGGAAATGTTTTCCACCACATTTAAATGATCCTCTACCAGTTAAAGACTTAAAAATTATGCTGACTCTCATTAGAGTTGACAATTTAGAAAATCTTAGAAAAATGTCATTTGCATAATAATTTGGAACGCAGTGTAATTGTCATATATTTGAAATAACAACAGTGTGAACCAGTCGAAGCTGTGATCTGAACCACTTACCTTTAGATGTTTGGACAAACGCTGTAACCACTGGGTCACTGTCTTCTATTTAGAATTCATACAGGCCACTATAAACACATGGTCATCTTATAAAATAGTTTTCAGTTCAATGTAGCCTTCTCATTTCTCTTTATGCTTTGAGTTAAATGAGTTAAAAGCATAGGGACTTTTCAGTAATGAGGCAGTCGTCAGTTTGATATAAAGCGCCTCTTAAACGGCCGCTGTCCTGTGTCTGTGTGGGCTTCTCCATCTGTTCATAGGACTTTCAATATGGCCGCCCATCTGCTCCCACTGCGAGTGTGGCGCTGTGAAATACATGGACCTCTCACCTCACCGTGCACTGCAGACTGTTTATATAATCCCCCAAAATTATTACTTATTCTGAATGCTTTGGCGGAAAGTAAATGCAACAGGTGGCTTTTTCTGAGGTCACAACAACAACAACAAAACATTTTAATATTTACTCTGACAAGTAAAAAGACTTTCTTAAACTTGTGATTGTGAGTTTTAAATGATGAGTTTTAAAGTCATAATTCTGAGTTTCAAACTTCCTGTGATTATAAGTTTTTAATTATGAGTTTTAAAAGATTTTTTTGTATTGTTTTACTCGACTCTACTCCGAGCTCCCCTCGGGTAACTGAGCTCCTCACCCGATCTCGGAGGGTGCGCCCAGCCACCCTGCGAAGGAAACTCATTTCGGCCGCTTGTATTCACGATCTCGTCCTTTCGGTACTTTGTAGATATGTAATGTAATAGGACACGAGACCCTTAGAGTTAGGCCTTAAGGTTAGGTTTAGAGTTGCATTGTCTTATTGCATGATGTACCTACAAACTACAAATACATATTATTCCATTGTGTACAAGTTAGTACACATTCTTACAGAGCACATTACATTGTACTACAGTATATTTAATTAAGTACAATGTATCAAGGGTCGTGTAAAAAAAAGTGTTACCAAAATGACTACAAAATGGCGTGACCTATAGTAGTGTATGTAGCAGTGTTTCTCAACTGGTGGATCGGGGCTCAGTGGGTCGTGGAACACTTTTTTGTAGGTTAATTACCCGAGTCTGTTAAAATTATTATTTTGATTGATATAACCCATAAGATGACATGCTGCGACCCAAAACTTACAAAACTGATTTTGTAAGCAAAAAACAGTGTTGTCTTAACAAATTATTGTTGAACAAGCATTTGCAATAAGCCTAAAAAGCTGAAATCACAATAAAAACAAACATCTTCCCTTTCGGTCACAAAATTGTGACATTGCATTCGGCTCAGGAGTGCGCCATTGTGGAGGCTGAGTGATTTACCTAAACACCCCCTCATCTAAATGTACGTTTCCAGTAAGAAAAAGGTGTTATATATTTATTCTCAGAAATTTCTCCATTTACAACATAAAGTATTAAAACAAATATACTCTACAACAAGAAAATAAGTTATCCAAGTTCATTTGCATTTGTATTATATCCAGTACTCTTACTGCAGAGTACTGCTCCTGTGAACCTCGCTCTGGCACAGCTGAAGCCAATCATCTAATCAGACCCAGCCGTTAAATGTTTCCGCTCAAACGTTTGTCTGCACTCTGGGCAACACTGGGCTCTGGACTGTAATCGGACATAATCGGCAGGAAAATGGCACAAATTCAAATCATACATTGTTCTGTGGCCGCTGAAAATGGATGCTTTTTTTGTGGCTGAACAAAGTTATGCAAAAGACAATGTTTACACAGATGTTGGTTTGTTTTTCAGCTACGCAATTTCATGCCAAGAAGCTGCTGTGAAGTCTGTGTGGTTTGAGCGCGAGTGTGTGCCAAGAGGGAAGGACAGGCTGAACACTGTTGTAAGTAAACCATGACTTTGAACGTATTGGGAACTGGCAAAGTCACTCTCAACCTTTTATTGCAGCAATAGTTACGTTTGTTTAAAAGGTGGCATTGAGACATAGAAACTGTTTTTTATGTTCTCCTTGTGTCTGGGTAGATTTCTTCAGGTGCTAAAGGCTCCAACTCCGACTTACTTGTTGTGAAGTGAGCTTTTTTTTTTTTTTGTCCCCACTGAGTATAGTAAAAACGCTGCAGTTTGTGAGGGCAAAGAACTGACCACTTCAGCTGGCTGCATTTGAAAGTTGCACATTTTTATCAATCACAGACATTAAAGTAAGAGTCCTTGAGTCCTAAATTCGCACCACACTGTAATAAATAATATAGTAGTTCAACTTAAAAGTCTATGTTAAGTTTCTGCCATAAAGATTTGAGCTCATTGAAACAATAGTGGCACCTTCAATTAACTAAAACAAGCAAGTTATAAATTGTTCATAAATCATTGCAAAAAATTGTTACAACTCAACAGTTTCAGTTTAAACCAACTAGCATGTTATGTTGTGCAAACAGTAAACTTATATTGCTTCTCCATAGTAATGCAAGTGTATGTGTTATTTAAAATCACAAGCCTAAGTTGAAATAATTTTTAACTTACGATCTTATGTCAAAAGAAAACATTGTTTTTATCTCTTTCAACATATCGGGTCAAGTTATGAATGAAATTTAACTCACTCAATGCAGTTGAATGCAACCAAATATATTTGCTACTTGGACACATAATACTACGTTTTCAATATTGGCACCGCTTACAGTCAAATGTTAGATGAACATAAATCTTTATGGCAGAAATTGTACAGACACTTGTAAGTTAAAGGAATGTCTACTTGTGATTTCTGTTGACATGCAAACATAGGTTTTGTAGTAGTCACAGCGTTTTATTTTCCCTTTTTATTTCCAGAAAGGTATAACTTTTAACAAGTGTAGTAGCACATGACATCTTGCAAACACATTTTATGTAGGCTTGTCACAATAGTTATGTTGACTTATTCAGTAATGGGCTGAACATGTGTGTTATCAAATATTTCTTAATAGGGCTTAACAATATGGACAAAATTTCATATCGATGTTCATGCCAGATATCTCGATATCGATATAACATGGGTTATGTGAAAACTAGTAATTTTCAGAAAAATAAAATACAAGAGTGCAGTTTTATTGATGATCTATATCGTTTTCATCTTGCCTTTCCGATTTTAATATTTTGAATGTTCATCTCTTGATATAAATACGTTAATATATTTTTCTTTTGCAAGATTTATATCTTGAAAGTTCATATCTCGACATTGATACCGATACGATATCGTTATATCTTTCAGCCCTAGTTAACATGGTTTTATAACGAGGGACTACTGAGAGTTCCATTATTAAAGGAATAGGCCACCGTTTTTCCATACTGATATATGTTCTTACCTGAGCTTAGAAGAGTTCATGTGTACCTGTCTGGTCTTCACGCGTGTCCTCAGTCACGTAAACACAGCGCAGACGGTGTTAGCATTTAGCCTCTCCTTCTCTATAGCTCCAAACAAGGTCAAAATAGAAGCTACCAAGCTCTTCCACGTTTTCCCTGTTTAAATATGTTTACGTGAAGTGTCGATATCTGTGCAGTAATATCTTCACTTTACTGTGCGGATGCCAAACTACTCCTGGTATTATTACGCCTTACAATATAGTTCCCCCTTTTATCCGCTTAGAAAATCCACATTATTTAATTGTGTGTAATTATACTTTGTAGTGGAACACTTCACGTAACCATATTTAAATAGGGAAAACGTGGAAGAGCTTGGTAGCTTCTATCTTGACCTGTTTTGGAGCTATAGAGGAGAGAGGGAGAGGCTAAATGCTAACGCCGTCTGCGCTGTGTTTACGTGACTGAAGGCACGGGGGAAGACCAGACAGGTACTTAAGAACTCGTCCAATGTAAGAACATATCTCAGTATGTAAAAATGGTGGCCTATTCTTTTAAGTTCATTTCATTATCCAGTAGTGTCAAGTGCTCCTCAATAATATTGTTTATCGGAATAGTTTGTAGCCTCAACATATCAAACTTCAAATTTTCTTATTGTGACAGGCCTACTTGTGTGGTACACATGCTTTAAGGCACTCCTGCAGTGCCTCTGAGGCTACAAATGCCAGGGATTAAAACTAGTCAACAAACTTTCAAAGAAGAGCCAATTAAACAGGCCTACTAAAAACAACGGAAGTGTCCAAAATGGCTCAAAACAATGAGCAACCATGGGAAAAAAAATGGAACAGTGGGGAAAAAAAATATGCAACAGCAATTCACTATAGGGTGAATTTACATTTTGTACCGCAATATTTTATTGCGCAGTCCATGGATTCTCGCAGAGGCTTGTTCGGGCTTGATCTTCATGACGACCTTTTGCAGAAACTCAAAAGTGTATTTCATTGCTGACGGGTATTCAAGATTCACCGCATAGATGACACCCATCAGCATTGCCACACCACATGCTACACTCTTTTCATTGTGAATCACAATGTTCTCTTCCACAACAACCGCAACATCAAATACTCGATGAGGGACCGCATCCTGCTCCTCTTCATAGGCAATTAGGAGTCCCAGTTCCATTCCCTTCATTGCGTCGTCAAGATGGTCAGAATGTGCCTAAAGAAAAATTAATTTACATGCTGTAAATGTCGTTACGTTTTGGAAAATATACTATGATTTCATTAAAAGGATTATATAGAGGTTAATTTTACTAACTAAGTATTTTCCTTCCTCTACATGTTCCAGCCGTGTCCTAATGTGTAGAATGAGCTCAGACCTGTTCACCACAACTGCCTCTACAATCCTGAACTGTCACTCACAAGCTGACAGTTCAGCACAAGCTTAATATAGACGGTGCAGTTAGGCGAGTATAAAATGGCTAACTTGCATCTAGCCCCTTTAAGACTGAATTCAATCGAATACATTTCTGTAATGAATAGTATTTAAATACCATACATTACTCTACACAGGTTTCTAGTTGAGTTGCAATTATTGACAGAACTGAAGTTGGATCAAATTTATCATACTCACATCACACAGCCGGAAAACATTTGACGAGTCTTCTTTGAGGTAGAGTGGCAGTCCTAACAGCGCCGCAATCCTCATCCTCTCATTTGTCTTCTGCAAAAGTGAAAAAAGTAGTTAATGACAAACTTTACTTCAGTTGCTTAATCTATTTAATCTTTATTTAACCAGGAAATTCCCAGAGATTAAGAATCCCTTTTTTTCTGGGGAATCAGATGCAGAGAGGAACTGACTGTACATATTTTTAGTGATTTTGGAAACCAGAGTACATGGAGAAAATCTACGCAGACACGGGGAGAACATTCAAACTCCACACAGAAAGACCGCACCCAGGTGGGAATTGAACCTGGGCTCTTCTTGCTGTGCGGCATGAGTGTTCACCACTGCACCACCAAAGTTGTATAGTTGTGTTACAAAGACATGCCACCAAAACATTTTGTGAAATCAAAGAATAAAAAAAAGTGAAAATAAATAAATAATGATAATTAATTAAATAAATTAAATTAAATATATTAAAATTGGAATCAACCCCAAAGTTAGCGCCAATGTGCAAAGTTAAAACACCTCAATTACTCACTTCAATTCTTCAAAAAGATCCTGTAAGGAGCAAAGGAGAGGAATACATCTTCATTCAATAACTCATTTTGGCATATCAGTGGCACTCCATGAACCCAACATTTTGTTTGAGAACACATTAAACTGATCAAAAACAGACTACACTGAAATCAAAGTAGGGCTATGCAAATCAACAAAATTGACTTGACTCAATATTTCAATAATTAATATACTTTGAATCAACGGATCTACATTCGAATCCTGTGGCAGTTCTAAAATTTCAAGAAGTTTGGACATTGAGAAATAAAATGGAATCTATTGTGTCAAAAAATTCTGGGTTGCAAAGCATTTATAGGTGTATCTTTTTATTTTAGTAATAATTAGTCAAGTAGTTAAAAACATGCATGCTTTCTTGACATTTATATGAACCAACGTTGGTAGAGCTTCCAAAATATTTACTTAAAGGTCCTATATCATGCAAAATCGACTTTTTAAGAGCTTTTAGCCATGTTGTTATGCTATTTCCTTATCAAAAACACAAGTGGTTTTTGGCTTAAGGCAGCTCTCAGTAATCCTCCTGAATCCTGCTCTCTGAGCAGCTACGCCGCCCTCTGCTGGTGAACCACTGAGTTTCTCAGTTGTGTTGTAACAGCGGAACGGAAGTGCTGTCGGCGTCTGTAACGTAATGTCTTAATTTATTTTTAATTTTATTATTTTTTTTATTTAAGTTTATTTGAATAGGGACAAGTATGTCACATAAACTCATGTTACTACAACATTTTAGCCAAAGCTAATTCTCAATGTCCGTCCCCAGTTGGGCCTTTACAAAAAAATTCAACAATACATAGTTAAAACACACATCATAATAATACAACACAACACTATATAAACACAGCAGAGCAGACGGTCAGTGGTCACATTTCTGACCTCTGATTAAAAAGTCTTTAAGTTTGTGTTTGAAAAGGACCCAGTTTGACTCTCCTTCAGGTCAGTGGGTAAACAGTTCCAGGCTTTAGTGCCTTGTACAGAGAAAGCTGATTGTCCAAATGAAGTGTTACGTTTCGGGATCTGATAATTCCCATTCTGAGCTCCTCTAGTCCTTGAACCCACAGCCCTGAGGGGAACTATAAACTCACTCAAGAGCTGTGGGGCTGGGTCGAACATTTATGCATCAGCTTCAGGTGGGAAAATGTAATAACATTTTCAAAAGATAAAATGTTGAAATTCCTCAGACTGATACAATGATGTGACCTAATGGGCTTCCTATCTAGGATTTTAACCGCTCAATAATAAATCATTTGTAGTGGCTTGACTGTAGTGGCGGTGGCCTGAGACCATGAGCAGGTGCAATAACTAATACGTAATACGTGAGAATATCATGGTGTGCATAAAAGTGAGAGCAGCATGAAACGGGAGGTAGTCCCTGATCAGTCTGAATGTGTAAAGACTTGCTTTGGCCTAATTTTAATTTGTAAACCCGCTTTTTCATTGTGTCTGTTGTAAGAAAGAAATAAAGGAGGGAAAAAAGGGGAAAAAAAGTATAGAGTATTGAGTAACTGAGTGTAAAAGTTTGTTTTAGTTGTAACATAAATGAGAATCAGAACATGAAATAATGTGAATATTGTCATATTTTCAAAGAAAATACCATAAAAACAAAAATAATTAGATAAATAAATTAAATTAATTAAATAAATGTACTCATCGTGGCACAAGTTACTATATTTTTTTACTCAAGAGTACAGATACTACTTACAAAAGTAGAGTTACTTCAAAAACTCAAGTACCTGTACTTGAGCAAATGTGATTGAGTACTACACATCTCTGCTTACAGAAGTATACTTACATCTTTATCAAGGGAGGTCAGAATGTCACCCAAGGAGCGGCACCTTCCAGACTTGCTTGAGGATTTGTAGAGTTCCAGCAGTCGGGGTACAAGGGCATCGAGGCCATCAAGAAATGAAGGCAACAGTTCTTGGGCAGTAACTCGTTCGAATTCAGCTCTTATCTAGAATAATACAAAACAAATTATGTAGGGCAAGCACAAAAAACAGGAATTTTTCAACAGTTACATCACCTGTCTTTCTTGAAGCAATGCAGGCCATCTGTTGCGAATCTCACTTAGTAGTGGTTCATTACCTACTATCTCCCTCCTCCGCAGGGCAAATGTTGACACCATCAACTCATCCACCATGTCACGATCGGGGATAGTTTTAAGCATTTCCCTCTCCATCTTCATACGGTTGTCCTCTGTTACTTCTACACTGTCACCTTCTTCTGGTCCTGGACAAAAGTGAACTTCACCTTTTTTTGACTTTTTGACTTTTCTTTTGGCCTGTCCTCCTTTTCGCTTATTCACAACCACTTCTGGAAGTCCAGCATCTGCCAAGTCACGACGGAAGTTTCCAACCTTATATTTAAGGCTATGGACCCACGAATACCATCCTGCTGCAGACCCAGGATCCCTCAAGCTTGGATGCTTGTCCACAAGTGCTCTCGCCACAATCTCATAGTGATGACTTTCAGGATATGGGGTAATTTTACACATACCATCTGCAAGACAATCTAGAATGTCCGACTTCATTCCTTTGTTTACCTCTAGAAGGTATCCATCCTTTGCATATTGTGCATTGGCTTTCATCAACTTGAGTTCAGTGTCGTAGGAGAACTGAGGTATTGGGTAAGGGTCAGGCCACTCAGCCAAATCCACGGTACCAAGAGAGTGACTAGACAAGCTCCCCGTGTCCAGTGTAGAGTCAGAGCTTTCTCCTGAATCAGCAGTAAGGAGAACTTTCAATGTTGCTCGGTCTGAGGGAAGTTCTTGTATATCTTGCAGATTGCAGAGCGCATTGCCAAAGTCAGGGTCCTCAAATTGTACCGAAAATCTACCTCTTATCCCAAATTTGTTTCGGAGTATCTCATAAAGTTTTTCAACAGTAGGTGGTCTTTCTTCAATGGTAAGGCGCCTTATGTCATTTGGAGATAGGATGACTCGTAGTAGCATTGTGGATTGCCTCAGCTAGAGAAAAGAAAAACAGTTACCATTTGGGCTGGGGAATAAAATGAAATTTAATTGAAATCACAATCTCTACTTTGGTCAATCTCAATATCTGTCATAGGACTTAATAATTGTCAGGTTTATAATAATTTTCCTTGACAGAAACAGAACCTAGTTTTGATGTCTGAATGAGAATGGGATATTTGTGTTAAATGACAATGGAGGAAAGTATTTTAGTTGAAGGTTTTAATAAAAGGTATGTCTAAGTTAATCAGCCACAGGTATTTCATTCATTGTGAAAAAAATCAAATTGAAAAATCACAATAAAAAAAGGTGAAAAAAAATGGAAAATAGTTTTAATGGTGTAAGAAAAGTCTAGCCTAGCCTGTAAGCTGAATTCTTACTATTTGTGAGTTTGCAAGCATAAAAATACATCAGGTGCCGCTTACATAGATTTGTTTAATAATAATAATGCATTAATCTTGTATAGTGCTTTTCCAGTCACTCAAAGTCACTTTACAATTTTGTGCACTCAAACTGTCCAATCATGTTGCAGTATTGCTTTGAGTTGACAGGTTTAACAACGTTAAAACTATTGATAAATGCCTTATTTGTCGACAATTATTAACCTCTTAACTTCAATTTGAACTAAGCACATTTTCTCCAGTTTGGCTTTTCCAAATCAAAAGTCTAAAAAAGCAACAAAAATTAGACAAAAGAGTGGCAAAAGCACAACAAAAGAGTGACACAAAACATGACAAAAATGCAACAAAAGAGCGACAAAAAAGTGCAGGCAAAGCAACAAAAAAGATGAAAACATGATAAAAACGCATTTATAGTAATCAAAAACAAAGACAAAAAACTTCGAAAACAACTTACATTTACTTCAGCAGGAAGGTTCTGGGTGTAATCAGAAGACAGCCTTGAACGAAGTATGCCTCAAGAGGAGTGTAGTCGTTGAGTTCTTCCTTTTGAACTAGTAGACAAGGAGACGGGCTTTTCTTCAGCTGGTAGCTCCTCAAATGCTTGACGTAGTGAGCTGTAAAAAGTTCAATTATAAAGCAGGCATGTGTGGCTGAAACAATGCATATTTGAATTATTTTCCCAAAATTGGGCAGTCCACTAGTGCTTCCAACAGATACAAACATATCAATGCAATATTTTGTCCCATTCAAAAAAACACGTGACGTCAGTTCAATGTCCTCAATATCACCAAACCTACTCAAAACAACCTGTTGCACAGCATTGTCCAGAATTCTCAGTGGTACAGTTGTCGAGTTAGGAGTCTCTATTTCCGGCCTGAAAAGGCTTGGCATTGCCAAGTAGTGAGCCAACATAAGTTGGTGTCTTGTGGCCAATGTACGTAAAATGTTTTTAAAGTTGTTGACATCATGCACAACTTTCTTGAAAAAAGAATGTTTTGCTTCAAATCGGATTGTCCATGTGTCGGTAGGAGGTCCAAACTTTCTAATCAAATCAGGATAATGTTCAATGAAATGATTCTTTGGTCGCAGTTTATAGTCAGGGAAAACTAACAATAGTTGCTGCCTGTGGTCAGATATTTTTGATGCCAAGTAACATAAACTGGCTGGAGTGAAACAGGAAGTTGACAGCAACTCCACCAACTCTTTCAGTTCAAGGACCAACTCCCATGTTTCATCATCCTCTGGAATTTTGTCACCAATGACAAGTGGCAGGAAGCGCACAAGACTCCAATTCTCATGTCCATTACCACCAAGGCTTCTTTTCTTTTTGAAGGTAGAAGGAATGTTTTGAGGTCTATTTGTTTTGTCCGAAAATGTAAAAGGAAAGTTTTGTATTCTCTTATTTAGTTCATCTAATGTAAAATACCTCTTAGAAATTAGGTTTGCCAAACATAGACTGAGCTCAACAGGTACAATTCCTTCAAGTACATCATGTAAGAAGTCTGGTGGAAAACCTGTGCATGCATGAAACCCTGCCAATTTATTCAGTGGACATTCTTGTTTCACCCCATCAATGACTCCTACATTGCTCTGTTTCAGTTCTTCCACGGCTTTGTCATACAACTCTGACGTTCGTAGCACAAATTGTCCTCTTTGAACGTCAAAAGTTTGTATGTCTTTACGTGATGCAAGACAAAACCTACAAAACTTCTCCACATTAAAAGATTCCTGAAATCCACCGAGTGCGTGTGCAGCTAAGTTGTCAGCAGCAACTGCAAAAACTGTCCCTTTTACACTACAATTAAGTTTATGGATGTACACTCCAACTGTTTCCAAATGCTGAATGTCCGATATCAATGGTGCCAAAACCTTTTCATAACCATACAGTTTAACATGTTCTGTTTTGCACAATAAAGCAAGGTAAATTGAAGCCAAAGATGATCTGTGCTGCTTTGGTAAATTTGCCAGTGACCAATAAACACCACAAACTTTATGTTTTTTTCTGGATGTACCCAAAGGGTTGCAAATTTCAAAGTCGTCAATGTATAAAAGTAATGACACGCTGGGTTTACGAGAGAGAATTACATTCCTTTTAAAGTAATCCCCATCCTGACATGAACTATAGTGCTCTGAATGCTCAGCTGTGTTTCTCAATGCCTCCAATATTTCATCTCTCTGAAGAAGTTCAGTGAGTAGTTTTAGAATAGGGATATACACAAATTTATGAGACTTTTGCAATGAATTCAGGTCATACTGAACAGGCTCAATAACACAAAAATGGCGTCTATAAAACGCCTGTCTTTTAAACTCCGTACCGAGTGGACCTGCTCTTGAAAACCAGGTAAAGGAATTTGTACTTTTTAACACTTCAGTCACAGATGATATTAATTCCTCAGAGGTACAATGGGCCTTTAGAACATCAAGCACAGCTTCCTCAGTTCTTTGACTAGCACAACCTCCAATATCAAACAGTTCATCTACAATATGTTGAATGGCTGTTGTTGACACATGAAGGACAGCTTGCATGCACAGGAGCAGAGAAGCAATTCGATGTTGTATAGGGTCTTCAACAGATGGATTCTCAGGTTCTGCGTCAATCAACTCAAAATCCAAATCCTCCTGTTCCCCAGTTCCAAAGGCTTGTGGTAAACTACCAACAATTAGGTCTGGTCTGATATCATCCAAGGTAGCAAACTTGTGACAACGAGTTCTGTGACTTGAAAAGCTTCCGTAAAGCCTTGACTTGTAAGGACAGCCGGAAAATGGACATCTAACCGTTTCTGAAGTTTTGAAATGTTTACTTAAATGAATGAGGTAGCGTTTGATGTTGGTGGGTTCCAAATAACGACATAGTTCACACCGTAGTTTCTGGACTGGACTGAATACTTTGTGTGTTTTTAAATGCACCGTTAGAGCCACATATGACTTTACAATTGTTGTGCAGTTTGGATAAATGCAGACCAAACCTCTTCTTCCGTGTCCATGTTTACCTTTGTAATGATTTAGTATTTTATGTTCAATGTCAGTTGAGAAACTGCAAAATTTACAGATCCACTTCATCCATGTACTTGGTTAAAGGGTAAGGCTCGTTCCTCCACCTGAAACACAGAAATGAAATCAAAATGTAATAAAAAAAAGCATATTTAATGACTCCAATTTGAAGACAGTCCTGGTCAAACAAATGTTTATTTCAGCATCACAAAATGAAATTTTAAGCACCACTGCAGGTGTCGTAGCATGTTGCGCTTTTTTCCTAATTGTCCGTGAGAGTAAATATTACGCTGACAGAAAAGACAAAGGGATATTGTACATCCAATTACACAATGGAGATCTTTTTTTTTCTCACTCAAACGTTGCAGTAAATACTGTTTAAGTGGTGCTAGCCCAAAGTTAGCTTTGCCCGTTAGCTTTTTCTTAATGATTCCATTAATATGTATTGGTAACCAAGCAAACCAAGTTATTTAGTACTGCTTTACCCAACCACAATTTTTCCAGTTCAGCTTTACCTAGATCTATGAAAATGTACTCAGTTCAGGTGGGGGTTGAGAGGTTAAGACAGTATAAAATAGCAATTATGTATGCATTTTCTTAATTCTTAGTGCTAAAAAACCAAAGTCCCTACTCTCCTCATTACTTCTGTTGAGCTAGACCTCCTTTTAACACAAATTTAAATGGAAGAGAGACCAAAAGATTATATCAATAATTGCCGTTTAATTATATATTGCTCCTGTGGCTTTTATATATATTAATTTTTCATTGCATGGTGTGACTGTTGGTAATGAGACACACACAATCAAGCATTAGAAATGTCCTAAGACTTTAAACCTTGTAATATTTTAAAACTGAACAGCACAAAACAGCAGATGTTTTGCAGCTTTATATTGGACAGGGTGACCTCCGATCAGATAAAAGAATCATTAATATCTAAAATGCTAGAACGGCACAAGCCAAATAGTTTACCGCACACAATTGACATATAATTTTAGTATGAGGGGCAGATTCAAGATGGTAAGGTGCAGGTGGATTTCCATACACTTCCAGATCTCCGTGAATGCACGTTGTAAATTGAGACATGCACGCGCATGTTCTTCAAGAGAAATGCACGTTGATGCGTAACACACACATACAAAGCGTGCCCTCAGATTGAAAACAGAATCATCAATTCAATCCAAATTTGTTACAAGCACATACGATCGGCATACACTGAATGTGAAACTTGGCCAAAACGCAGACAAAATAGTCTTTAACCTCTCAACCCCCATCTGAACCGAGCACACTTCAGTTTGGTTTAACCCCAAAATAAGAAAAGCTTTTGGAAAAAAGCGTCAAAATAGCGACGAAAACGAGGTTAATAATTACTTTTACATCGTTTTTTTGTCACGCTTTAGTCACTGTTAAATTGCTTTTTTGTTAGATTTGCGTAACGCCACATTGGAGAGAATGTGCTCGGTTCAGGTGGGAGATAAGAGGTGAAAAGGTCCACCTGGTTAAGTTCAAACCTTCGTGTGGTGCCGGGGCTCGACTGCACAGTCACCGCAGACCCTGTTCTGTGTCCGCGCCCGAACAGAGTCCACATGTTGCGTGGAACAGCATTTACGCGGCGCGGAAATTGTGTATGTACCAAAATACATGCTCGACAGCAAAAAAGGCAAGATTAGAAGTTTACCTCTGCAAGGACGGGGCTGTGTAGCTGCTAACTCTGTTCCCGACCTGGACTTGTTTCTCTGCGACCCGGAAACTGAACTCCACCTTGTCTGTCGCAAGAGGCAGAGAAAACTTCCCATAAATGTGAAAAACGAAGCATTTGGGCAAATGAACAAGTATGCCCATGCACATGACAAATGCTGTCCCTATATATAGATTAATTTTAAAAAAGTAATAATAATACAAATTCAAAAACCAGAGCGCCGACGCCCCCCTCCCCCAAGCTAGCTAGAGCACCACATGGCTTGCTCAACATGACCAAAGTATAACCATGTTTATATGTGTGTACAGCCATGGCTTTAGGTGGTATTCTGCCAATCTTTCATTTGTCTAAAACCCAAGTAAAATATAATGTACTTACTTTCAACACGCTCCTCGAAGACGAATCTCCACCGCTAAGAAAAGGCTGGATTGTTGCCGCGAGGTCAAAGCAAAGTGTAGGGACCGTAGCGCGGACTGACGTGCGTCCCTCCGCTAATAGCCCTACGTCAGTTTTATCGAGATTAATTAATCTCAACAGCCTTTTTTGAAGATGTTGCGTTAGATTTATTATTTAAAGTACGCTTTCACCCCTCAAAAGTCTGTATAATATTTAGTCTGCATTTCCAGCACTATATGTGTGGCGCAATAATATGGGTGTGAGGTTACAAGATCCGGTCTCTTTCTAAAACTTACCAAACTAAGTCAAATTCATGTATGTATGTTACCCCAACACACCTCAAAGAGTTATTCACCTTTGAACTTATTGACATAAGTTAAACATTTAAAACGATCATTATCATGTGAAAACAAACTATGCTATTACGTTACAATAACAAAATGGGCATACGACTTTTAACAGTGCAGGCTGTCTGTGCTTCACCATCTGACAGAGCAATTCACGCCTGAAACATGCAGATAAGTAATCCACGGAACAATCTGTCCTTCTAGGTTTAGAAACAACTCGACTAGACTTACTTTTTTTGGGCAGATGCAAGAGCGTCCTCATTGTGGTTTTTATTGTGATGATCACGCACCGAGTATAGTCGTGGTGTAGCTGGGAGGGTGAACTTCCGGTCACGTTAGATCTTGAATATCATGGATTTGTGGCAGGGATTGTGAGAATAACAAGAAGTTAGAGTTGAAAAATGTAAGCAAAAAATTGTTTTTCTGACACGTGCAATGCTGTTTTTTTAGCATCTTCAAGAGTCTCCCACACAGAAACGCAATAGAGAAGGAAAAAAGGGACAAACGAGGAGGTAAGACTAGCAGCTAAGCCACACAAATCTTCTTTCCCTACAATTGTTCTGGCTAACGTTTACGGGAGAATAAGACAGATTATACTCGTCTGCTACACTCTTCCCAGAAGATGGTCAAAGACCATTGTGGAGTGGAGGGAGCGGAGGAAGCTGCGCAGGAGGAAGAGGAAGGATGAGGTGGAGGAGCTGACCAGTGCAGGACACCATGCTGTGGAACAGGGGCAAATCCAGGAGCTGCTGCACCGTTTCAGAGGAGAACTGAAGGCCCACAATAGCAGCGCGCTTCGGCCCTGTCCCGGACCAAACGCAAAGATATTCTAGCAATCCAGTGTATCGTCCATACGAGCCCGGCGTTATAGGGGTCTGTAAACGAACATTTTCCAAACTAGGTCCCAGAGTGGAAAGATCTCAAAACGCTGTTTACGTGGTGGCGTTGTTGCGTCTCAGCAACTTTTACTAACACATCACAGTGCCAGAGTGGTGTCTGTTATCCAGAATCTACTGACTGGTTTTACTCCGCTCCTCTTTGCTCCACTGCAGTCCACAAGCCACAGGTGACAAGTAGAAAAACACGGCCGAGTCAGTCTGTGTTTTTGGACTGACAAAAACACAGTCCGGTCACAGTTTTTTCTGCTTTAAGGTGCGTTCACACCAAACGCGGCAAAGCGTCAGGTTTCCATTGAAAAGGCATGGAGGACGCGCCTCGGGGAGCGTCAAAATCCCTCAGCGAGTCACGCGCCTCCTGTGTGGCGCGTTTTGAAGCTTTCCATGCGTGGTAAGCTTTTGACGCGCCTCCAGGACGTCCAGCGCGGCCCCCGCTAGAGTTGGGAATATTGAACTTTTAGGAGAAATATGCGAGCGTCGACCAATCAGGAGCTTTCCCCAACAGTGACGTACGTTTTAGCTGAGCCACCGGGGCAGATGCTATGCCGGCCCACAAAAAAAAAAAAAAAAAGATGGTGTGACGGCCGCAGATGTAAACAAGTCATTAGCTTCATTGTGAACCGGAGCTACAGCAGCTCTGGGACTTTTACAATGACACACTTCAGTGTTTCTTTACCTAAACTCCCAGGATTAAAAACAGCAACAAGAAAACTTACATCAGTGGCTGAATCTGCACTGGGAATGTGTTTGGGCCTCGAGGATGAATGTTGTAGGCTACGAACACACATGCGGCCAGAGCGTCGGTGTGTCAAGCGTCTGACTACAGGTAAGCACGCGCATCTAACTACGGGCTTTAGGCGCGTTTTAGACGCCCGAAAAGCGTTTGGTCTGTACGCACCTTTAGTCCTGTTACGTCTGAAGAATAAACTCGCTTCCTCATCTCTTCTGTAAATCCTTGAATCAGTTTCATTTTCACTGATTACATTCCACATTGGTTTACTGCACATGCGCCCTCTACATTTTGTTCTATTATCTGTGTCAGCGTCACAGCGCCTCACACAGGCCTGGAAGATGAATTGCGCCATTTTCACTGACCTGAGTCGGCCCATGTGGACGCACACATTTACTACATTTACTAACTGTTAAAAAGGTTTCTGAAAATATAAACGTTTTGTCTTTGTGTGGATGTAGCCTCAGTCGCAGCAAGTCAGGACTGACCCTAACACAATTGGACAATAACAAATGAAGCACTTACTTACTCATGTATCTAAAGTAACATTGTTTTAGTATGCGTTACTCCATTCTTTATCCATCTCTGTTTTTATTCCCATTTCAACATTGTGCAATCTTGCTTTTAAATCCTTTAATGTTGTGCAGTATTACTGATGATCTCCAGAGTGAAACAGCAAAACACGGAAAAATAGTTGTTCATTCCTTCCAAAATATCAACTCATTTGTTATTCAGTTGATTTGGAGACTTCGCGGATACATTCACTCCCACATTGGAGGAGCGTCTTCTTACTCAGCCGCACTCCCGTCGATATAAATGTCATTGTTTACCTCTCTCAGCATCTGTTGTTGCAGCAGCGAGTCCCTGGAGTTCCTCATTTGGAAAGCGCGCTGGCTGTGATCCCGATTCCCTGTCTATCATGTAAATCAGGCGCGAGGACACGGGTGATCGAAGGCGACGGGACGGAGGAGAGGCAGCCCGCCTATGGGACTCATCATTGACACCGGTTCGTTTCCCCAGAGAGGAGCCAACCTGGGTGCTGCTCCTTTTATGAATTGCAAATTGACTGCCTGCGATACCTGCTGCGAAAACTGTATAATGTAGCACACTGGGGAATATGCATGCAATATGTGAGCAAAGCGGGGTTTTACCACACGAGGAGAGATGGGATTGAGGAGGTAAAGAAGACGGTGTTTTGCTTCATGTGTAGCCTACTTTATGTTGTAGGGCTGGACAACTTTATTTAGTGTCAATCACAATGACTGAACAACATCGAAAGAGTGAAGTAAGCATGTAGTCACCACATGTAGTCATGGAAACTGTGGAAAAAGAAATAAGCACATATAGATAGACATACAGTGCCTCTCGTGAGTATTCATACACCTTGAACATTTGCACATTTTGTCATGTTTACAAACATGAAGATTTTATTTTGATTTTTTTACTGAACGTTCACACACAAGTAACCGACAACTGTGAAGTGAAAGCAAAATGATACATGATTCTGTTAATTTTCAAAAAATAGAAAAGTGAAAAGTGGGGCATGCATAAGTATTCATACAGCATTTTCTGAGTGCATTAAATTGCCTTTAAAACATTCCTCATGACTCCAGAATGTTCACTCCTTGGCCTAACGGTTAAATAGAGGCCACCTGTGTGTAATCTACTCTCAGTATAATTTCAGCTGTTCTTTTAGGCCCTCAGAGCTGTGGTCGGAGAGTATTGGTCACTGAACAGCATAATGAAGGTCAAGGAGCTCACCAGAGAGGTCAGAGATAAAGCTGTGGAGAAGTTTAATGCAGCATTAAGTTATGTAGCGGCCAGAATGCCTGCCTGACCTCTAGGAGTCACTGTGGCTGATTCCTCCTCATGCTTCTTGCCCTGGCCCTATTTAAGCCTGGTAATTAGTGGTGCCAGGTGTTGCAAAGTGAGGAGGAACAGTCTTTTGACCGTGCTGAGCTCAAGTAAATAAAGGAACATATTACAAGATTACTGTGCTTCCTTTTTGATTGGAACACGCATCTGAGAGCCTTCAAAACTTTGCATCCTAGTGGTTTGTGTGGCACAAGGCCACACGGCCTCTACATTAGTCAAAAGACTCCTCGTTTGGTTACAACAGACGACAAGGTGGAGAGCTGGAGCTGTTCGACACAGCCGTGTGGGTTGCTACAGGCAGGATTTGGACCACTTGTGGCGTGGAATCTTTCGAGTTGGTGCTGTGGACAAGCAGTGCAGAAGGTTGGAACGAAGATTACCATTTTGAGTCATTCACCGCTGGATCTGGACACTGATTACACGGTTAAATGCAAGAAACTGCAAATGTGTTCATGTTAAAGCTGTTGAACTTTCAATGGAACTCTTGCAAAGACAAAGTTTACAGCATATTTAAGTTTAAATGTACAAATGTTTGCGATGAACTATTTCCAAAGGGAAAGTTGTTTAAAATCCACCATTGCTGCTCAATTACAAGTTGAAAGTGAAATCGCAGCGCTTTTGGTCCGAAAGGCTGTGTTTGAAGAGAAATATGCATTGGAAGAACGACTGGCAAACATCAGAAGAAGAAAGGAACAACTTGATCTTGAAATAAAAATTGCAGATGCTAAATTTGCCTTATTAAATGCTACAAAAAGGAGCAAGAGGCCCACGCCCGGTTTAAAGGAACTGAAGAAACCAACTGTGGAGCTACCTGATCAACATGCAGTTGCTACAAAACAGTCATCCCCTCTGGTATGTGGAGATACAGGGGCCGGGACATGTGACCCCTCGACTGTTGCAGAGACAATTCTACACACATCCATTACATCTGATCAGACATCTCATGTAACTTCTGCATGTCAAGAGGAACAAATAACCACCTCAATCTCCAGTGAAGTTGAACCCTCTGATTTGTTGGATTCCCCAGATGTGGTCAACAGCGCAGGCACAGGGCCAAATGCTGTTAATACCCCATTGGAAAAGGGTTTAGGAGGCCCTCTGGGGAAAGAGCAGGGAAGAATAGGTCTCCCTGTGTTAGGTTTTGTGGACAGAGGGAAGAGGAAGAGATTGGCAATGGCTGATGGAGGACCATTGTACATGGACATGATGAGAGCTGCTTATGAGTTGTTTTCTGACTTGGATGATGTTTTTTGGTCATTGCAAGGTCTGGACAAAGTGGAAGGCCTTTTCTGTTTAAAACGACCAAAGGCTTTCAAGAGAAAACGGTGGAAATCATAATGTTATCTTTTTTAATATTTGTATCTATGCATCTATAAGTGACTGAAATGTGCATTGCTAACACTGGTCAGAAGCTCTAAAATGTTTCCAAATGTCATTGTAGATTGCTAAAAAAAAAAAAAAAATCAATTGTTTTCCTTGATGATTTGTTAATGTTTGTAATTGTTCTGGCTGAGCAGAGACAATTAAGGGGCCGGTGTGTAGCGGCCAGAATGCCTGCCTGACCTCTAGGAGTCACTGTGGCTGATTCCTCCTCATGCTTCTTGCCCTGGCCCTATTTAAGCCTGGTAATTAGTGGTGCCAGGTGTTGCAAAGTGAGGAGGAACAGTCTTTTGACCGTGCTGAGCTCAAGTAAATAAAGGAACATATTACAAGATTACTGTGCTTCCTTTTTGATTGGAACACGCGTCTGAGAGCCTTCAAAACTTTGCATCCTAGTGGTTTGTGTGGCACAAGGCCACACGGCCTCTACAAGTTATACAAAGATTTCCCAAGATTTGAACATCTCCCGGAGCACTGTTCAATCCATTGTTCGGAAATGGAAAGAGTGTAGCACCACTGCCAACTTACCAAGGCGTGGTCCTCCACCTAAAATATCAGAGCGAACAAGGAGAACACTGGTCAGAAAGGCAACCAAGTGCCCCATGATAACTCTGGAGGAGCTGTGAAGTCCTGCCGATGAGCTGGGGGAATCTGTACATGGGACAACTATAAGTCGTATTCTTCACAAATCTGGCCTTCATGGACGAGTGGAAGAAGAAAGCCATTATTGAAAGGAGGCCATAAGAAATCCCGTTTGAAGTTTGCTAGAAGTCATATGGAGGACACAGCTCCATGTGGTTTGGTCAGATGAGAGAAAAATTGAACTTTTTGGCCCAAATGCAAAACGTTATGTATGGAGCAAACCTAACACTGCTCATCGTCCTGAGTGCATCATCCCCAGTGTCAAATATACGGGGGGGGCATCATGCTGGGGGGCTGCTTTTCCTCAGCGGGGACTGGGGAGATTGTAAGAATAGTGTGGAACATGGATGGAGCCAAATACAGAGACATTTTGGAGGAAAACCTGAGAGAACTGAGGCTGGGGCGGAGATTCACCTTCCAGCAGGACAATGACCCGGAGCACAAAGCTAAATCTTCAATGGAATGGTTCAATAAAAACATATTAATGTGTTAGAATGGCCCAGTCAAAGTCCTGACCTAAATCCTATTGAAAATCTGTGGAAACGTCTGAAAACTGCTGTTCACAAACGCTCTCCTTCTAATGTGACAGAGCTTGAGTTGTTTTTTAAAGATGAATGGGCTAAAATGTCAGTTTCTACATGTGCTAATCTTGTAGAGTCAGATCCCAAGACTTGTGCTGTTATTACAGCAAAAGGGTGTTCAAAAAGGATTCATGCATGCTGTATGAATACTTATGGAAGCCCCACTTTTCACTTTTCTATTTTTTGAAAAATAACAGAATCAAGTATCATTTCGCTTTCACTTCACAGTTGTCTGTTACTTGTGTGTGAACGTTAAGTAAAAAAATCAAAATAAAATCTTTATGTTTAGGGTTGTAAACATGACAAAATGTGCAAAAGTTCAAGGTGTATGAATACTCACGAGAGGCACTGTAGCTAAGTTTGGACTTGGGATTGGTCTTAGTATTCAGTCCTTGTTTAGACTTGGTTTAGGTTTAGGCCCTGTCCATATAAAGTCATGCTGAGGACCAAACACAAAGATATTTTATCAGTCCAGTGTATAGTCCATATGAGCCCGGCGTTTTGGGGGTCTGTAAACAAACATTTTCCAAACTAGCTCTAGAAAAGATCTCAAAACTCTATTAATGTGGTGGCGTTGTTACGACGTTGCCACAACCTTTACTAAAACGATGACATCACAACACCAGAGTGGTGTCTGTCATCCATAAACTTCTGACCTTATGATGAGGTTTACTCATGGATTTTCACGGTTTACATTCCACATAAGTTTGCAGCGCATGTGCCCTCTACACCCCGTTATCTGTGTCAGCGTCACAGCGCCTCACACAGGCCTGGAAGATGAATTGCACCATTTTCACAGACCTGAGTCGACCCATGTGGACGCACACATTTACTGAGCTGGCTTCGTGCTTACAAAGAAAGTTTCTGAAAATATAAGCATCTTTGTGTGGATATAGACTTGGTTTAGTCCTAGCACACTTTTAGTCCAGGTCTTGCTAGTCCAGTAAAGAGAGTAGATGTGGTCAGGGATCTTGTCTAACCACGGTTTGATTCTTGGATTGTGTGGGGCTTTGTCTGTGTGGAGTTTGTATCTTCTCCCCTCATCTGTTTTCCTCTTTTGCTCCAGTTTCCCCCCATCAAACTAAAACATGTACAATTGCTAATTCTCAAGCTTATTCCTGGCCAGACCTATAGCTGAAGATTTAGAGATGGATCCCTGCCTCAGCGGAAGGATTGAAGTGCAGAGGATGAATGTTCCTACAGGGACAATAGAGTTTTAACTTAAACTTATAGTGAAACAGGAGTGTCATAGTTAGACCTTCAGCATGTTATTAACCTGAAAACAGTCGTGGGAGCTGCTCTCCACCTGTGGCCTTCTTTTCGTATAAACCTTTCCTCATCTCAATGAATGATAGCTGCATTGTTGGTCTCTTCGGTCCATATTTAAATTCAGATATGCCCTGCTGTGTGCTCCCGGGAGAAACTCCAAGTTGAGCTCTTGGCCTTGCATTAAATCTCCCAGTCTCTCTCTCACTCACTCTCGCTTTCTGCTGCTGTTGAAGAGGTTTGAGGAGAGTGAACTTATGAGCACTTGAACGATGTCAAATAGTCTCCGCAATTATCACAGAAATATTCCAAATGTCATGTACATGTGAAAATGGGCTTCTTTTATGAATGTTCTAAGAAAAGATTCAAAAGCACCACTTGTAGGAGTGTCTGGAACATTATCAGTCGGATTTACGAAATGTTCCTAAGAAAAATACAATTCTTTATAGAGAGTTGCACCGAGTTCATGAAACATCACTTCCACTGATTACCATGACATTTACATCAGATGGACTGCTTTATTGAGACAAATCTTATGATGACTTCATGTGCTCATGTAATTACAGCAAATACCACTTGCCGAGTAGAAAACTGCACATGAACACAAGCTCATAGTGTTTTCCACCGGGAAACTGGGAAATAATTTTAAGTTCCAGAGATGAGAAAACCTTTGACCTTTCAACACAACAGAGAACAGAGATAATATTATTCATGCCTTTCAGCCGAGTGCGTGTGTTTTGTAAATCATGCATTTTAATTTAATTTTCTTCACATGTGTTTTTTTAGTGCTGTCAATCGATTAAAAATATTGAATCTCTAAATATTTTCTATTTAGCTTTTATCTATTCTAAATGGCCCTTGAATTTTAATACTCTAATTCTCCTATCAGGTTCCTCAAATATACAGCAAACTTGTGAGGGTCGGTCGGGTTAGAAAGCACACTTTTTTTTGTGAGATGTCCAAAGTTTCTGCTCCTCGTTTCCTGATAAGTCCATAAGCGGAGCAGTAGCAAAACAAACCAACGTCCTATTTCCCCTGTAAACTCAGTCACAGCCAGGAGCGCGTCAAATTGAGACTAATTAATCGCACAATGAAAAAATTGACGCCGTTAAAATTGCTTTAACACATTAATAACGCATTATTTTGGACAGCATTGGTGTTTTTCAATGTTTCACTTTGTTATGACACAAAGGCACTTGAGCACAATGCACTCGCATTCTCCACTTCACAACTTTAACCTTTTACCCCCCATTTTAAAGGCACTACATGGAGTTTAAAAATGTTAAAATTATGTATTTTCCTTCCCCTACATGTTCCAGCACTGCCTAATGTGTAGAATGAGCTCAGACCTGTTCACCACAACTGCCTCTAAAATCACTCAAAAAGTTGTTCATTTGGGTCTGAAGTGCCATCATGCACGAGCTTAATATAGAACCTGCAGTTATACTTATGACCTGAGGCGGCAGTAGTGAGCGTAAAATGACCAACTTGCATCTAGTCTCTTAAACCTAGTGCATTTTCTCCAGTTCGGCTTCTCGACTGGAAAGCAGCAGTGTAGTGCCTCATTTGAAAGCGAAGTCGTCACACTCTTGTCACATTTTATAAGCGGTTTTGTTGTGTTTTCGTCTCTCTTTTGTCCTGTTTTTGTTGCCTTTTCATCGCTTTTTTGTTGCGTTTTCATACATGTTTTTGTCAAGTTTTGGTCACTCTTTTGTCACTTTTCATCCTCGTTTCATTGCTGTATTTTTCAAGCAGCTTTTGTGCCCGGTTCAGGTGGGGGTTAAGAGGTTGAAGGTTCTTTTTTACCAGAGCACATGAAGGCAGCATTAATGGCCCCCGCTGCCCCTTCAAAGAGTCCTATTTTTAGGGCAGGCCATTTCCGTTTTGAACATTTGTGCCTTCTTAAACTCAAATTTGACCCTCATTCACCACGTTGACTTAACTTCACTGCCATTTATTGTCATTTAAGAAAATAAAAAAATAAAACACAATTCATGATCATCAAAACTATAGTGTTGGGTTTGATACTGAACAATTATTGTAACTCCTGTCGATCCTATCCTGCAGGTTTCTAATACAAATGTTTGAAAACGCCACATCTCGAATAGAAAGTTGATGAAAATTTAGTTTGAACTTATGTTGCAGTGAGCAGAAATCTGAGCTGTGAAAGAAAATCCTGCCTGTGTCCCGTGTGGGGCTGTCTGCTTCATGTTGACAGTGACTGAGGAAATCACTTGTCTTTTTTATTACTGTGGAAAGACGAGCTTCCTCTCAGGTAAAGCTTCAAAAAAAAGATCACTCCTTAGTACCTGGCATCTCGAATACATTTGTTACAGGAAAGTTTGGGCTTTTTAGGATTTCCCATGAACTTTTGCCCAGTTCGTCTTGTTTTTCGGAATTTCTGGTTGTGAAAACTGTACCGAACATATCAATTCATCTTCACTAGGTTCGGTTATATAGATGTAGAACCAGACAGTAATTACTGGACAATTAAAGGGATATTTCAGGATTTTTGACACGGGGCCTCATTTCCTAGTTATCCAGAGTGTTGTTGATTTCTGGATTTATACTCAATTCATGCAGTTCTTATATTTGAAGAGTTTAGTGGTGCTAGGCTAGTGCTAGGCTAGGCTAGTGCTAGGCTAGTGCTAGGCTAGTGCTAGGCTAGTGCTAGGCTAGTGCTAGGCTAGTGCTAGGCTAGTGCTAGGCTAGTGCATGTCTATGGTAACTAGTAGCCTGCATTAAAAACAGTCTGACCCGAGCACAGTGCACCTGAGGCAAATCACTTATAACACCATGTCTGTGTCGACTGAATCATTTTTTTAATACAACCATTTTGCATTTAAAAGAACTTATATTTGAGCAGCATCAGCTTCCTGGTTGTAAGCTACGCAGCGGCGGAGTGATCTGTAAGGTTGCCGGATCTACAGTAGTTTGTTTACCTGCGGCCACATTGCTACACGTGGAACTCACAAAGGAGCTTAATCAGATATTGCGACATTTGGAGGACGACCCCATGATTTTGAAGAAGTTTTTAATGCAGGCTACTAGTTACCATAGACATGCGCTAGCCTAGCACTAGCCTAGCACCACTAAACTCTTCAAATATAAGAACTGCATGAATTGAGTATAAATCCAGAAATCAACAACACTCTGGATAACTAGGAAATGAGGCCCCGTGTCAAAAATCCTGAAATATCCCTTTAATTGTCCAGTATTGCTGTCTGGTTCTATATCTGTATAACCGAACCTAGTGAAGATGAATTGATATGTTCGGTACAGTTTTCACAACCAGAAATTCCGAAAAACAAGACGAATTGGGCAAAAGTTCATGGGAAATCCTAAAAAGCCAAAACTTTCCTGTAACAAATGTATTCGAGATGCCAGGTACTAAGGAGTGATCTTTTTTTGAAGCTTTACCTGAGAGGAAGCTCGTCTTTCCAAAAAATTCATGCAGTTATAGGACTGCATGAATTTAAAAATATATCTCCAGAAATCAACAACACTCTGGCTAACTAGGAAATGAGGCCCTATGTCAAAAATCCTAAAGTATCCCTATAAGCAACTGTTGAATTATGAAGCGCATCTGGGGTAAGAAACAACAACAATGAGAAATCATCATTGTCATGCGAAAAAAGCGGCATCTTTGCAAAGTTACTTCACAATGCAGTTATAAGGAGTTGACATCTGCAACACAGCTTCATAAATGGCTAACACACAAGCTAACACGCGCTTTGATTGACTCACCGCTCTGGTCCATCGTGTGTTTACATCATGGGACTCGTGTTGGTTATAAAAGTTGATCCACTTTGGTTCACCAAGAATCAGTGACAGTCACAGACAAACACTATTTGGGCTGATAGTCGCTGACTCCCGGAAAGAAATTCCAACTTCTGGCGAGTGTCCTCTTCTTTAGGAAGAGCAGGTGTGTCCAGAGTAGGTTGGAAAGAGCTCCTGCTTCTTCACAGCTTTTGGTGCAAACATGACATCTGTTCACACGCTCAGGGGGTGTGTTTGTTTTCGGACACCTCGAGCACTTCCTTTTTTTTAAAATTATTATTATTTATTTATTTATTACAAAAGGATTAATGAAAAAGCTGCTTTATACATTAAAAGTAGGCCGTAAGGCATAATATTACAGACGTCGGGCACTTCCTGATTTTGCATGATATAGGACCTTTAAACAAATGCTTATTTATGAATATAGTTTTCTACTAAACAAAGAGACAGAGACATGGAGAGGAGCAAAGTGGTTCAACAGTCCATAAATACTTAAAAAACAGACAACGCTAACCAGGAAGCTATCAAAGCTAATATTAGCTTCATGCTACATTAGCTAACGAGTGCCGTTTTAGCTTCTACTGAACAGTTTGCTGTGAAAAACATCCATATGGACCCGATTTTTGCTTGACTTTCTTGGTGTAGAATAAATGAAGTTTGTCAGAAAACGGGAAAAAATAGTGAGAAAATTGTAATCTCCATGACAGGTTTTCTACCAACTGGGCTAGGCCACTTTAACTTCACTTTTGCAACACATAGATGTTTATGGGAGGTCCAAAACCGCACCTCAAAACTTCCAATCCGTGCCTCCCCAATGCCACAATGTCACAAACTAAACTTGATCACATACACTCTGGCTCATCTGCTGTTGTCCTATAGGTGATATTTTATTCATATATTTGGCCCTAATTCCCCTGTACTCCTCTGCCCTCGCTCTGGGTTGCGGTGAGGTCAGTCCCAGAGAACATGTTTTAATAATTCAGATCCTGGTTTGTGGTCTTCTTTTTGGTCAGGGAGGCTCTGACCCCCGTGTCCCGTTAGAGGAGGGCGGACAAGTTGACGCAAGCTGAAAAAGTCTGATTTATGACCCGCACTCACCCCACGATAGCACAGACGGAGACGCGAGGCGGGACTCGATTGTCCAAAATGACAAAGGTGTAGCTCATGTCAAGACCTAACAATTCCAGATGGGATTAGTTTTACCGCAGTTATGTTACGAAGCTTTACCCACAAGCAGCTCCAAATCATTCTGCAATTTTCTCTCAAACTGCCCCAGATGCCACTCATTATTGATTTAAGTAATGAAACAGAAAGGAAGGAGTGTTTTTTAAAAGTGTTTGATCAAAGTGTAACTATAGCTTTTGTGTGTATTTATTAAAAGCATTGGACTGAATAGATGATATAGAGATGGATGAAAGAAAAACCCCTGCAGTGTCTAGAGCTAACAATGTAAAAAATAATGACCTGATTATGCATGCAATCAATGTAAATCTCATGAGCTGAACAGCCAGTGCGCGCTCAACTCGACTAAGTTGCAGTTTGGTAATTATTTTCTCTGCGAGTTACAGGGCTGGGCTCCCACGCAGTGTCCAATATCGACGGTTTACATGCAAATTAGCAAAGGCTGTTTTTGAGACCGACTCTTTACATTCTGATGACAAAACAAATACCTCGACTTTCTCCAAAAAGAAATATTGTAGGACATCTTTCATTCAAAAGACTCTTGATTGGCAGGTATGGTGTGAAGAATTTGAGACTTCAGTATATGTTTCATGTCATGTGTACGTATTACAAAAGAATGTCATATAGATACAGACGGCATCTCTAGAATCGCCCATATATGGTCATGTTTGAAAACAGTTAAAGCAGTACTAAGTAACTCTTCCCCCTAGAGGCCATAAGCGCAACTGCAGGTGTAGTAGCAAGTTACGATTTTTTAACGTATTAATTGTCTTGTAGAGTAAATACTACGCTGACAGGAAAGGCGAAAGGGAGAGAGGGATATTGTGCATCCAATTATACAATAGAAATATTGTTTTCACTCAAACCTGGCTGTAAATACTGTTTAAAGTGACGTTAGCCCGCAGTTAGCTTTGCCCGTTAGCCTGTTAGCTTCTTCTTAGTGATTACATTAGTGTGTATTGCTTTCTCCGCACCGGTGGCAGTCAAGTTGCAAACATGGTTTTCTGGTCAGAGACACCAGGGAGAGATGAAAGACCCTCCAATCATCCCATAAACACTTGTATTACCCCCACAGGGACTACGGAAAGGATTTATTAAGGTAAACACGTTACTTAGTACTGCTTTAAGGGGAAAACAATTTGGAGAAAAATGCAAACTTTCTAATTATTCAAAAAATACTTTTAACTACTGAATTATTGATATGGTTTTCTGCCCAATAAAGGCACGGGGAGGAGCAAAGTGGTTCAACAGCCCGTAAATACATAAATAACGGAGAATGCTAACATGATGCTACATGTTAGCAGCGTGCTAATGCTAATGCTAGCTATGACTGCCATTTTTCCGCGTCTACTGAAAAACCTGCTGTGGAAAAATATCCATATGGACCCGATTTAGACTTGACTTTATTCTTGTGTAATAAATAAGTTCATATCCCACCAGAAAAATGGCTAAAAAGAGGGGAGAATTGTGTTTCCCTAAAGATTCTGTCGTCTGTATCTATTTCTGTTTCTGGCAACTGTAAGTCTTGACCTGCTTTCATTTCAACTTAAAATGTTCACAAAAATACTCTTCATAAACCAAAAGAAGAAACAGTTTCAAATACAAAGAATTGAAAAAGTGAAATTAAAAACCTGTTGCTGTTGCCCCAGAAAGAGTTTATGGGCCTGATCCTCCACCTGAATGCAGCCGATGGAGGGTCACATGATCAGTGGAGCTCCAGACCTCCACAGGAAATGACATCACCACTACTTTATTTATAAAAAACCTTGAGTAAACTCCACTTTCCTTAAGTTTAGGATTAGGGTTAGTTTGAAATAGTTTAAACTAGCATTGTCCTGTTGAGAAGTGTATCCTATTTCTCCTGGTGGTTCCCAGAGTCAATAATAAACACGGTGAGGCTGTGTTTCAGTTTCATGCAGCTAAAATCTGGAACAGTCTTCATGAGGATGTGAGACAGGCCTCGACTCTGACAATGTTCAAATCCAGGCTGAAAACAGTTCTTTTTGCCCATGCCCAAGTATTTTATCTGCACTCAATTTTATGTTGATGTTTTTATTGATTGATTTTCTCTGTTTTTGAATTGCCTTGTGTATGAATTGTGCTCTACATATAAACTTGCCTATTTTCCTATCATCTTGTTCTTGAAGCAGTTATCTGTTGCTTTTGGCCGAATATATAAGTTTTGCTCAAGCACACTAAGCTTGTTATCGCCTGTTACGTTTTGCATGACCCATATTCCACACATTTCTCATATGTAAGACACCCCTTTGTTTTCACATAGATCTGAACAGCTTCTTAGCCCTTAAGACAACCACAACAAAGACTATAGTAATGCATGTAGGCTGCGCTCCTCTGGGAAATCGTGAATCCCTGCTGCTCGTCGAACAGAAGCAAAACAACACACCGCAGACCTACTTCTCCGTTGCTGATGTGCGAGTGTGATGGTTGTGTCGCTGCCTCATCTTTGTGTCTAAAGAGAAAATGTCCTTTTTGTTCCTGTGACCTTCTCTTCCAGTCGATGTCGGCCTTCCGTGAAAATGTGGCGGCTCACTCCAAATGCAAACAAGTGTAAACCACAGGGTGCGACCTTGAAGAGAGATATGCATTGTGTGAAAGACCATATGGAGTAAAGTGTGATTCTCAGAGTTACATAAATGAATCTGGAAGGTTCAAGGCTACACCATTTATATGGACGTTTTAGTTTCTTTCCAACACGGCGTGCGTATAAAACAAAATATAAAAAACAGTTACATATGGTGGCAGCTATACGCCTCCAACCACCAAATCAGTTTAACATGGAAAATAGCAGAGCTTCCCAATCAGTGGTGAGGGGACCCTTCTGGATCCACAATCACATTGAAAGTTGTGTTCTAGATAAAAAAGTTAGTGAAACTGAGCAGAATTAGAATATTATTTTCAATGAAAGCTTCCTTCTATCCCTATTGCTCTGGCTAACGCTCACTGGAGAATAAAACAAATTCCCAGAAGATGGTGAAAGTTGTTGTGGAGCGGAGGGAGCTGCGTAGGAGGAAGAAGAAGGAGGAGATTGGATGAGCTGACCAGTGCAGGACACCACGCGCTAAAACAGGGACAAACTCAGGAGGCGGTGCACTGTTTCAGTCGAGCACTTAATGTAGGCAGCCAGGTTTCCTCCGGGTGCTGCGGTTTCCTCTACCTCCAAAAACATGCTGGTCAGGTTCACCCACAATGGCGGAGCGCTCAGTCACAGCGGCTCAGGACTAACACCTGAACGCAATTACATTATACAGCTGCACGATGACAATTAAAGCACTTAACTTGACTTTAAAAAGATACTTGGTAATGAAAAGTTAAAGAAAACACAAGATTAAGTTTATTGCTTTTTAAGTAATCAGTAACACATTCAAAATGATTAGCCCCAGGGGTACACGAGACGAAAATAAGAGAATCTTTGCCCTATGTCTTAATGGCTGTATGCACCATCCATTCAGGACAAGACTGTGGTAGGAGAGAGCGGCCCCAACCTCCTGAGCCACTGCAGCTTTTAGTCCAACTGAGTGCGATGTTTGTCAGAGCCGTGGGAACATATTGTGGTTCGGGGGTGCTGGGTAAACTATCCACCAGGGGGTGCTGCAGCACCCTCAGCACCCTGGGTTCCCACAGCCTTGATGTTTGTCGTAATTATTAATGTGCATCCATTTCTAGCATCTTGACTCTTCATGGGGCCAAAGTGGAGCTTCAGAAAATTGTTCAAAATATGCAAAGAAGACGACAGTGTGCTCTTTTTCACAAATATCTGTGAATTCCATATGCACAAATTTCACTCTGGGAATACAAAATTGGGTGTGGCCTAATTAACTTTAGTCTAAAAATGTACACCTTACACCAATACAAAACATCCTTTTAACACATTTTTAGTAAAATCACACATCAATCCGTTTACAGCTACTGTCACATCCCTCCCTATAGGATTAGTTCTGTGAAGTTTCCCAAACCTTTTCATGAACAAACCAGGGGTATTCGCACACGGTCTGAATCTCAAACATTGCTTGAATCCAACCCTCACTTGTACAAGAAGGTGCTGCCTTTCAGCCGAGTCCAGTTTTTCCCGTGTTTCCATTCACCTTGCATGGCTTTGATTGGTGCTAATGATATAGGCTGTTTCCTGGGGGTGGGGTGATTCAAAGTCAGCATTACGTTACACTTGTGCTGACTCCAACTCCCACAGTGCCGCGCTGCCTCCCACATTTCACCCGCCAAGGCCAGGAGCTGTTGCCTGCGGTTCCTTATCGCCGGAATCACAATGCCCACTTATTCTTACGTCATGTGAATGCCATTATCCAGACCGTTTCTCACACTCTCCCCTTCCCCTCTGTGCCTTTCACTTGACAATTCCCCCATTCCTCCGTTTCTCCCGTCAGTCACTCCCGAGTCCTCACCTGTCCGTGTGAGACAGAGCTGCCTCCACATCCGTCATGCTTATATATATTTTATTTTGGGCATTCTTCACCTCCATTGACAGCAGTCGTGGAGATAGACGGGATGTTGAAAGAGAGGTGAAGGAAGCGAAGCCACATGTCAAACCCGGAGAAAGTAAGGCTTGAGGCAATGCAATTTCTCAGTAAAGTAGAAAAGATATTGTCTGTCCATCCGTCGTCTTCCACTTAGCTTTTGCTGGGCTGTGGGTCACACCTGCATCAGTTCATCATTGCCCATTGCAGGTGGTGGGTCCAGGGGAAGTTGGCCCCATGATGCTCTTTTAACCTCAGCACCAACCAACTGCTGCCAATCTGAGCAACGCAACTCCTTGGCTGTTTATTGTTCTCGCTTATGCTCCCCCTTGGGTCCATGCTGAGGAAACATGGAGTTGGGTTTCATTCTTATGCTGATAGTCAGATTTATTTGCCGCTGAAGAAGCTTGACTCACAGGCCGCTCTCGTGGACTGTTTGAACGATTCGAGATCCTGGATGTCTTTGAACTTCTGGAAGCTAAATCAGGAAAAATCTGAGGTGATGGTTTTTAGCATGAGCAGCTCTGGCCACGCCCCTTTCAGTTTACCTGGGCCACAGTGACGCCTCATTTGAAAGCTACAAAACTGACGGATCTTTTTCCTTGCATTGTTGCTTTTTATCATCACTCTTCTGTCTGGCTTTCTTGTCACGTTATTGTGGCTCTTTTGTTGGTCTTTTGTCAGGTTTTTTTTTACACTTTTTTGTCTCCTTTTCATGGATTTTTTTTGGGTCACATTTTAGTCTCGCTTTTGTTGCTGTTTTGACGCTTTTTTCAAAAGCTAAGTGGGTGTTCAAAGGTTAAACTAATTGATAAAGACAGTTGTGGCAAATTTCAGTGTCAAAATGGAATCAGGCGTCAAACTTCACCAGCAAAAGTTAAAGTTGCTGCTAAACTTGCCCATAGAGATTAGACAGGCTCAGGGACATTTCCCAAAACTCGTCTTTTTTCTCTTGTTTTTGAACATGTTTGATCTCATGTATATTGACTGTGGTTATGTTTTGTTGCCTGTATAATTTGTGTTTTGTGTACGGCCCTTTGGCCAAGCTGTAAAGTTTTTAAAGTGCTTTATACATTAAATTAGGTTGGTATATTATGGCAGTCTCTACACGGGACTTCTTAAAGGAACAGGGAACCATTTTTCCATACTGTGATATATGTTCTTACCTGAGCTTAGACAAGTTAATGCGTACCTGTCTGGTCTTTGTGCCCGTGGAAGAGTGTGGTAGTTTCCAACTTCACCCCCGTTTGGAGCTATAGGAATATACTGGGAGAGGGCAAATGCTAACAACATCTTTGGTCGTTTTGCGTGACTGAGCGCATGCACAAAGACCGTACGACAGGTACGAACATACTGCCTCTCAGTAAAAATGGTGGCCTGTTCCTTTAACTGCTCTGCACCTGAGCCATCATATAGGACATGTTTGCTAAAGGGGAACCATGTAACTGATGTTGATGGGCAAACTCTCGGGTGCTCAAACCTCTCCATCACGTTAAGATGGCGGTTTGAGGAGGACGCTTAGCAAAGGCTTTAAAAATGTTTTGTATATATTGCAAGAACAGCCTTGATGGAACATTTTATATTCACTAATAGTTTTGAACAGGAATGTGGTGCCTTAGTGTCTGTGTGAGTTATTCTCTGTGGGTTTTCCACAGAGCCCTATCAACATAAACCTTTCAGTATATACAGTAGGTTAAATCCTCCAGCTATAGGTTCTTGTAACCTGTATTTAGCGATTTGGAAAGTCTGGCATCTCAGCTCAAACCGCTCCACGATCTGACGCCGGAAAGCAAAAGAAAATGGATGAATGGATTCTATTTCCTCTTTAGTTTTGCAGTTTTACGTAGCCTCCTTGCTCTGTAAATCACTTTTAATGACTTTGTGTATGAATGAATTCTGCTCTAGAATTAAACTCGCCGTGCAGAATCTTTGTCTCCTTTCGACTTGAGACAAAATTAATGCTCAAGTGGCAGGTGAAGTGTCACAACCCACTGGTAAAAAGGGGATAATCACCAACCAATCGAGCCACACCAGACTTTTCGTAATGCGATGGTTTTATCAGCCCGTTTTGTGGATCACCGCTTGATCAGAGCCCCATTCTCTCCAGCTCAAAATTGGAATAAGCAGCTCGGCCCGCTGAGTTGAGGCCGATCAATAACAAACCTGTTAAGAGCTGCTTGTGTTGTTTGACAGACCACGAGGCTCACAGGTAATGGATGAAACAAGTGTTCGGCTACACTGATCACATGAGCTGACAAGCACCGGTGAGATTGTGTTTTATGATCACTAATGGAGGAGAGAGCGGGCGGATACGGCCGAGTGAGAGTATTTAGGCTCACTGCTCGATATTTTATCTGATAGCACTTTAAGAGCAACGTACAGGGACCAAGCTTTGAGGATTAAGGCGATAGATAGAGATACGTTTCCAAAGAGCTCGGGGTGATGTTTCCAAGTGTTTTTATACATTTTTAAAAATGGCGTCTGGCGTTTCAGTTATGTCCTGCAAAAATCTGGAGCTGTTTTCTCAAAAAGCATTAAAACCGTTGTATTTAGCTGTACATATGGCAGGTACAAGTACTGCACTCTTTGCTTGTAATTTAATTTTATGTAGCCTCCTGTTCTCTGACCAATATGCATTAATTTGCCTTTATTTCCTGATCAAGAATAGCAGGCTGATTGATTGATTGATTGAGGGTGAAATTTTAATCACACATTTTTGGTTTTATAACCACCAGGCGACAATCACCATCACAATTGACTTGACCTTTTTAAAAGCATAAATTAAGTTGCAAAACAATGAAATGGCCTCCTGACTCCACAATACCCCACTTGCTCGAGAGAAAGAAAAAACAGCTTCGCTCCCAGCTCAGCAAAGCCACTTGTTCTTTTACAAAAGGTCCAAAGGTTGTATTTATTACAGCGAGACTCTATAGAGGAAAACACAGCAGTCTCTTGTCTGCTCACTGGGAGGGGGTCTGTTTATGTCGGAGCTCCTGCCGTGGTCCACCGCTGAATCCAAACACAATAAAAGTACATAAGAGAGAAGTGCAGCGGTATTTACTCTCTGCTGTTTGGAAATCAAGAGGGAATTATTGTTGATAGCAATGTTTGGATCAAGAATGTGTTCGAAATCAGCAAATTCAGACATTTTAGACCTTTAACCTCTATGTTACTTGCCACTACCTCGGGTTGGGTTAGGGTCAGGGGTCAGGAATGGCAAATGTGATGTAAGATGTGTTTTACCGACACAGATCTTAAACATAGTTTTAGAAACTAAAGTTGTGGCTTTCAAATGAGGTATCGCATAATGGCTATAAGCTCTTCTACGCTCAATACGCTTTGAGATTTGTAAATGCATAATTGCTAACCCGAAACCTATCCCAGCTTTGACCCTGCTCGACAGAGGGACAGTGGAGGGCCTGCAGACGTATGGGATGCTGTCTTGGTTCAGCAGCTGAGGAGAAGCAGAGGCTCAGTCGGATCAGGAGAAGATCATAAGCTCCCCTTTACCACCACTGCAGATCTTCACTGACGATGAAAACTCCAATGCTAAACAGCTTCTTTCCCACAGCTGTTAGACTGATGGATGAAAACCTTCTATGGACTCTATTTAATTAACTTTTGTTATATTCATTTTAGATTGCACTAAATTGCTCGATACGTGTGAAACGTAATTTCGTTTTTATGTTTTTAGTGGTCAAACTCGATTACATTTTTTTAATCAAGTTAATTACAGGTCTGTAATTAATTATTGCATTTTTTGCATCTAAATTATTCAATAATTAGATAGAAACATGAGTTCAACAAGAAAAGTATTTATTATTGTTAATCTGTACTGTATAGTTATTCAAGTAACAGAGGCAAAGTGCATTTATAGCTATTTAGCTTTCAGGTGTTTTAGGAACTGTGATCACTCATGTAACTTGTAGCGTTCATTAAACAGTAATTATAATTTAAGTGTTTAACAATTGCTGTCACCAGAAATCAAAGTGCCATTTCTTATACAGAAAAGGGTTAGGGTTATTTTGGCTCAGAGCAACGGCCGCCGGCTGCTCTGCTTTGTGACGACGACACTAGAGGCCGCCAGTGCTCCGCCATTGCTGTAGTACCTCCATATAGCTGCTAGTCTCCCATTGGAATGCATTGGACTTTAGACACGTTAAAAACAACTTTAGATTCTGGTGGGGGGGAAACGATTAATTGTTTTTAAAAAAAATTACGCGTTAAAATATTTGTAATTAAAAAATCTGAATTAGTTCAAGTCCCACCCTTAAAAGCTAATAAAACTTTACGTCTGTCTCAACCATAGACTGTAAAATAAAGAATGGACAGAGGGAGCGAGGGATCCATAGCATTCAGCGAGAGCTAGCTGAAGCACGTTCATGCTAGTACTTTGACTGGGTTTTTGGAGCCAGTTTAATTATTTAGAATGGGGCGAAAGTAAAAATAGGAAAATAATAAAATGAGGACGATGTTGTGCATGTTAAGACAAGCACGTGGAGGTAAGAATGACAAGCCTGTGTTCAATACTGACCAGGAAGGCACAAGAAGTTTCAATGGAAAGTCCATATGAGCCACAATAAGTCCATCCTTAATTTTGCAGTCTATGGTCTGACCCCGGCTTCTTGGCTCTGCACAGGTTGATGAACGTTTGATTAAGGTATAATAATTTCCAGCTTTACCTTCAATTATTACCTAATCTCATCAGCCATCAAGTGTAAACCCGCACCAGATTGTAATTTTCCAGCCCAGGGGGGTTCTCTGCTTGCTGAATAATCATCACTGAAGCCTCACAGAGAAACGCAGCAGACTAACCAAGAGCATTGTGCTGTGACAAGCTGAAAGCCACTTATCCTTAGATCAAATTTTTTAAAACCCAAACCAATTATTCTGGCCACAGGCGTGAAATTGATCCAAACTCTTCTCACTCGGCTGGATCTCTGCTCCATGGAGGCAGCTTCAAATGGAGGGAAATAAACATCAAATTAAGGTGCTTTTGACACGTTGTAGGGATGTCTTGATGAACTCTTGGATTAACAATGCGAAGATGGTCTATGATGACGGGGATTAAGGTTATGTTACATCTTAATGCGGCTCTGGGACAGATGTGAGTTTATGCGGTGTAGTAATAGGCCCACTTTAGGTCCATATTCTGTAAGGATTAAACAACGAGGAGCCGTGCATTAGACGACGCGGAGTCAAGAACACCACGACGTGCAGCGTGTTGTTACTCCGCGAAGTGCATTATAACCGTCTAATGCAATGCTCCTCGTTGTTTAATACGCTTATACCATGGTCCCACAAACGTAACATTTATAATAAATATTTGTTTCATTTACTAAACTCACTAAATATGCCAGACCACCGGGACTATTTTATGTGGGTTATTAGCCGGTCACTGAAGGCTCGTCTCAGAGCGAGTCATTCTCCGCAGCTATTACGAGGAGCTCAACCCGGCACTTTTCCGTGGAAGTAAACACCGATGTGCGGCACTCGTGAGCAGGAGTTATTTCACTTTTACGCTGTTTAACTGTTTATGGAAACAGCTGCGGTGGAGTCCGCTTACACTTGGGCCCCACGAACTGAAACTTTTATGTTTGACTTTACTAATCCAGCCAAATATGCTTATATGCTGGGATCATTTTATGTACGCCTGAAAATTATAAATAGTGCCTTAACCGTTTTCAATAGAATAGGCTAATCTACGTAGCTGCTTACTCTCCTCTACTTCCCATTTATCAAATGTTTTGTTTTGGCCAAAAGCGTTGAAATTAACCACAAAATCCATCTCATACGCGTTTATCGTTGCTATGGCGATGCCCACAGCAGAGTGATATCCCAGTGATTTAACTACCGGACTACGTGTGCGGTTATACGAAAATAATGCACGCTTGTTAGCACCCACCAGCCAATCAGAATCGAGTATTCACCCAGACCATGGTATAAGCAATGATAAGATGATAAGACATCGACACTAGTATTGCAAAAGGGTGGAAGATTCACGATAAATGTCCAGAAACTTTTAATGTTAAATTTAGCTCCAAAATGTTGGGAATTTTCAAAATTTAAAACTGTCAAAATGCTTAAAGCAATATTAAGTAGCTTGTTTACCTTTATAAATCCTTTTCGTAGTCCCTCTGGGGGTAATCCAGTGTTAATGGGATGATTGGGGGGTCTTTCATCTCCCCCTGGTGTCTCTGGGCAGAAAACCATGCTTGGGGGTTGGAGGCGTTACACACACTCATAGAGTCATGAAGAAGAAGCTAACAGGCTAACAGGCAAATCTAACTGTGGGCTAGCGCCACTTGAAAAGTCAACTGAAAATAGTTATCTCCATTGTGTAATTGGATGTACAATATCCCTCTCTCCCTTTGTCTTTTCTGTCAGCGTAGTATTTACTCCCACAGACAATTAATGAGTAAAAAACCTCAACAATTAATGAGTAAAAAACCTCAACATGCTACGACACCTGCAGTGGCGCTTATGGCCTCTAGGGGCATGAGTTACTTAGTACTGCTTTAAATATGTTTAAGTTTTAAACAGCACTTTGGTAAACTATTAGCTACTCATTAATTATGTTTTTGAATCATAAAACATGCATATGAGTGATGTCACAGCCCCGACCCATACAAGAAGGCTCCATATTGTCAAAACATAGATACAGACGGCATCTCTGGAATCGCCCATGTATGGTCATGTTTGAAAACAGTTAAGGGGGAAAACAATTTTGAAAAAATGTAAACTTTCTTTAATTATTCAAAAACTACTTTAACAAACACTGAATTATGAATATACTTTTCTACTAAATAAAGATACAAAGACATGGAGAGGAGCAAAGTGGTTCAACAGCCCATAAATACATTAAAAAACGGAGAATGCTAACATGATGCTACATGTTAGCATCGGGCTAATGCTAACAGTTAGCTAGCGCGAGCTACAACTGCCGTTTTTTCACTTCTACTGAACAATCTGCTGTGAGAAAATATCCATATGGGCCCGATTTACACTTGACTTTATTTGTATGTGAGAAATAAGTTCATATTCCACTAGAAAATGGCTAAAAAGAGTGAAAAATTGTGTTTCCCAAAAGATTCTATTTTTCCCCTCGGTGAAGCCACGCCCCCTTCTATGACGAGATGCCGTCTGTATCTCTAACATGACTTTCCTAAACCTGCATTCTGTTTCACCTGTTTCCTGCCAGCTTAGGGTTAGAGTTCGCCTATATACCAGTGTGAAATCACATTTGAAAGCCAAGACCTTCTAGTTTCTAAAACCATGTGTAAGATCTGTGTGAGTGAAACACAACTTACATCACATTTGCTGTTCCCAATCATAACCCTAACCCCTGACCCTAAACCTAACCCTAACGGCAAGTAACAGGTTAATACTCTTTCTAATGAGTGGCAAAGTTTTATATAATGATTTAGTTTCATCACACTTTGATAGGTTAAATTCTCCTGTCTCTAACTCAGATCATGACAGTTGCTGATTATTACTGTACGAGGAGTGGGCGGGGCCTGTGTCGGACACACAGGGAGCTGCATTTCCAAAAACACTGTCCTCTTCACACCCTGGTGTCAGATGGGGCATGATTTCTATGAGACTTTTCATCTCTGCTGTTAAAGATATTTCAGTGTAGCAGTCAAATCCTATTGTTATGCTCCAGTTCGGTCTGTAAAGAAGGTACCTTTAGTCGTGTCAATTCCCATTTTATTTCCATTAATTCCTGTAAATTTCCATGGAGAATCCAACATTAAAAATTTCACATCAATATAATTTAATCCAAATACATAAACCAACTATTCTACCAACTTCAACATATATAGTCTCCTGTTGTCAAAATACCTGTGTCCACCATTCACCAAAATCTACTCATTTTCCAACCATTTAAATACCTAAACCTGAACGAACCTGCATCCCCAAAAGTGCATTTTAAGACCACTACAATTATAGACATACTTTTGGCCTGTTTTGTGTTGGAAGCTGCTCATTACTCAGCCAGTAAAGCTGTCAGTGCTGCAGTACAGAAGGGGGGATGCTGCTGAGTGCTGAAGAAAAGCCTCCTTATTGAAAAACACAGTGCGGCAGGACTAGCCCACGGAGGCATCTATCAAACATAACCTTTCAGAAATAAGGAAGAGGAAATGCTGCTGTCCAAAACGGTCTACACTGCAAACATTGATAAATTTGAGGCAAACTTTCTTTTACGATAGCCTTAAGATGACGGGGCAGAACGGCAAAAATGGATTTATGATGGCGCTCTCTGTTAGATACTGTAAGGAAGGAGGGGGAGGCGGCTGAAAAGCGCCTCCTTTTCAATCAGGAATCTGAGGCTATATAAAAGAATAATGTGCAAGTTTCACCTCCATTGCCTTCGCTCTTTTTGCGTTATGTGCGTGAGCAAATGTAGCTTTAGAATGTGTCAAATTATGAGTCATCAAAACATAATTCAAATTTGTTTCCTCCTCCAAGATGACGCAATAAACATTACCAACTCAGATAAAGAGGTTTATTATTAATTCAAACTTTATGAAACAAGGTTAAAAGTGGCGTGAAACATTAGAAAAATCAGCATTAAATACATAATTAATACATGGATGAACCTACAGTAAGCTACAAATGTACAAGTCTACTCCCACATCCTCACCCACCACTAAATCTAGATACGGTTCTATACACACTAAACTAGCTTCTACTTAATTACATACATCATTTGATACACTTCTATTGCCCTCTTTATCCAACTCACAACGTACTCACTCTGCTACAATAGTTTATTTTGGTCGATAAAATGTAATGAGAGCTATATGAGAACTATGGCCATGAAAAGTCCAGAAAAATACAAGAGTTTCTATTTGTTTTTGCTCATAACGCCTTTCAGGAAGTCGTCGAATCGTGGCGGACTGGCCTCCTCTTTCGCCGGCTCGTCCGCAGCAGGTTCCCCCTCGGCTCGGACGGCGGGGTCATCGGCCTGCGGGGCGTCTTCAACCCTCCGAAGGCGGCAGTTGAAGTCGTACTCGGGGTCGCAGTGGGGGTCGGGGAAGATGATGCCGTCTTTGATGGTTTTGGACGCGGGGCCGGGCGGGACGACGAACTTACCGCAGTTGGGGTCGAAAGGGTGGCAGGCCGGTTTGGGGGCGGCCCGGAGATCCGCCTTTTGGGCTTTGGAGTCCAGCGGGATGCAGTCGGCGTCGTAGTGGACGAAGCAGTCGTAGCCCTCGGAGGTCTTGCCCGGGACGCCCAGCCGGTAGCGCACCTTTGGGAGCGACGGTTGGAGGATGAGTGGTGGGGTTCAAATAGACGTATATCAAAGAATGTCAATCCAATCACCACAAGAAATGCAGTTACTTGGCTTTCTGCAAACACCCAGACACATGGAAAAGAGACAAAGGAAGCATTTTTATGGTAAAGGTAAAAGTGACGACTTGGGATGTTGGAAGGCACCTCAAGTCCGTGACCAAAACAATCTTATTATATGTTCTTAAACACATAATTTTAAGTACAGTGCACGGTTGATCAGTCTATTGCACCACATAAACTAAAGAAATAGATATTATTGGAGTTGGAATGTGTTTTTCATCTGTTCTGGTTTCCTTGTCTGCTTTTGTTGCTATTCCATCATCGCAAAGGGTATAAGACAAGTATCAGCTGTGAGTCTTTCACTGCATGTAAGATGCACACTACAAAAAGTAAACATTAAGCACTGGCTTAATGACTGAATGACTTGAACTGAGCAAATATCTTGTTTTGAGGGGTTTTCACTCATTTAGACCTTTTTGCTGGACTGACCAAGATTATTTTGCTAGTTTGATGACATTTCAGACTGGTTCTATGGTAAATCTCGCTTGAAAAAGAAAGTAAAACTGCCAATGGGACAAGAAACGAGCCAGAAACATCTGAGAACAAGTGAACTAATCTAGGTCAAATGCCCAACTACATCTTAACTAGTCAAAACAACAAAAATGTGGGTTATTATGCTCAAATTGAGACATCTAAACTAATCTAGTAAATTACTTTTTGCAGTGCATGAATCAATGAGTGTTTCAGACTGTTCTTCTGTATTGAACATATACGATATCTACAGTATTGCTAGATAGACTGACAAGACTGATGCCTTAATGGAGGTCCACACTCCCTGCAGCAGTGTATTATTTACCGACTCTAATGAATCTTTGAAGGCACTTCATTGAACATATAGGGCAATGTTGATGTACGTAGCTTGACATTAGTCACTCACAGGCGTGTTTCAGAACAAAGGATGGGTCCTTTAAAGTGAAATTGAATAAATGATGTTCGATCATATAAATAATACTCAATTGTTAATCTTTCTTTGTGGTAAATGTGTGAAAAATGTACGACTTTAAGATCTCTGGCGGATCATTCAGAACATAAAATGATATGAAGAGAGAGAAAGAGCATCATGTTTGTAATAATTGCAGTTGTAAAACCGGTGCTTTAGTTACCTACTTGTGTTTTAGTTTCCTAGTGTATTTAAAAAAGACAATGACAAAAAGCTTTGGCGTATCTGAGACAACAGTGGCATAACTCCATTGGTTCTGGTGATTGGTTTGACTCTTGAAAACAAGCATCATACGAAACCAATCCGTTTTCTCTAACATTTTAATCACTGAAAGGCATAAAGAACAGTTCATAGACACTAAAAGGTTACACCAAAGGGAGTACCCAATATATTTCCCAAAGAAGAGCCCGGTTCAGACCTGGTGTTCGGGCAGCTGTGGGGCGGGTCTGCGCAGGGCGGCGGCCACAGTCAGCAGGCAGTACGGGTCCACACGGGGGTCGCAAGACAGCGGGGCGGCTCTGTACGCAGCAGCTGGGGCGGGTTCAGCCGGGGCATCCTTCATCGGGTACTCCAGGACGGGCTTGGTCATGCCGGACAATTTGGAGGCGGTGAGCGGATTGCACCCGGCGTCGAAAAGCGGGTTGCAGTGCTGCTCTTTGGGCGCTTCATCTGAGGTGAGGGGAGCGGCGACGTTGACTACACAAAGCGGGTCAACATTTGGGTCACACCCGGGGTACATGAGGTGGTAGTAGCCGGTGGGAGCTTTCTGGACCATGAGGGGCATGCAGTAGGGGTCTTTGGGATCACATTTGAGGGCTGAGTAGGATGGGGCGGGGCCAGGGGCGGGGCGATACCCGTAGGCGGCTCTGAGGTGGTACTGAAGGCACTCCACGTCTTCTGGGTTGCAAATGCGGAGGAGCTCGGACCTCTGTTCTGCGCCCAGAAAGGGCTCCAGGACCGGGGCGTAGTAGTAGTAGCCGGTGGGGGCTTTGTGTGGCATGGGGAGGAAGGGGGTGAGGATGGGGGCGGGGAGTTTGACAGGGGCGGGGGCAGGTTCGGGCTCAGGCTCCGGGGCGGCGGCGGCGGCGTGGGGCAGCAGAGGGAACAGGCAGTAGGGGTCGATGTAAGGGTTGCACATGCGGACGGCAGCGGACTTGATGGGCGCGGGCATGACCACGGCCGCCTTGGGTTTGCTGGTGAACTCGGCGATGCATTCAGGGTCGTCGGAGTTGGCGCAGCTCTTGTAGATCTCGCTCAGGTGAGTCAGGTAGTGGTTGAAGGTGGGGCCCTCCTCAGAACGGTGCTTGTTCTGCAGGTAAGCCAGGTACAGGCGGTCCAAGTCCTCCACCTGAACACAGAGAGGCATGTTGCCACTCACTGCTTGAACATGGCGTCACAAACTATTTTCTCTTAAAGGAGCAGGACACCGTTTTTCCATACTGACATATGTTCCTGAGCTTAGATGAGTTGATGTGTACCTGTCTGGTCTTTGTGCGTGTGCTCAGTCACGCAAAAAGAACAAAGAGGTTGTTAGCATTTAGCCTCTCCTCCTCTCTTCTATGGGGCCAAACGGGGGTGAAATTAGAAGCGACCACTTCTAAAGATATGACTGCGCCAACGTCGAAGTGCTCCTTAGGTGTTATTACGCCTTATAGTATAGTAGCCCTTTTTATCCACTTAGAAAATCAACATGTTTAATTTTGTGTAGCTATACTTGAATCTACTCACGTAACCGTTTTTAAATAGGGGAAACGTGGAAGAGCTTGGTTGCTTCTAACTTCACCCCCGTTTTGCCCCATAGGAATTTGCTGGGAGAGGCTTAATACTAACAACATCTTTGGTCTTTTTGCGTGATTGAGCGCACACACAAAGACCTGACAGGTACGCATCAACTCATCTAAGCTCAGGTAAGAACATATCTCATATGGAAAAACAGTGGCCTGTTCCTTTAAAGGATCTATAATTGTTTTATATGTGTTTATTTGTTTATTTGTAGAAAATGGAGTGATTATAGAACATTTGTATCAATATCATGAACCACACAGATCTCACACATATTTTTAGAAACTAGAAGGTTTTTTTCCTTCCAAATAAGGCATGAAAGGCATCACACTGGCATAGTAGGCTGGAAGCTCTCCCGTCAATAGGTTACGTTCATGTTCTTGAATTCTATTTCAGGTGAAAGGCAGGTGCCAATATACCTCTATGGGAAAGAAAATGTTTTTGACAGAAATTTCTCAAAAGAAAATATTTTGCCTGATATAAATATTTCATTGGATTCACAAACCTGTCATAACATCCTTATGGCTGAAAGGCCTTTCTATGGTCAACATCACATACATGTTTTTGAATATTGTCTCCACTTTCAGACGCCTTTATGAGGAAATATTTGGACCATGGTTCATATGAGCTGGAAGAGATGACTTTGAACTTTGTAACAGTTTTTGTGTCATTTGGTTTTTTGGAATTACAGAGAAATAAGCAATAAACTAAGACTAGAAATCTGCATTTTGACTGTTATCATGCCACCAATTTTAAACTATTGGCTCTTTAGAAAGTTGTGATGTCACATGAACGCAACCTACACGCTTTGAGATTTGAATATGCATAACTGGACAATATAACTATCACCCTAAACCTAAGATGGCAGAGGAGAAAGGTTAAGAAATAACTGGGGGGAAAACGACATATATATACCAAGAAATATTCTCAGTCATTTATTAATACTCATGCTTTTTGCTCGAAATTTGACTGTCTAAGAAGGACATCCAAAACGTATTCTCATTAGTGTTAGAAAAGAGGAAGCGCATTATGCTAAACACAACGACTCTCCGAAAGATAATGCATAATTAAAACTGCTTGAATGTGTTCGTTATTGCCTTGACCTTGCGGAGTTTTCAAAGAACTCGAGAAAACAAAACAAAGAGTTTGCTTTTGCGCTTGTAAATTCAAACTGTAAAATATCGTGTGCCCAACATGCACTTGAGCTAATTTCCTTTTGCTGTTACAGAGAGAAGTGTGACTGTACTTGTGTTGTAAATCTATTTGTTAATGTTAAAAGCACTCACTCCCTCCTGGTTGTGAGAGTCCATGAAGTACTTGTACCAGCCCCAGAAGTCGGGGAGCCGTTTGTACTGGGGCACAGCCAGCACTGCCGGGGCGTGCCTCCTGTCCCGCACCAACGTCTTCAGGTTAGCCATGGCCACTTCCGTTACATCGGCAGGCACTAAACAGGAAGAAGAAGGAGGAGGAGGAGGAGGAGGAGGAGGAGGAGGAGGAGGAGAGAGTATACTCACTGATGTGGCCAGATGGGCAGTAAAAAATAAACAAGCTCGAGTCAAAAGAAACGATAAAAGCACACGCAGTTAAAGCCATGTGCTAATTGAGCGTTCCTCTGTGGAGGCGGTGCTGACAGAAGCCAAAAGTTGCTTATATTACATTAAAATATACGACACGGTAAAGTCAGGTTCAGTAAGAAAATGTAACTGAAAGGGGCCATATTTTTTACTGACACATAAAAAAAGGCAAGTGACGGCTGTAAAATATCGTTTGTTGCGCTTCGTAAAAGGATGTATTGTTTAGCACCAAACACAAAATGTTCTAAAAGGATTAGTGCGTGACGTAAAAATGATTTCCATTCTTTTACTTCCTTTGCTGTAATGACATGTGCGCAACAATGGATGGAAACCGATTCTTTGTTTCCCATCTGGTGGATAAGCCTTTAAGTAACGCAACACATTTGTGAAATTTTTATGTACCAAACAGAAGAGCAATAATTCAATCCAAATGCAGAAAAGAAGCAATAATACTACTTTTTATATTGTAGCTATATGGCATTTTCTCATATGTTCATAGCACATCATCTAGTCCCGACTAATATTTTTTAAAGCAATAGTCGTATAGCCATAACTTTGTCTCTCAGGCCCTGTATGTTTTTACTTGCATATCAGTATGACGCACAGCAGGGGTTACTTATCCTTTCTTCATGTAGAAGCAATGCCAGACTTGAACAGTCAGACTAGTGATGTCTTAAGTTCAGGTCCTGCTCTGAGGGGAAATAAACTTCCTTTACAAAAGACAACCAAACTCCTGCCTATATCTCCTCTATCCTCTCCGACACTATTGTTTTCTCTAACAAATAGTAAGTGTCAAAGATAAATAAAGAGGGAGATAAAGATGTAAGTGTTTATCAATAGGATATGCAAGTTGTTCTCAAACTCCAAGTTCTACATTATAGAATAGTTTGCCAATCCAATAGATACATGTCAAATCAAGTAGAATAAAGTGGAATAATAATCTTGGATTTATATAGCGCTTTTCAAGCCACACACACACGTTTGTAATTCTATCTTAGTGAGGACACTCGTAGACATTATGTATTACCCAGACCCTAACCCCTAACCCTAACCCTAAACCTAACCCTAACCCTAATCCTAGCCCTAATCTAAACCCAATTCTAACCCTAGCCCTAAAACCACATCTTGACCCTCATACAGTCCTTCAAATAAGTGAGGACCACCCAAAATGTCCTCACCTTCCAAAATGTCCTCACTGTTGTTGGTTAAAACTCATGTTGGTCCTCACAATGTCGTAAGTACACGAACACACACACACATACTATCTTGTACTTCTATCTTGGTGAGGACACTCATAGACATAATGTATTACCCAAACCCTAACCCTGAACCCTAAGCCTCTAACCCTAACCTTAATCCTAACCCTAATCTAAACCCAATTCTAACCCTAAAACACTTGACCCTCAAACAGTCCTTCAAATAAGTGAGGACCACCCAAAATGCCCTCACTTTACAAAAATGTCCTCACTCTGTTGGTTAAAAACTCAAACTGGTCCTCACGATGTCGTAAGTACAGGAACACACACAATAGTGGTTGGGTTGTTGGACAGATACTAAGTGAGTTTGCATGTCAATTTAAACAGATGTGTTTTGAGAGCGGATTTGTAATGACCAATATCCTCAGCTGTTCGTGTGTGTGAATGGACTGAGTTCCAGAGTGTGGGGAACAGTGAGCTGAGCTGAGCTGAGGAGGAGCGGAGAGGCCGGGAGGGAGTGTAAATGTGGATGAGGTCAGACAGGTACTGAGGGGCCAGAGAGTGGAGGGATTTGTAAGTAGGGAGAAGGACTTTGAACTGAATGCGGTATTTCACAGGAAGACAGTGTGGGGGGGATGTGTTGCCTGGGCCCGGTGTGAGTCAGGACCCTGGAGGCAGAGGTTTGGATGTATTTGAGGAATAGTGATCCAGTCGTTAGGTTATGAAGGCGTGTATGAGTGTTTTTTTGAGTGTTGGAGGCGTGACATGTTCCTGAGATGAAAGAAGGCTGAGTTTGTTTTTGAGTGTACGTGTGGTTCAAAGGAAAGGGTGGAATCCAGGATATGACACGCAGGTTGTGGATCGATGGGGACGGGCAGATGTTGTTGCCGTCAGTGGTGAGCACCAGATCCCCAATCTTACGAATCGGTTGTTTGGTAGCTACAAACCATGTCTTGTCTGTGTTTAAGATCCAGATAGGACTAAATTATGTGTAAACTATGCCTAAGAAAGAAACATTAAATGCACTTTTAAGATTAATTAAAATGATCTCTCACAAAAATACATTAAAGGGATGGTTCAGGATTATTGACATAGGGCCTCATTTCCTAGTTATCCAGAGTGTTGATTTTTTTAAAATTATTATTCATGCAGTCCTTATAATTGAAGAGTTTAGTGGTGCTAGGCTAATGCTAGGCTAGTGCATGTCTATGGTAACTAGTAGCCTGCATAAAAAACAGTCTGACCCAAGCACAGTGCACCTGAGGCAAATCACTTATAACACCAGACTACCCATATAAATGTCTGTGTTGACTGAATAATCTTTGAAATATCACCATTTTGCATTTAAAATAACATATATTTGAGTAGCATTAGCTTCCTGATTGTAAGCTACACAGCGGCGGAGTGATCTGCCAGGTTACCGGATCTACACTAGTTTGTTTACCTGTGGCCGGCATTACTACACGTGGAATTTACAAAGGAGCTTGCTACAAATCAGATATGGCAACGTTTAGAGGACTACCCCATGATTTTGAAGAGGTTTTTAATGCAGGCTACTAGTTACCATTGACATGCGCTAGCCTAGCACTAGCCTAGCACTAGCCTAGCACCCCTAAACTCTTCAAATATAAGGACTGCATGAATTTAAAATATATATATATATCTCCAGAAATCAACAACACTCTGGATAGCTAGGAAACGAGGCCCTATGTCAAAAATCCTGAAACATCCCTTTAAAACATTTGCAAACTATTAACTATTTCATTTTGAGTGCCACGTCTCAGCCTCTCACCTTGTTCCTCTTCATGCTGGTTGACTGGCACCGCCCTCAGGAGCTCTGTAAAACACACAGAGGGTTTGACTCTCGCCCTCCTCCTCACACAGAGGCTATAGGGCGGCCCGTGTGGAGGCGCTCAGCAGGTGCGCAGGGCTTCCTGTACATTAAACTCCTGTTTACAGACCTATGCTTTGAAACGCAGCTACGGGAGCCTGTTTAAACCCCAACCTGTAAAAGTACAAAGAGTGGGCCCCTACACAAACCCACGTAAAAAGACGCCGGGGGGGGGGCTCTCGTCTATCCACGTCTATCCACGTCCACATAACACTTGAAAAAATAGAGGTGATACTCCAAGTAAGGGCCATAACTCAAGTAGTTTCCCTGCAATCTGCTAATATGCACCATTATTCACAAAGTAATGAGTATTTGCTTCCTTACACGCTCAATGTCATGGCAAGGCACAATAAATTTATATCAGATTTGCAAATGGTTCAATCTACTGGACTCTTCAAATAGGCGTATGCTAACCATTAACTTTGGGGAAAACAGTGCAATCTTTACACACTGCACTGCTAATTGCCATTGTTAAGATAACACACACTTAAGATAAACGCTCAATTGTGTGATAATGATTTAATTCTTACCCGGCAACACGACAAGCCCCAGCAGTAATAAGGTGTGCAGCGTAGAGACTCGCGCCATTTTCAGTTTCTGTGCCTCCTGGAAGACGAAGAAACAAACCACAACATTTAAAACATGAACATAATCTTCTGTTATTCTCTATTGTTGTGTGTGGTATTCTCACAGTGACATTTTTTATTAATATTATCAGGATTTAGGTGTTTAGGTGAACTATTTCCAGAAGGTCACGACGGGGCGGATCTAGAAAAAAATCACGGAGTGGCAAGCAGCAGGGTCAGGGATAAATGTTCAGGGGAACGCAAGTTTTGCTTGATCGCAAGGCAATGTTTCCTTTAAGTGTAGGCTGAGCTCCTCAATATCATACAGAGATAGGAAATAGTAGCATTGTCCATAATATAAGGAGAGGGTTCCTAACTCAGGTAAAATTTAAACTTTTGTAAAAATGAAATGAAAATCATCATCTTGGGAGCCCCAGGAGTTGGCACCTGGCTCCTTATTTAGCTATAACGTTGTTGTCACAAATACTAACTGAGAGTGCGCTCTGGAAAAACCAGGTAGCTTCTAGAGCAGTTGTGAGACATCACATCACATCAATGGGGTGGCAGCTGGGGTGGCAAGACCTTTACTGCCACCCTGTGCCACCCCTTGAGATCCGCCCCTGGGTCACGATGACATATACTGCTGAAATTAGGAGACCACTTCTAGTTTTGATTATGATTAAAGCTATGGGCTCATTCAATTCTTAAATAAACACTACACTGTGTGGAAATACGTTTTTTTGACATTATATTTAAAGGGACTATACGGAGTTTAAAAATGTTAAAATTAAGTATTTTCCTCCCCCTACATGTTCCAGCCATGTCCTATGTGTAGAATGAGCTCAGACCTGTTCACCATAACTGCCTCTAAATTCCTGCACTGTCACTCAGAAAGGTGTTAATTCGGGTCCAAAGTGCCGTCATGCACGAGCTAAATATAGAAGCTGCAGTTACGTATAAGACCTGAGGTGGCAGTAGTGAGTATAAAATGACTAACTTGCATCTAGCCCCTTTAACAAGGGCTTTCACAATAATTATTATATCGATATCGTTCAATAAATGACAGATGCACAATACATTCTTAGGCTCAATATTTATCGTCAGTGCATTTATTGGCATTTTCTTAGACTATGTTCTCGTGACAGGCCTACATGTAACACATTAAAAGTGCGAGGCTACAGAGAAGGTTTTAAATTGATGGAGAAAACCAGAACACTTGATAGAATCCCCTCCAGAGAGGGAAAGAACATGCACAGACAGACCCACATAATCCATGAATCAAGCCCCTTCACTTTGTGGCACGAGCGCTCACCACTCAACCACTGCGCCAATCTCATCGTGCAGAAACCCTAAAGCTGGTCTGGCGCCACTTACTCTTTCTATTCAGATCCCAAAGGCCTATATTGAAGGGAAGCTTGGCACACAGACATCCTTTTATTACAGTCTGCATTAAAGACAATGGAGCGGATTCGGGACAAGTCGTATAATTTAACGTTTTCAGAGATTCGCAATGGAGGAAAGAGACGAGTGAGAGCTGAATATCAAAATATCAGAGGCACAATGGAGCTGCCACGGGACCGGGATAGACTCCTTCATTAGAGCGGGGCTGGATAAGAGTGAAAGGAACTTGGGTAATTGCGGCGGTTGTCAAATACTGGGATGGTGGTAATATCTGTGACAGTGGACTGACATGGATATTACCATTAAAGTGAATAGAAATTTGAATTCGAGCAGAAATCATTGAGATTGGACATCGTGGCTCTCAATTTCATAACAGAAACAACAGGAAAAAAAGTGTAATTCTTCGTAGTTTTTACCCAAATGCAAAACAACAATGCAAACAAGCTGATGTTTGAGTGACAGGTAACATCCACTATCATAACACATAATCACAAAAGACGTAAAAATGCTCAGTTATTGTTTGGTAAGCGTCTCCCTCCTTACCTGTGGATGTGTCAGAAGTCGTGGCCCCCTGTGAGCTGTGGAGGAGGCGCTGCAGCTCTGCTCTCTGCTCCCCTATACGGGACACTCCTCGGTGGGCCAACATTTTTAAGGCGCCCCTCTGCATCATTAAAAACAAACAGGCCTGCGGAGGGGCCGCCGCGTGCTGTTCCACGCTCCGGGATTGGCTCCTGCTCGGCCGCTGTCCCACCAATAGGGGTCCTGTAATTACCAGAGGTGAGAGGAGCGTTAACAAGGTGCTATTTAGCCCAAGAACTTCTCCTACGCGGGGCAGGAATTTAGGCCCATCGTGCAACAAGACGCTCAGTACAGATTTAGATTAGGCTCATTTGCATGTGCAGATTTATTTGGATATGTCAACGTGTGCAAACTGTAAAGCAAGAAAATGATAGATTGAAGATTGGTGAATGCAGTGAGAGCCAGTTGCTAATCCCAAACTCTGCTACAAACTTACTGTCACTGTGTTCCTGGGCACCTTACCCTTCTGTTCTGTATGAATGTGTCAGAGTGAGCACAATATGTGATGTCATAGAGCAAGTACATTGAGAATCCATGATCAGGAAAATCATAGCAGCTCCAAAAACCTTTCTGATTCTGTGACAGGAGGAGTGAAACAAATCTGAAGTCATGCAAATATCTAAAGGCAATAAATATAATCCTCCACCTCATTTAGTCTAAACCTCTAAATTCCCGCCTTAACCAAGCACATTTTCCCCAGTTCATCTTTACCCGAATCTAAAAAGCTTCTCGACTGGAGTTTGCAACCTATAGGCCAGTGTAAAGCCTCATTTGAAAGCCAAGACCTACAAAACTGATCTAAGATATTTCCTCACATTGTTGCGTTGTTGTCGTCACTCTTTTGTCATATTTTTTAACGCTTTTTTATCACTTTTTGGACGACTTTTTTGATGCTTTTTCATCCTCATCTACGTCTTGTTTTCAGTGCTATTTTGACGCTTCTTTCAAGAAGCTTTTAGATTTGGGTAATGCTAATCAGAAGAAAGTGTGCTTGATTAAAGGTGGGGGTTAAGGGGTTAATAAATGATGAATTGGCGCTTAATTCATCAAAAACAATTCATCAGTTTAGTGTGATTAACACTTAATAATGACTTACTACAGTTAAAGAGACTAGATGCAAGCTAGCTATTTTATACTCACTACTGCCACCTCAGGTCTTACACGTAACTGCAGCTTCTATATTAAGCTCGTGCATGACGGCACTTCTGACCCGAAGTAACACCTTTTTGAGTGACAGGGCAGGATTTTAGAGGCATTTGTGGTGAACAGGTCTGAGCTCATTCTACACATTAGAGCGACAACACCCTGGTTCAACCAACGGCATCAGGTCGACCTCATCGTGGACAACATGGAGGTGGAGTTAGTTTCTGCCCCAGTGAGTCTGTCAGCCCGCTCAGATCCGCTCATCAAAGCTTTTTTTTTCCTGAAGTAGTAGTAGACAACTTGTAGTCAAAGTAGAAGTCTCTTTTTTCACTGTCAACCTTCTCATTGTGACAGCAGCATGGGGGAAACAGGATCAATTAAAGCATTTTCTCCAAACATTGAGTTGTAGACGACTGTGGAGGGAAACTAATGAGGTGCGTCAGATGAAAAAGTCTCTTGTTTTTTTGTTTTTTTTTGCATCTCCGCTTCATCACAGAGGGAGAAAAGAAACGGCAAAGATTTCTGAAAAGACTTCTGTGTTACATCAGAAAAACTGACTAAAATATGAATGAAGATCCAAAGTCCAAAGACAGAAAGGAGAGTCTCACACTTTGGTGGGAGGGTTATTTAGCTAGATATCTACGATTGTTATTTGAACTGTGCCAGAGTGAGCACTTATGCCTTCAGTAAGAAGTTTATGGACTAAAGTTATGGCTTAGCAGGGGCACATCTAGAGGGGGGGCCCGGGGCACATCAGAAATCCAATAAATCAAACACATCTTAACTTAAAAGCCGACAAAACACAAAGCTCCCTCCTGATCTGGATCCTGACTGTGTCCCACAAGCTCCGACAGTGGCCGCCTGAAATGAGCACAACCCAGACTTATTCTGATTTAATCTAACTGTGGAGAGCTACACAACTTTTTAAACGATTTTACTGAGTAGATGTTTTTACATTGTTAAAAAAAATCCAATAGTTTTACCGCATACTGTCAAAAAGTCAGTGGATTTTAATGGTTTTCTTTTTCCTACTTGGCGCAGATCTTGGCTCGTGTCCCGCCGTTAGTGAGGGCTGCAGTTATTAGTGGAAACAGGCGTCACACGGAGGAGCACTAATGAACCAGGCTGCGGCTTTCGAAGCATTATCCCAAATCTGCGCTCCTCTTCTGGGCTGTCGATCCGCCACGTGGCCCTGGGCTGCTGGATCCTACACAGCACAGGCAAAGTAATTATCTAGTTGCATTTGCCAGCATTACGATCATAACTAGTGGGCTCCGTATCAAAATGTTTCATAATAGAAGCTTACTTTTTGTGACAATAAGAGCGATGTCTTTGCTGTGATTCCTGAAATGTGTGCAGTACGAGCTGTCGCAGGAAAAGATGAATGTTTGTCTCTGCAGAGCCGTCAGCAGGAGAGATGGCTGTCTACCTGCATCTTAAGTGTCATGAAAGGGAAGAAACACTATTCAAATAGAAGATCAGGATGTCAGTTCAATGGCAAGAGAGATCGTGAAGACAAAAATGTGTTGCTGTGCTAGACGTTGACTTCATGAGTAAAACTGGTTGATTAAAGGGACTATACGGAGTTTAAAAATATTAAAATGATGTATTTTCCTCCCCCTACATGTTTCAGCCATGTCCTAATGTGTAGAATGAGCTCAGACCTGTTCACCACAACTGCCTCTAAAATCCTGCACTGTCACTCAAAAAGGTGTTAATTCGGGTCCGAAGTGCCGTCATGCACGAGCTTAATATAGATACAGACGGCATCTCTGGAATCGGCCATGTATGGTCATTTTTGAAAAGTTAAGGGGGAAAACAATTTTGAAAAAATGAAAACTTTCTCTAATTATTCAAAAGCTACTGTAACAAACGCTGAATTATGAATTATAGTTTTCTACTAAATAATGATACAAAGACATGGGGAGAAGCAAAGTGGTTCAACAGCCCATAAATACATGAATAACGGAGAATGCTAACTTGATGCTACATGTTAGCATCGGGCTAATGCTAACGGTTAGCTAGCGCTTACTACAACTGCCGTTTTTTTTACTTCTACTGCACAATCTGCTGTGAGAAAATATCCATATGTGTCCGATTTACACTTGACTTTATTTATGTGTGGTATATAACTTCACATTTCACCAGAAAATGGCTAAAAAGAGTGGAAAATTGTGTTTCTCTTAAGATTCTATTTTCCCCCTCGGTGAAGCCACGCCCCCTTCTATGACGAGATGCCGTCTGTATCTATAGAAGCTGCAGTTACGTGTAAGACCTGAGGTGGCAGTAGTGAGTATAAAAGGACCAACTTGCATCTAGTCTCTTTAAGGTTGATCAATAGAATATGTTAAATGTGTTCCAAACTCTCAGTATATTTGAGTAAAAAGAAAAAGCTGTTTATGTTGTTCACCGTGTTGGGGAGAATGCTTTGAAATTGTGTTTGGTTGGGGCGACGTTGGCACAGGTGGTAGAGCGGGTCGTCTCGTGAATTGGAAGGTTGTGGGTTCGAATCCCAGTTCCCACAAATGCACACTGTTGTTGTGTCCTTGGGCAAGACACTTCACCCTACTTGCCTCCAGTGTCTGCGTACATTGGTGTATGAATGAGAGAGTGAATGGGTGACTGGTTCCTTGATGTAGCCCATTTACCATTTAGTTACTGAATACTTGCCTTAAAAAGTATTTTGTAACATTTTCCATTGCTTTGTCTACTCAGAGTACTCTATTCTGAATACTTTGAATGCTTTTATAATACTTTCACATTGATTGTCATTATATTTATGTGTACATATGGCATATAATTACAAAAATGAATACTACGATTGTTGGAACACCTGATATAAACTTAGTTACCATTAATGATGAACTCTTTAACTCATGTTGGCAAATGGAGCAGCAGCATCATGTGACTCATGTGACTCATGTGCAGAGTTTGTATGAACTGTGGCATAAGGCCTTTTAAATCTTTATTTTATTTTAGGAGGAAAAACAGGTCAACATTAGAAGTTCTTTCTTAATAATGATGTGCAATATGGAGCTAAAATGTAATGATTAAATACTGGGATGTATTCCCTTGTTATTTGGAAAGTAACTGTACCCTAAATGCTCTCAAATAAAAGTATCACTTTACAAGAATACAGTTAATCAAAATGAGTATTCTAAATATATGTATTTAGTTACTCCCCAACACTTGTTATTCATTTAAAGGAACAGACCACCGTTTGTGCCCGTGGAAGAGTGTGGTAACTTCCAACTTCACCCCGTTTGGAGCTATAGGAATACACTGGGAGAGGCCAAATGCTAACAATATCTTTGGTCGTTTTGCGTGACTGAGCGCACGCACAAGGACCAGACAGGTAAGCATCAACTCGTCTAAGCTCAGGTAAGAACATATCTCAGTATGGAAAAACGGTGGCCTGTTCCTTTAAAAACGTTCATAATCTGTAGAAACTCAGTGTTCTGGTTCTGTTATTCTTTTCTGACCGACAAGAGCAAAGAACAACCAGTGTATTTCAAACACAGTTTTCTGACTTTACGTTCTCCTCAATAGGTGGTGGTTGCAGAAGTCATTTGGGCAGATTGGCCGCCACTTTTCCATCAGTCAGACCAAGGGCAGCTCTTCCTACATCTGTAGCTGTCCTTCCCAAAGTCAACAAATAAAGCACAAAAGCTGATGTTGGTGCTTTGAAAAGTGCTAAGTATAAGAGACTATAATTCTTTTCAAAAATGTTTTACTTGTATTGGTAATAACGGTAACACCATTGAAAATGTGTCCAAACTATGACAGAATATTCATTTATTCAGTTGATTTGAATATTTTCCCTTCGACATCTGTTTTTGTGCTCAAAGAAAGACACCGAGGTGAGAAAGAGCCGCCTCTTATGAGCCCTCCAGGTCTGAAGAGCGCCTGCAAGCATTACGAAGATCTTTTACTCTTTTTGATCCAGTGTAGCACTCGCTGGCTTTTTTCATGCAGCTCTGTCAAAATCTCCAAGTAAGTTATTTCCTATAAGGTTATTTTGTTGATCAGTAATTATCAGTCTGTCAATAATGCATTCAGTAAAGAGTGTTGCAGTGTTGGACGGAGAAGCTTTTAAATATACTGACACAGGCCACAATATCACTGAGTCCTTGGACGTCACAAAGCCAGTGTGGCTCAGGTATCAAGAATAGAAAGGTTTTTATCACACACCACTGCACTTTGTATTCTGAGCTGCCTTAACCTCTTACCTTAACCAAGTGCATTCTCCATTTTCTCCAGTTCGGCTTTTCTCAAATCTAAAAGCTTCTTGACTGGAGCTTGCAGACTATAGGCCAGTGTAACATCGCATTTGAAAGCTAAGACCTACAAAACTGTGTTGTCGCCACTTTTTCATTTTCTTGTTGCTTGTTTGTCGCCTTTTTTGTTGCATTTCTGTTGGATTTCTGCTACATTTTTGTCGCCTGTTTTGTTGCTTTTTCATCACTTTTTTGTCGCCTGGTTTGTTACATTTTGTCGCCTGTTTTGTCACATTTTTGCCCCATGCTTTGTTGCTTTTTTGTCTGTTTTGTTGCTTTTTTGTCACCTGTTTTGTTGCTTTTTCATCACTTTTTTGTCGCCGGTTTTGTTACATTTTGTCCCCTGTTTTTTTTTGCTTATTTGTTGCATTTTTGTCACCGGTTTTGCTACATTTTTGTCCCATGTTTTGTTGCTTTTTCATCACTTTTTGGTCGCCTGGTTTGTTGCATTTTTGTCCTCTGTCTTTTTGCTTATTTGTTAAATTTTTGTTGTCTGTTTTGTTACATTTTTGTTGCATTTTTGTCGCCTGTTTCGTTGCTTTTCCATCACTTCTTTGTCGCCTGTTTCGTTGCATTTGAGTCACTGTTCTGCTGCTTTGATTGCTCTTAGATTTGGGTAAAGCTGAACTGTATTAACTGTGCTCGGGTCAGGAGGTCAACGAGTGAATCTCTCCATAGTAAAACTGCATCTTGAATGTTTCCGAGATACAGAGATCCCATATATCACGTCCCATCTGCAGCGGGTTTAAGGCCGTGGAGCCTCGGCCCATCACATGTAATTACAGCTGCTGCTAACAGGTGTTTGAAGCCGCTCACAAACCGACAATCCGGCTCCAGCCCGAGCGCGAGCCGCGAGCGCGATTCAGCCTCATAATTTCACCATATGAAGGAATCCCTGCGATGTCAACTATTTCAAAACATCTGGATCTCGTGGCCACTTTTTTTCAAGGATGCTTTAAACCCGAGCAGAAATGGGCCGACTATGAAAGCCAAATTGTATGTTATTAGGGCGGAAAATGGACGGTTTGGCGTCCGCAAAAAAGTTAAGAGGGGAAAAAAGGGTTGAATATCGTCTGTCAGCGAGGAGAGGATGTTCAGCTTCTGTTGCAGGATGTCGCCGTCACCAGACAGAGCTTCAAAACCAAGACAAGACGTACAAGTGACTTACATAACAGAAAACATGGCCATTCACTATTTCAGAGAACACTGCTGATTAAAGTTTTTATTATCTATATAGCTTCCAACTTCCTCGGCAGGTCGCGGGCCACATATAATGTAAACAGGAAAATATTGAGTACATTGAGGGAACAATAAATGAATAATAATGAGCTGTGATTTTAAAACAGTGCTGATTTGGTCAAAAGCCCGACAGGACTGTAATAAATAATAATAACAGCTTACACTTCTATTGCGCTTTACAAGCCTGTGTCACACATGGGGCAGACTCACACTTTGCCACTTGGCTATAATGTGTTGTTTGTATCCTGATCTCTTATTATTTGTCAGTGCCATCTGCTGGACATGTGTGGAATTCTTTCCTTTTTTTACATTTAAGCTGCCCCCTAGTGGCTGGAATGAGCATACTGGTTATTTCCTTAAAAAATCATAATTCCACAATGGGCAGGGGTCCTCAAAGTTTTCTCTCTGGGGGCCACATTATTGTTTCTGACTGTGATGGGGGGCCGGGTCGGGTTGGCTATAATTGTATGACCCAAACTAAAAGGCCTCATTGTGAAGTAGAGGTGGAACAAACCTGGAACAGGCACATATTTGTTTAGCTGTAGTGATTTGCAAAAATAGTAATCAAGTCTTCAAACTTTCTTTTAATTTGAAAATACCACAGTATTCTATTTATTTTGATTTTCAAATAAAACATCATTGTGACCAAAGTAATAACTGCTTACACTTGAATTGTGCTTTACAAGCCTGTGTCAAAAGATTTTCAAAGTACTGTCGCCATTATTCATTCACTCCACCCTGGTGGAGGTAAGCTTCATTTACCACATGGCTACAATGTGTTGTTTATATGCTGATTTCTTATGTCAGTGGCCCTGCTGGACACTGTGGAGTTATTTTTTATTTATTTAAGTTGCCCCCTAGTGGCTGGACTGAGCATGCTGGTTATTTAGTAAAAAAAAAAAATCATAAATCTGCACAGGGATGGGCTAGAGACTTACCTATTTTTTACATACTCAGGGATTTGTGCTCTTCAAGTCAGGGTCCGGATTGAATGTGTTAAAGCAGTACTAAGTAACTCTTCCCCCTAGAGGCCATAAGCGCAACTGCAGGTGTCGTAGCAAGTTACGATTTTTTTAACTTATTAATTGTCATGGAGAGTAAATACTACGCTGACAGGAAAGGCGAAGGGAGAGAGGGTTACTGTGCATCCAATTATACAATGGAAATATTTTTTTTCACTCAAACTTTGCTGTAAATACTGTTTAAAGTGACGTTAGCTTTGCCCGTTAGCATGTTAGCTTCTTCTTCGTGATTTCATTAGTGTGTATTGATTTCTCCGGACCGGTGGCAGTCAAGTTGCAAACATGGTTTTCTGGTCAGAGACACCAGGGGGAGATGAAAGACCCTCCAATCATCCCATAAACACTTGTATTACCCCCACAGGGACTATGGAAAGAATTTATTAACGTAGCACCCAACACAAGAAATCCACACCATCGCTGAAAAAGCTGATATAGCTGCCGTATGTTTACTCGTGGCTGTTAGCCCCATGTTAGCGCTGGTTAGCGCTGGGGTGAGTGACCTTTGAAGATGGCGCCGGAAACTTTCGTGACGTCACGTTCCAAAGCTCTATAGATTACTATAGATTATTTTTCCACACTGTAGGACCAAGTGGGACATTCTGGCCATTTTTAAAATACTGACACTCTTTATTGCATGCCTAGAGTCCTGTAAAAGGAATTTAATCTCTTATTTGCATAATAATGATTCTCAAAATCATCTTGAGGGCCAGAGGTTCTGTGCTGGAGGGCCGGATGCCCTAGAACATTATCGCTCAAATCCAAAACACCATCACTAATGGCGAGTGAGAAAATCCACCTGATACAAAGAACTTATCTATCCAAACATGACAAACATGACAAACATGACACATGTGAGTCTTTTATATGACACTGTGTCATGTCTAATAACATGAGAGAAAAGCTTCATGAGACGAGCAGAGAAAAATGATCCAAAATTACTGGAAAATGAGGAAAAATTCCTAAAAATGTCCTAATGAAGATGTGACGTAGTTTCCTGGATGTGTGAGACTTCTCTGGTGAAGCTCAGTGTCCTTCAGGAGAAAGAAACTAAATATAAATAACTCTGTGTTCCTCACTGACTGTGAGGCCAGAGACACAGGAGCAGTCTGCCCAGGGACTGCAGGTGGAAATTAGCACAAGTGCTATAACCTGGTACAATGCATCTCTCCCTTTGAGGTTAATGTATATTGTACACTGTCCCTGTTCAAATAAATAAATAAACTAAACTAAACTAATAAATAAAGACACGAACCCTCCCCGACCTTCATCACTATGGAAACATGAGGCTGTAGGAGAAACACCCAGGCCATCAGAGATGTCCAAGACAGAGACCCACGACACTCAGATAAACTCAGTATGATGGCAGGGCCGGCCTGGACTCGGACCGGCCTGGACTTGGACCGGCCCAGCACATTTTCTCCTGTTCAGTTTTCCCCCAATCTAAAGCTTCTCGACTGGAGAGCAACATTTGAAAGCTAAGACCGACAAGAGTGATTGTAACTTTAGTATTTTAAAACCCTTTCTTTTCCTCTTCAGGGATCTCAGTGTCATTTTTTGTCATATTTTCGTAATTTTTTCGTCAATTTTTTTTCATTTTTTGTTACATTTTTATCATATTTTTTTTAATTTTTTTGTCATTTTTCTTGGTTATTTTTTGTCAATTTCTAGTGACATTTTCGCCACTTTTTCATCAATTTTCGTCACTTTTTTGTCACATTTCTATCATTGTTTTCGTCTCAGTTTTGTTGCTATTTTCTCACCTTTTTTCCAGAAGCTTTTGGATTGGGGTAAAGCCAAACTGGAGAAAACGTGCTCGGTTCAGGTGGGAGTTAAGGGCTTAACAAACTGAATGATGCTTCAGTTTGTACGTATGGACTGATACAGACTCAGACATGTTTTCTCTGTATGAGATAAATAAATATATATTTGACCAAAACTCATTTGTAAACTGTTGAGGATCAGCTGGAGCAGCTCTAAAGAGAGCATTACAACAGTTCTAACTAAGATCAAGTGAAACAGATCAGTTTGACCTTTTCATAATAAAGTCAGAGCTTTGTTTCCTCTGGTCGACAGTTCCTCTCGTGACAAATGCTGAGGGATGAACATGAAGAGACTCAGACAAAAGTCACTTTAATACAGTTTATTGATGAAAACTTTTCTGCTTTAGACGCTGGTGATAAAACTTACGCCTTTTTTGTTTTATGGAGATAGAAAAGGGAAAAGGCGACGCTGGAGATCGACCAATGACGAAGAGATCGACCAATGACAAAGAGATCGACCAATGACAAAGAGATCGACTAATGACAAAGAGATCGACCAATGACTAAGAGATCGACCATTTCCAGTCAAGAAAACCAACACATTAATGGTCCTGTAGCTTCAGACACGACCGTCAGCTCCTGAAGCATCACTGAGACGACGATCTGAAGCCCCTGCCTTGACTGGAGTCTGTTTGTCTGTAGTTAAAGTCTGACACTCCAACTGCAGAGTACAGATGAAGACTCTCGAACCTTTATCTGCGTCTGTAGTTAAAGCCTGACACTCAAACTGCAGAGTACAGATGAAGACTCTCGAACCTTTATCTGTGTCTGTAGTTAAAGTCTGACACTCCAACGGCAGAGTACAGATGAAGACTCTCGAACCTTTATCTGCGTCTGTAGTTAAAGTCTGACACTTAAACTGCAGAGTACAGATGAAGACTCTCGAAACCTTTATCTGTGTCTGTAGTTAAAGTCTGACACTTAAACTGCAGAGCACAGATGAAGACTCTCGAACCTTTATCTGCGTCTGTAGTTAAAGTCTGACACTTAAACTGCAGAGTACAGATGAAGACTCTCGGGGCTTCAGATCTTCTCACTGATGCTTCAGGAGCTACACAGTCGCGTCTGAAGCTCCAGGACGATGAATGTGTTGCTTTTCTTGACTGGAAATGTCTGGTCAGTGTCAGCTTTCAGCCTGTGACACCGACAAACCATCTTCCTATTTCCTTCTCCCAAAAGCCCTGGAGAAGAAGCCGTCACTCTCCGTCCTTGTCTTGTTCAAGTCCTTGGTGTCTTTCAGAGACTCGATCTGATGCAAAAGCCTCTTCTTTGCTTCTCTCCACAGTACTTCCCTCGACCACAGGTCCAGGTATTTCTCACGAGCCTCTTCCAGCACCCTTTCCAGTTGTTCCTTGGTTTCCGTCAGCTCCGATATCTGGTGGAGAGCGTCGTCTTCCCTCTGCTTCATCTCTTCTGCCTGCTCCTCCAGTCGCCATGTCTTTTCTCTCTCAGCCGTCAACTTCGCACTGAGGCGAGTCGCCCCATCAGAAAACCTTTCCACTCTCTTCTCCAGCTGTTTCTTCTCGTCCTCCAAACGTTCTTGTTGGGCCATCAAAGATTTCTCTCTCTCCCACTGAAACGACCTTATCGTGAGTTCATTCTGTAACTTCCCCCTGAGCTCCAAAACCAGCTCCTCATTGGCTCCACTCGTCCCCTCATTTTCCTCCAGTTCACGTTGTTGCTCTTTCAGATTCTCCACAGTCGTCTTTAGATCTACGTTGTCCTTCTGCTGATCATACAGAAGTGTCTCCATTTCCTGAACCATGTCCCGTTCTTCTCCTAAGGCCTTTTCCATTCGAGCCGCGTCGCCCAGCGCTTTTCCGAGCTGCACTTCAGCTTCCACGGCTCTCTTTTCAAACTCTTTCCTTTCCTCCTCCAATCTGACTTCGTTCCTCTCGCGTTCCTCCAGTTTTACGCTCAGCGTTTGGACAAGATGACTCAATCTTTCGCCTTCTTCTTCCAAAGCGTCTGCTCTTTGACCACAATGTGAATGTAATCTGTGCACGAGCGCTCTCACCCTCGACATCTCCATCTCATCCAGCTGCTGTTTTGTGATCAAGTCGAAATCGCCTGTTGCCGGTGCCATTTCAGACGTAGATGCTTTGTCCTGTTGTCTTTGTGCGGTTTCATCCTTTTGGGTCGACTCTTCCTTCAAAAGAGCCACCGTTTTCTCCAGACTGTCCCGTTCCTCCTCCAGGACTATGAGCTTTTGCTCCATGGCGTGGTACTTCACCAGGTGCTCCTCAGAGACGGTCGCTCTTTCCTCCAGCCTCTGTCGCTCTTCCCTCCACTCTGCTCTTTCCTTGTTGAAGGTGAGTTTTTCGCTCTGAAGTCGATGGACTGAATATTTAAACCTTTCCTCCACCTTGTGCTCCATATCGTCGATCGTCTGAACCTCCATCTCTTTGGTGCACGGTTTGTCCACGGTTTCCCTTTGAGGACAATCTTCCCGAGCCTCTTCTCGAAGCTCTGTTACCTGACTTTCCAAAAGCTGAATCTTCGTCTCCAGCTCCTTCTCTCGAGCACTAGACGCTTCATCCTTTTGGGTCAACTCTTCCTTCAGAAGTGCCACAGTTTTCTCAAGACTTTCACGGTCCTTCTCCAGAACAGTAAACTTTTGTGCCATGGCCAAACATTGCTTCAGAGTCTCCTGGTGTTGTTTGAGATCATCGCACTCTTTCTGCTCGGATTTCTCCTTTTCGAGTGACCACTCTTCACGCTCTTTCTCCAGCGCCTCCTCTCTCTCGGCCAAACTCTCCTCGGCTGCTTTCAGCTTGGATTCAGAGACGGCCACTCTCTCCTCCAGCTCCTGTCGCTCTTCCCTCCACTCCGCTCTTTCCTTATTAAAGGTGAGCTGTTCGCTCTGAAGGCTCTGGACTGAATGTTTAAACTCTTCTTGCACGTCCTCCACCTCCTGCTCCATGTCTTTGATAACCTGAACCTCCATCTCTTTGGTGCACGGTTTGTCCACGGTTTCTCTTTGAGGACAATCTTTCTGAGCCTCTTCTTGAAGCTCTGTTACCTGACTTTCCAAAAGCTGTATTTTCAGCTCCAGCTCCTTCTCGCGAGCACTAAACGCTTCATCCTTTTGGGTCAACACTTGCTTCAGAAGTGCGACAGTTTTATCCAGAGTTTCACAGTCCTTCTCCAGAATAATCAGCTTTTGTCCCATGGCCAAACATTGCTCCAAAGTCTCCTGGTGTTCTTTGAGTTCTTCGCACTCTTTCTGTGCGGATTTCTCCTTTTCAAGTAACCACTCTTCACGCTCTTTCTCCAGCGCCTCCTCTCTCTCGGCCAAATGCTCCTCCTTCATCTCCAGCTCCTTTTCGAAGTCGTGCTCTTTGCTCTTGTTGGGCGTGAGTTGTTTGTTGGCCTGGCTGTCGTCTGCACAGAGCTCTGACTGAGTCTCTGTCGTGGCTGCAGTTTCAGGCGTTGACAATTCCTCCCATTTTCTTTGTGCGGCTTCATCCTTTTGGGTCAACTCTTCCTTCAGACGTGCCACAGTTTTCTCAAGACTTTCACGGTCCTTCTCCAGAACAGTCATCTTTTCTCCCATGGCCAAACATTGCTTCAGAGTCTCCTGGTATTCTTTGAGGTCCTCGCACTGTTTTTGCATGGATTCCTCCTGTTCGAGTACCCACTCTTCACACAGTTTCTCCATCGCCTCCTCTCTCTCGGTCAAACTCTCCTCGGCTGCTTTCAGCTTGGATTCAGAGACGGCCACTCTCTCCTCCAGCTCCTGTCGCTCTTCCCTCCACTCCGCTCTTTCCTTATTAAAGGTGAGCTGTTCGCTCTGAAGGCTCTGGACTGAATGTTTAAACCCTTCTTGCACGTCCTCCACCTCCTGCTCCATATCGTCGATCGTCTGAACCTCCATCTCTTTGGTGCACGGTTTGTCCACGGTTTCTCTTTGAGAACAATCTTTCTGAGTCTCTTCTCGAAGCTCTGTTACCTGACTTTCCAAAAGCTGTATTTTCATCTCCAGCTCTTTCTCGCGAGCACTAAACCTCGCCCTCTCCTTCTCGAAGTCGTGCTCTTTGCTTTTGTCGTCTGCACAGAGCTCTGACTGAGTCTCTGTCGTGGCTGCAGTTCCAGACGTTGACACTTTCTCCCATTTTCTTAGTAAAGCTTTGAAGGGAGAGTTTGGGGTCGACTCGTTCTTCAAAAGCGTTTTCTGTGGACTTTCTTTCTCCTGAACGCGAACCTTTCCACCCATCGCCAGGCTCTCCTTCAAACTCTCCTCTTTGAGTTCGTCACACTCTTTCTGCCTGGATTTCTCCTTTTCCAGTGACAATTCTTCACGCACTTTCTGTAACTCTTTGTCTCTCGCGGCCAAACTCTCCTCGGCCGCTTTCAGTTTGGATTCAGAGACGGTCACTCTCTCCTCCAGCTCCTGACGCACAGATTGATCTGGGACTCGGCCGGACTGTTCCATGGATCGTTCGCCCTCAGCGCTGGATTCTTTGACGACCCCTTCACTGGATTTGATTTCCACATCGTCTCCTCGCTCTGTGTTCATCTGCTTTTGGTAATTCATAACCTTTACCTCCAGAAACCTCTCCTGTTCCCTCCACTTGCACTGTCTGACCTCAAACCTCACCAGTTCCTGTTTGCAGTCCTGGAGTCGTGTGGTCAGCGTTTCAATGGAGCCGTTCATGTCTGCGACTCCTCCTTGGAGGTGGGTGGGTTCCTGCTGCCTCATCTCGTACGCTGCCGACTCGCTCTCCACAAACGTCTCTTTCTCAAACGTGGCCGTTAACTTTGCCCGAACACCGTCCACTTCGTCCGGTGGTTTGAGACCTTGTTTCTGTTGCTCCTCCATCGTCTGGGACGTCTTTGTTGAGTCCTTCTGCTTCTCAATCAGTCTTAGTCCAGTTCCTGTCCTGAGAAGCTATGTCTCTCCAGCGGATGTGAATAAACTCTGATGTAAGTGCTGTCTGTGAGCAGAGAAATCCTTGTCTGTGTTTGACTCTGAACGCCAGGCTGGGATAGAATGTGGTTGTTTGAACGTCGCCGTGGAAACCGACCACTCTACAGGAAATGAGAAACATGACGTCATCTTTGGAATCGCCCAAATATGGTCATGTTTCTCCCCTTACTTACGAACAAACGCTGAATTATGATTTTTTTTTTATACTAAAGAAAGATACAGAGACAACAGGCCCAAAACACATGCTAACCAGGAAGCCACGTTAGCTTCAAGCGACACATGCTAATGATAGCTTTATGCTACATATGCTAATGATAGCTTCATGCTACATAAGCTAATGTTAGCTTCATATAAAAAATGCTAGTGTTAGCTTCACACTACATTTTCCAATGTTAGCTTCATGATGCATATGCTAATGTTAGCTTCATGATGCATATGCTAATGTTAGCTTCATGATACATATGCTAGTGTTAGCTTCATTATACATATGCTAGTGTTAGCTTCATGATGCATATGCTAATATTAGCTTCATGATGCATATGCTAATGTTAGCTTCATGATACATATGCTAGTGTTAGCTTCATTATACATATGCTAATGATAGCTTCATGCTACATAACCTAATGTTAGCTTCATGATACATATGCTAGTGTTAGCTTCATGATACATAAGCTAATGTTAGCTTCATGATAAAAATGCTAGTGTTAGCTTCATTATACATATGCTAATGTTAGCTTCATGATGCATATGCTAATGTTAGCTTCATGATGCATATGCTAATGTTAGCTTCATGATACATATGCTAATGTTAGCTTCATGATACATAAGCTAATGTTAGCTTCATGATAAAAATGCTAGTGTTAGCTTCATTATACATATGCTAATGTTAGCTTCATTATACATATGCTAATGTTAGCTTCATGATGCATATGCTAATGTTAGCTTCATGATGCATATGCTAATGTTAGCTTCATGATGCATATGCTAATGTTAGCTTCATGATACATATGCTAGTGTCAGCTTCATTATACATATGCTAATGATAGCTTCATGATGCATATGCTAATGTTAGCTTCATGATACATATGCTAGTGTTAGCTTCATTATACATATGCTAATGATAGCTTCATGCTACATAAGCTAATGTTAGCTTCATGATACATATGCTAGTGTTAGCTTCATGATAACAATGCTAATGCTAGCTTCATGATAACAATGCTAATGCTAGCTTCATGCTACATATGCGGGGTTTTACATTATATATTTTTTTACCTCCAGTTCGGCTGTAACCAAATCTAAAAGCTTCTCGACTGCAGAGCAACAGCGCCTCATTTGAAAGCTAAGGCCTACAAAACTAATCGTAACTTTCTGTTTTTGAAGTGTCTTTAAGGTAAACACGTTACTTAGTACTGCTCTAAGATTTTTAATAAAAATAAGTCTAAAAACAAACAAACAAACAACCCAATAACATTCATTTCAACAGACTAGTGTTGCCAAGCAGTTTCATGGAAAATGCTGAAATTCTGTTTCCTGGAAATGAAAATCGATCATCAGTTGAGAATCACTGCTCTAAATCTTGAACTGTAGTGGCGCTACGAGAGGCGGTGGAGTGGTTTGTTTGAATAAAAAATAATTTCAAGCCCCTGATGTTCTCAGACGGCTCGTAGTCCCACTTCGCTCCGTGGGCTCCATCACACATGGAGCTGCTGATAGAAATGTGAAAGTGCCCCTTAGAAAAAAGACCTTTGGACAGTCGGCCTTTACTCAGGGACTCCTCGTCTCCTGAGCTGAAACAGGATCTGGGGGCTTTTCAAAATGCACTTCCTTTTGGACGGACATTTCCAAATCAGCCTTGGCTACAAATGCTGTGGTACATACAAATATCACATAAATAAATACAAAATTAAAACCAGACAATGATTTTTTGATATATTTATATTAAACTGTTTAGCTAGTTTTCCATTGTCCCATCTTGGTTAAATCTCTTAACCCCTGTCTTAACCGAGTGTATTTCCTCCAATTCGGCTTTACCCAAATCTTAATTAAAGCTTCTGGACTGGAGTCTTTGGGCCAGTGTGACGCCGCATTTGAAAGCTAAGACCTTCAAAACTGATCTAAATGGATCTTTTCCCTCGCGTTACTGCCATGTTTTCGTCACTTTTTCCACTTTCTTTTTCATCTCATTTTTTTCCATTATTTTGTCCCACATTCATCACAGTTTTGTTGATTCTTTTGTGGCTTTTTCATTGTTTTTTGTGACTATTGTTTTGCTTTATTTGCACCTTCATCGCTTTTTCGTCACATTCTTGTTGATTTCTTGTGGCCTTTTTATCGCTTTTTTGTCAAATTTCTTCCACTTTATTCTCATCACCTTTTGATACTTTTTTGTTTTATTTCCATCCTTGTTTTCGTCTCACTTTTTTAACACTTTTGTCAAGAAACTTTCAGATTTATGTAAAGCCAAACAGGAGAAAATGTGCTCGGTTCAGGTGAGGGTCAAGAGGTTAAAAGAGCCGACCTTTTCCAGCTTTTACTTATTCCCATTCATCTTTCTCTTCATTAGTTTTTAGCACGGGATTCTTTCTTCTTCCTGGGGTCTACAAAAGCTGAAGCACCGATGTCATAAAACAGACTTATATGGGGCGGCAGGTCCAAAAGGGGAAAGCCTTTAAAAAATAAGGCGATCTGGGAATGTATTTGACCTTCCTGTGGGCTCTCTGGTTTGTGAGGTCAGAGGTCCCAGGGTGAACTGTACCAACACGCACGAGAATACTGTTGTATCCATGTCTCTCCCTTAAGCCTGCATCTCTCCCACTTATACCGCTCAAGGGGGTAGCCTAGTTTCATTAAGTAGGGTACTATATATCCTGTCCCTTTTTTGGGGCGTGGACCTACTTAAATCGAGGCTACACATCTGCTTGACATTGCACAGCGCAGTAACTCTGTCAAGCAGGGGCGCACTGGGACTGAAAAACAGCCCTGGACTCTGACCAGCCTGGCCCAAATTAGCGTAATTGTGCGCTTCCACAAATACATATTTTAACCTCTTACCACCCGCTTAACACTAACGAGTGCATTTTCCCCAGTTCGGCTTTTTATTATTATTTTTTTGACTGGTATCATCAGCAAAAAGAACGGGAAAGGTGGTCGTAGAAACAAAATCAATCAAGCAAAATCATGAATATAAATAATAAATAATAATGGTCCCAAAATTGAACCTTGTGGTGCACCATGCTCCACGGAATTCCTTTTAGATTCATGTTTTTTTATACTGGGCTTTACCCAAATCTAAAAGCTTCTCGACTGGAGATCAACAATGTAGCACCTCATTTGAAAGCTAAGACCTAAAAAAGTGATGGAAACTTTTCGTCACGTCGCCACATTTTTGTCATATTTTTGTTTTGTTTTTTTCCATTATTTTTTGTAACAGGTTTTTTTGTTGTCCGTGTTTTTCTCCTGTTTTTGTTGCCTTTTCATTACGTTTTTTGTCACTTTTTTGTTGCTTTTCCGGCACATTTTTGCTTTGTTTTCATCCTCTTTTTCTCACTATTTTGATGCTTTTCTTTTTAGCTTTTAGATTTGGGTAAAGCTCGGTTAAGGCGGGACCGGTGGCCCTAGAGCCAGTGGCCCTTCTGTGCTCTTCCAGAATGGACATATGGCCAGTCCGCCCCTGCTGTCAAGTCACGAGTAAAAATTCAAGATGAAATTTACTACTATGGGCAGAACAGAGACGTTAGAAACAGCTCATATCACATAGGAGAGAATGGTTAGTGAGGTCTTGTGTTTTTGACATTTTTAGAGCAGGCAAAAAAAAATCTACGGCAGCCCGGCGGGGACATGTCTGTGAAGAGCGGGAAAAGGGACTGACAGTAGCTCCGCGAGGAAAACTGAGCCGAAAAGCTGTAGGCAGTTTGTATTTGAGTGAGAAAGAGTGCTTATAAATGGCTTATCCTCAAACAAACCACGTCGTGTACTCTACAGAAGGAGGAACCTTTAGGAAAAATATTAATATGCACAACACACAAAGAAAGAATAAGCTTGCCTGGTGGCGGCGTTAACATTGTGGGGCTTGGAACAAAAGCACGTGATCTGTGTACGTCTATTCATGGGTTTCACTCACTTGACTTTTATGTTATGAACTCCATTCGCAGGACTTTTAATCGATAATTAGTGGTGGGACTTGATAAAAAAATATTTAAAGCAGTACTAAGTAACTCTTCCCCCTAGAGGCCATAAGCGCAACTGCAGGTGTAGTAGCAAGTTATTAATTGTCTTGGGGGGTAAATACTACACTGACAGGAAAGGCGAAGGGAGAGAGGGTTACTGTGCATCCAATTACACAATGGAAATATTTTTTTTCACTCAAACTTGGCTGTAAATACTGTTTAAAGTGACGTTTGCCCGCAGTTAGCTTTGCCCGTTAGCCTGTTAGCTTCTTCTTCGTGATTCCATTAGTGTGTATTGCTTTCTCCGGGCCGGTGGCAGTCAAGTTGCAAACATGGTTTTCTGTCCAGAGACACCAGAGACTCCAATCATCCCATAAACACTTGTATTACCCCCACAGGGACTACGAAACGGATTTATTAAGGCAAACACGTTACTTAGTACTGCTTTAAAGGAATAGGCCACCGTTTTTACATACTGAGATATGTTCTTACCTTAGCTTTGACAAGTTCTTTAGGACCTGTCTGGTCTTCCCCCGTGCCTTCTATCACGTAAACACAGCGCAGACGGCGTTAGCATTTAGCCTCTCCCCCTCTCCACTATAGCTCCAAAACAGGTCAAGATAGAAGCTACCAAGCTCTTCCACGTTTTCCCTATTTAAATATGGTTACGTGAAGTGTTACACTACAAAGTATAATTACACAAAATTAAACAATGTGGATTTTCTAAGCGGATAAAAGGGGGAACTATATTGTAAGGCGTAATAATACCAGGAGTAGTTCGAAATCCGCGCAATAATCTTCACTTTACTGCGCATTAATCTTCACTTTACTGAGCAGTAATCTTCACTTTACTGTGCGGATGCACTTTACTGTGCGGACGCTTCGTGTCGGGGTCCGGTTCGCCCTGTCGGTGCTTATTTTACCGATAATGACCAGCGTTCTATACATTATCCCGCTTATTATACGGCCATTTGCCAACTGAACACACACAACATAAACTTCGTACACTTTTATGAAGGTCGAAAGGTTTATTTAATGACTTCCGCGACAAATAGTTCCCAAAAGTTTGCGCGTTGCTCGGCAACGTTTTGCTAGGCTAGAAGCAGCAAGGCTAGTAGCTAGCCTAGCTACTTAGTTGAAGGCGCAGTTGGAGAGGAGGAATGGTGGCTAATCTCTGGGTAAGTTGAAAGTCAGACTCACGCTAACTTCACGAGCAATTCCCCCAACTTCTCTCGCAGTGACGGGGACAGAGATAGTGTCGCTACTACGTACGCGCGGAGTGATATGAAAGCACGAACTCCGTTGCCATTGGCAGCGGTCATTATTTTTTTCAGAGGTCCTTTATCAGAAAATAATGACCGGTAGAACGTTGGGAAATCCCATTCAAATCAACGGAGCTTCTACTTACGTTGTGAAGAGCCGTCTAATAAGGCATCATAATTAATCTAAATAGGTCCTTGGCCTACCACTGAGATAAGAGTATTGTTCTGATTATTCATTGCTATGGCAACGGTCACTTGAGACTCACATACTAATGTGAAGTCAGCGTTGCAGTTTCCAAAAATCAAGGAGCATTAACCTTGAGAGAAGACTTAAAGGCGCTATACCTGATTTTTTTTGTCCTCCTTTTGTATATTGCAAACTCCGACATTTGAGGGAAAAACACTGCATGTAAAAACTGCATTTGTATCAATTTTCTAAACTCACAGGTTAGTTTTCAGTGACCCTGACGATAAACCCTGTGAAAAATGTGGACAAGCGTGTTATGAAAGTTAGGAATGACTTTGGAAGTTTAGTGGCTTCTGGTCCGGAATATGAAGTATGTTCATGACCACAACAGACGGCAGCGGCACATATGCCAACGCTAAAACACAGCACGTTCACTCAGATCAGAGGAGATATGCAATACTGCTGAATGTGCAAACACGGGGATCTTTCACAGCTTTTTAAAGCCCTCCTCAAAGGCAGAAAACAGAGGCCGCGACAAACAACAAGATGGCAGAAAACAATATTTTGAGCCAAATTAAAGCCTTCACGAGCACATTACTTACGACGAGAGACAGATAATATGAAGCTACTTCTGTCAAACTGTTGCAAGAGTTTTTCTCACGAGACACGGCGCTGTGCAATAAGTGCAGAGTAGCAAGTAAACAAACACGTATGGGACTGACGACCTTTTGTTGTTACGTAACTGAAACTGACTATTATACTTCTACACACCTTTGTTCACAACCACGTCAGAGTCGACCAGAGATGTAGCTCTCAAGTCTCAGAGCATAAACTGTAAATTAAGATTGGACTAATTATGCTTTCCTTCTCACTGAAAAAATGAAGATATAACTCTGCACAGCTTGAGCGCTCCCAAAATGTTTTATTGCTTGCACCATGATGTGACGTTTCAGGCATACGGGAGACCACACTACGCTGGTTCTGATATATAATATGTGTATTGGTGTTCCTTTTCTCTTCCAATAATCATTTTCTCATTTGGACTGAAGACATGAGGACAGGGCACATTTGAATAGTTCTTTCTCCAAACTTTAATATTTGGGTTATTTCTGCAGTGAGAGCTTTCCTTTAGTTAACTGACTTAAATATAAGACACTGATCTGATAGACTGAGATGCTAGCTTTGATTTGAGCCGTTTTAGAGCTAACATGCTAAAGCCGTTTGCTAGCTAGCTTACACTGATGTAAATTGGACACTCGGGGCTATTTGTCACAAAAACATGGGGTTATTTGTCACATGGGGTATTACACGGTAGGACTTTTTTTTTTTAATCTTTTGTGTCTAATATGTTTTTCTGATCACTTTATTTTAACATTAGCTTTTATAGAGGCCGTATGTTTGGGTCATTTTAGTGAATTTGTCCATTTCACATTTTTCTTAAGTAACTTGCCCAACACTGCCAGACATATTGTGCAAAAACAAAAAAACTTTGGTCACGTGACGACTCACTCTCACATGATGAACTAATCAATCATTGTGAATGTTGGGAGCTCTCATGCTGTGCAGAGTTTCCTTCATTTTTTCATTACTTCTAACTCTTGGACGTGCGTGTTTACCAGGCTCTTGCTGAAGCCGTGAGGAATTGGGGGCAGGCTCCGGACGAGTCTCGCTCTAATGGACTTTGAAACATTGAAACTTTTCTGCTCCACTTTAAGTCATTATTGGGCACGGGTTTGTCATCCCGACCTCCCCGTGTTTGTCACATCAACATCACGCTCTTATTTTTCTTTTCCCTATTTTTTCAGCGAGCCCACGCTGAACGCTACGGGGAAGCCACCCACACTCAGTTCTTAATTTACCGTCTATGGTTTGATCTGCCTCGGACTCCGACTTCATGAAGATAAACAATGAGCACTTGAGGGTGACTTCGACTCGAAAAGTTCAGACTCAACTACTCTGAGGTTGACAGAGGCTACACCCTCTCGGACAACTTGATTATTTCTTACTTTTTCAACTTACTGTAAAATATTTAACATTTTGAGCCCATAATACTGAAGTCACAACACAGTATTTCCTTCGATATCCACCAACTTGTGTCGTAAACAATTCTATTTTAAGACATTATTACATACAGCTGTATAACAATGGTTTGAATTTTGGAGATTGTCTTTCAACAGATAACACTGCACTGTACTTCAAACATTATAAGAACCTTTAACATTTTATACACATCCTGCTTCTCCACAGAAACTTTAGTGTGAGTGTAAATGTCTGGCTGGTGAGGTTTTTGTGGAGTAGCTCCAGGGGCAACGGATCAAATCATTTCCCTGATATAGGCATAAAAGAGGCAGCACAAAATGTAACTTTTTAATGAGGTAGAGGCATTACACAGACACATACTGATATCTAACATAACCAGTATGAAAACTCATATAATTAATGGGGCAAAGTGAATGGCTGAACACGAGCCCTTGGTGCACTTTCAAAAGGGGATTACGACTCAATAGATTCACACAATGAAGCAATTATCCCTCAGTCTGCACCACTATTGTCAATGTTAGAGAATTAGCTGTGTTTGACACTGAGAGCTTAAATGAACCAACCTGATTTTAAATATGGGTCACAAGATGAGGAACTACTAACTACTAACTTTGTGATGCACTTGACACGGGAAAGGAGTCTTGATCTTTGAAGGAAGATCGGTCTTTTATTTATTTCGCCGGATTTTTTTTTTGTATAGTTTTTTCAAAACTATACATTTTACAAAACGTTTTTGACCTGGATAGGTAAAAAAAAGTTGCGATAATAGTGATAATCATACAGACGGCATTTCTAAACTTTCTCTAATAATTCAAAAACTACTTTAACAAACGCTGAATTATGGATATAGTTTTCTACTAAATAAAGATACAAAGGCATGGAGAGGAGCAAAGTGGTTCAACAGCCCATACATGCATAAATAACGGAGAATGCTAACATAATGCTTCATGCTAGCATCGTGCTAATGCTAACGGCTAGCTAGCGATAGCTACGACTGCCGTTTTTTCACTTCTACTGAACAATCTGCTGACAGAAAATATCCATATGGGCCCGATTCACACTTGACTTTATATATGTGTGGAAAATAAGTTCATATTCCACCAGAAAATGGCTAAAAAGAGTCGAAATTTGTGTTTTCCCAAAAGATTCTATTTTCCCCCTCGGCGAAGCCACGCCCCCTTCTATGACGCGACGCCGTCTGTATGTGGGGAGTAAAAAAATGTAGTTTCCCCTCAAAAAAGTCAATGAAACCCTTGTCATATGTTTCATGGCGTTATCGTAGCGATGACCAGAACTCCCCATTCACACTGATGGAAAAATGGTATAATTGCACAATTTTACCAAATGGCAAAGGCAAATGGAAGCATTGAAAAAAAAAGTGACCTCCTGGATTTAACTGTCCTGATCTGGAGCTGCTGCAGTTGGTCAGGTCGAGGTTCAGCAACGCTATCGAGATCAGACTTTTTTACTTTTGTAATACGTTACCCCCAACACTGCCATGGATTTCTTCTTCCCTGTTGGCATTTTCATCAAATATTAGTGCGTTTGTGGCACTGTATGACCTCATCATGTTGGCATTTATTGATCCTGTCTCCATTAAACCTGTGAATCATGTTGTTCAGAGACTTTTCTATTCTCAGTTTAGCACATTTCTCTCACACGTTGGTGCTCCTGGACATGTTTACCTGAACCTTTATTTTCAAAACATAAATCCCCCACATCGGACACGTCTTCATCTCAATGGAACAAGAGCTTATGGGGCTCACCCGCTGAGCGCACGGGGGGGAAAGTGTGGCGTGTGTGCGGAAGACTAAAGACCGTTTGATGTGGAGCGCCTGGGGACAGACATCGCACTACATTAGAACAAGGTTTGTAAAAAAAGGTACATGAGGAATGTTCAGGGGCCTGTAAAACGTGGGGTCCCGCTGTGAGAGCAACAGAGGAGTGACGCCAACGGGACGACTGATGCTGCGGACTAATGGATTCAGTGTGCCCCGGAGAACACAGGGGAAACTATCCAAGAGCTTAAGCAGGAGTTGTGATATTAACACTGTACCACACATTGATTTATAGTTAGCCAAAGCAGCTGTTCCTTTCAATCAAACTTCAACAAACTTTATTTATAAAGCACAAACAATACGCCTGGCACAACCTCCCATATATATATTTAAATTAGGATTAAATAAATAGATTAGTCCAGGGGTGGCCAACCCGCGGCTCTCGAGCCGCATGCGGCTCTTGGCCAATCAGAGTGCGGCTCTTTGCATGATTAGAGATGTTTAATACAATGCGGCTCTTTGCAAAATAATTGGTAAATATTTCCCTAAACTGTAACAGTCTTTGACCAAAAATCCAACCATCGTCCTACAGACCATGTTTCCATCTCTACATGAATGAGAGTCCGTATCTCTCTCCTTTTCGAGGCAGTGTGTAAAAGGTGTCCGTGCAGTGGGATGTAGGTTAAACAACAGGCAGGCAGATCGTGGCACTAGGATTAGCTTCTGTGCTTTTCAGATTTCTGATCAGCTACTCTTTATTTGATGTAATTTGGCCACATATTCACAGAAAAAGATCAAAATTAGGAAATGGAAAAAAGCGGAGCTCTTATTAAGCGTATGATGCGAAGCGCGACATCGTAACGCGGAAATACGCAAAGTCATGACTTTTCTTTCACACGTGCTATAACTGTAACAGATGCAACTTAAAACAGACTCTCAGATCCTCCAGAGGCTCCTGGTTAAAGTTCATGAACTTTGTGCAGCCTAGAGTGCGTTCTTTGCACAGTCCAGTCAGGACAAAGCTGCAGGCACTGAGCGCACAGGCCAGGGGCGAATCAGAGAAGGGGGCTCAGTGGGCAGGGCCCCACATACAAACACACCCCAGCATTAAAAATAAATAAAAATAATAATAATAATCTAATTCTGTCTCATTCAGAACAGGAAACACAAAATGTCATTTAATATACATGTATTTCAATCTTGTTGAGGAGTAAAACCATTCAATCTAACACAATTATTTAAAAAAAAAAGAAAAAGGCATAAAGTTATAGTTTATTGTGATTAAATAAAACGGTCACATTCTATTTAATCACAATAAAGTACCGCCCCGGGATCTCGGTAATGGTCGGTGCCTTTGTGGCTCTTCACAGGATCAAGGTTGAAAATTTCGGCTCTTGGTCTCCGACTGGTTGGCCACCCCTGGATTAGTCAGTTAAAAGCTAAGCTAAAAAGGTGGGTCTTGAGCCTGCTCTTAAAAACATGAACGTTCTCTGCGGCCTGAGCTCCTCCGGCAGGTCGGTCCAGGGGCGGACCGGGACTGAACAACAGCTCTGGACTCACACTTCCACAAAGACATAATGTTAACCTCCCATCAACCTTAACCGAGTGCATTTTCTCCAGTTCGGCTTTACCCAAATGTAGAGGCTTCTTGACTGGAGAGCAACAGTGTAAAGCCTCATTTGAAAGCTAAGACTTACAAAAGTGATCGTAACTTGTTGTGATGTTGTTGTCGCATTCTTGTCATTGTTTTTTGTTGCTTTTCATTACTTTTTCATCACTTTTTTCATTGCTTTGTCGTCACATTTTTGTCACATTTTTTTTTTTGGTTCCGTTTTCATCCTTGTTTTCGACGCTATTTTGATGCTTTTCTTTTAAGCTTTTAGATTTGGGTAAAGCTGTTAGAGCTTAAGGAGGAAATTGAGAGGCCAGATCGGTGGCCCTTCTGTGCTCTTCCAGAATGGACATATGGCCAGTCCGCCCCTGGGTCGTTCCAGGGCTGTAATATTGGAAAGACGCCTCACCGGAGGAAGAACCCTGCCAGAGGAGCGAAGGGGCCGTGAAGGTTCGTAAGGTAAAAGCAGTTCTGAAAGATGAGAAGGACCAAGACCATTAAGACATTTAAAAACCATTAAAAGAACTTTAAAGTTGATCCTGAAACACACGGGGAGCCAATGCAGCGATTCTAAAACCGGTGTAATGTGGTCCCGCCTCCTGGTCTTCGTCAGGACACGAGCTGCTGAAGTTTGTAAAAGTTGTAGACGTGAGATACTCTTTTTGGGAAGACCAGAGAGCAGGGCATTACAGTAGTCAACACGACTGGTGATGAAAGCATGCATTAGCGTCTCCGTGTTGGCCCAAGAGAGAATGGGGCGGACTCTGGCTATGTTCAATACAGGCTTTCTATACAGGCTCATTTTATACTTAATTCATGTACCCGTTATGGCACAATGATACGCCCAATATAACAGTGACAGGTCCATTTTAAAGTGAACAGGATTATTATGTGTGTTGTTTTCGACAGGGGAAATAACATGTTTATTTTATCTGTCCATGATATAAAGTGCATGCGGTGAAGTCTGGGCGAGGGCGGATAAATCAATATCTCAGAGACGGACCAATGCCAAAGTGAGACACAGGCTACATTTTACATGAGCTGAGTTGTAGTAAACAGCCAATGTCTGAAGCTGGCCTTGAGACGCACTAATATTTAAAAAGCCCAGCAGTTATTATGAGGCTGAAAAATGTTTTCTGTTGGTGAGACAGAAGGAGAAAAACAAATAGAGAAACTTACAACTTGCAAGTCATTATGTTAGTATAGTGCCACCAGCTGCACCAAACTGAAGAACTTTTCATTAAAAGTTAGAATTATTTATACTTCTCGAAATGGTACAGTATTTTTGGCCAAGCAAAAGTCCATTATTTAGGAGTAAAGCATGTCCGAAGCCAGACTCAGTCAGTATCAACAGACCACCATTCAGAGCAAGCGCAGGGTAAGAGCTGCATGTGGCTCTAAACCAGGGTCTCCAAACATTTTCTTTTTAAAAACATCAGAGCGACTCATGCTTCAAAAACACGTGAGTAATATGTGACTGGAGGAGTTCACCCAGGAGAGTTTGAACCAAGATGACATTTCAAATAAAAGGACTTTGGTTTTGTCCTTAAACTTATTAAAGTATAAGGCTTCATGTTATCTATCTCTCGTAAAAGGTCAAATTAAGGTCAATGTTTGTAGATTGTGTGAGAAAAAAAGCATCTAAAATGCAAATCATCAAGCACATGTGGAAATGTGTCCCTGTTCTAAACCATGTTGCAGAGACGTCTGTTTGGTTTAATATTTTTCACACACCGCTCTTATTTCACATCTTTCTAATTTAAAATGTAACGTTTCATGTTTAAAGTTAAGTTTTTTTTATGCTGATTAAAAAATAATTTGTAAAAAAAAGTTCAGACAGACTTATGTGGCTTTTATTGAAGATGATTACATTATGCTTTAAGTTTAGCATTTATTTCTTACAGCTGAAAAGTACAAATATCTTCTCTTCTATGCTTTATGTTTCTCATTCCAGGCTACTGTAGACAAGCCTATTTTTAAAGTTTTTTATGTTGTTTTGCAAAGAGTATTTCGCTGCGATTCATTTTGCAATGAGAATGAAGACCTTTTCTATTCTAAGCGCTTTTATAAAACCAATACATTATGCTATTGTAAACACAGCTTACAGAGTAAACTGTATCGTAAACAAACTAAGCAGGCCTATAAAACAAACTGATCTTCCATCCTCATCCACGCTTGCACTGATGCAGCTTTGTCTCTCCTTCTCATCAACACCAGCGCCCTCTGCCGGCGGGTTCAGAGCTCTTTGTCGCAGCCCTGCTGTTTGCTCATGATCATCCGCGTGGTGTCGATGTTGTTGTTTTCGAAAGTCTCTCGCGCCTTTTGGACCGTGGCCTCGGGCAGCGTGCGGGTCCGACTCAGGATCCAGGCGAAGTCCACGTGGAAGAGCCGCAGGACGTCCGTGCACGAGTACACCAGCGCCGTGTTTACGTAGTCAGTGGAGAGGATCCAGTACGGAGTGTAGGGCAGGACTGTGGGCAGTGGGGAAAGTTACAAAACAGGCGATGTGTGTAGGGCTGTATGGAGGTCTTTTTAATATATATACCGCATATTTTTTAAGACCTGCTGTAATTCTAAACCTAGTTATAACATACTTTAAACATTTTGACTCCCCCTGATTTTTATTTTGTCTGCATTGATTGTCGTAGCTTAACCTCTTAAAAAAAAATGAGGAAAAACCTTAGATAAGTTTTGCAGGTCTTAGCTTTCAAATGAGGCGTTGAACTGGCCTGGAGGCTGTGAGAAGCTTTTAGATTTGGATACAGTCGAACTGGAGAAAATGCACTCGGTTAAAGTGGGGGTTAAAAGATGGCCATACTGCCTTTGCTCTGCCCAATCCCGTCAGACCTTGGAAGCTAAGCAGGGAAGGGCCTGGTCGGTACTTGGATGGGAGACCGTTTGGGAACACCAGGAAGCCTAGCGAATGTAGTGAGTGAGTGAGTGGTTGGTGGTGCTCGGAGGGGCCGATGGCGCAGACTGGTTGCCTCGCATCCGTCAGTCTACCCCAGTGCAGCTGTGGCTACAATAGTAGCTTACCACCACCAAGTATGGAGTGAATGAATAGTGCAATGTAACGCGTCTTTGAGTGTCCAGAAAAGCGCTATATAAAACCGATGCATTATTATTAAAAGGGTAGAACATAGAATACACATAATCCTGTTGTCGAAGTGGGTAATGTTCTGGTGATGTAACTCTGCATCTTTACAACAAGAAACGCTGAATAAAAGTGTTATAGCCGATGACTTTCAAACTTTCTCTTAAAAATTCCCAAATTTGCTTTTATTAGGTTATGCAAAGTAACCAAATATCCCACCGCTATCTCTTTTTGGACAATATAATTCAATTTAAGTCAGTTTAGGCGTCATATTTTGAACCATCAGCTTGACCCAAAATCAGATTACTGTAATTCAATATCAAACTTATTGGATTTTCTATTAACTTACTTGCAGGACATTCGCCCCTGTCCCCTGTGCTTCTGTGTCTCTCCTAAAGTAACAAGCTCTAATACTTCATCAAACATGGCTGCACTCACCATAGGAATAGCTAATGCCCAGTTTGGCCGGGTTCTTCATGTCCTCAGTCACTCCGATGCCTTCGATTTTCTTGATCTCCCCTTTGCTATTCCGGCAAATCATCAAATGTTTAATCAAATGCAGCGCAACACCAAAGTATTACAGTGTTACTAGAGTGTTTAGAAGCGCTCACAAGATCTCAGAGCTCACCACCCGGATGGAACTGTCTGACTTGGTGGTGAAATTGGTCTCGATGCAACGTCCCTTCTCAAACTGAGCCGGCAGCCGGGCGATTTCAAACCACCTCCCCATGAACTGGAGCACAGACAAGAAACTTCAACTAATGAGGTTAGAGTTGCTGGCATTTTAGGCGAACAAAGTAGTGATTATGTTGAAAACTGGCAGAAACAATGGGCTTTTTTTTAATCGATAAGCAAAAAGGTATGAAGGCTTTTGTCTGCTGCAAGATAATGTCTAACTTAATCTAGTGAATGGATGACTTTTTTAACTAAACAAAAGGATCTTGGTTCAATACAATTTGTGTTTTTTGTGTAATTGCTTGGCATGAGACCTATGTTGAGACGAAGACAGGCAAGTAAGACTGAAAATACCGTGACAATAGCAGTGTTAATTTTGACAACATATTTTAATTTAGTTTTAGTCTTAGTATTTTGACGAAAATGTAATTCGATTTTAGTCTAGTTTTAGTCGACTAAATTTTATGACGAATTTAGTTGACTTTGCATTGATAATATTCATTATAATCATATTTAATCTTGTTCCTCTGCTTCATGGAGCTGCTCCACATGAACAAAGCTCAGAGCTGATCCTTTGGCAGAGAATTTACATGATCTGAGGCTCTTTCAGACGGTGAATAGAAGTTTGGCTGATTTTAGTCTCTCCTTTTCATTTTTATTTTAGTCTTATTTTAGTCGACTAAAATATCTGGACATTTTAGTCATAGTTTAAGTTTCCTGAAAAACTTTTAATTTAGTTTTAGTCCAATTTTAGTCGTCAAAATAACACTTTGACTAAAATTAAGACAAAATATTTTAGTCGATGAAATTAACACTGGACAATAGGAGATGGAAAACCAATATAACAAAGTAATTTCAGAGGTTTTAAGTACAGTGGCTGTGTAGTGTGAAGCAGGACATACAAACAAGGCTTGACACAAAATAAAGATAAGATATTGACAAATTCACTCGATAAGGCAGACCTCTACATGCTCAGAAAGGTGTCCATGCAATCAAAATCAATTATAATGCATTTTCAAGCTGTACTTTAAACATGAAAACCAAAAATAATTGACATATGTGTAGCAAAAAGTGATAATAAAGGCGTTACCTGTTTAAGAGTAAACCCAGGCTGAACAGTGGGCTCCGGACACGGGCCCCAATGTGGCACTTGAGCCGCCACAAACGGGACAAGGAGCACAGCCAACACAACGGACTTCATACTTCAGATCAACCTTCACTATCTGCAAAAAAAAGACAATATACAATCAATATCAGGTTTAAGGCCACGGATCTGCGTCTTTCCTACCTTTAAGGGTTTGTTTCTCAGGCTTTGTGAATGGAGCTGCTGTCGTCCGGCGCCTCTGCCCTGTGTGACTGCGCCTCCTCAATAGCCGTCTTTGTAAAGTGAGCAGCTTATTTCAGACATGAAGCAAACCATTAGTCAATTAGAGTCACGGGGGGAAGCAATGCTATCAAATAATCTGGAGTCCACCTACACGGAGACCCACTTCTGTGTTGTTTTTGGTGAGGTTTTTCTAGCTTTTCTGTTATTGGTTTTGTAAGTATATATAGAAAAAGAACCAAAAAATGGAAAGTATAGCTCTTGTTTTGAGCCGTATTTATAAAGTGATTGTCTTGTCACTGACCCTCATTGTTCTTTGGGAGCGGTCAGCTGACGCACTGGGTAATTTCTAGCACCAAACTGAATTCCAGAGTGCAGCAGTTCAAAGCGGAGTTCAGGGCAGTGGCAGAGCTGGACATTTTTCACTGGGGTGGCCAAGTGGGGGACAATGGGGTGGTCACTTAAAACCGAGTGCGGGGATCAAGTGCCTCTTACTTTAAGCCCATCCATTATAAATGACAATGAGTTTTAAGTTTTTAGAGTCATCCTGGGTGGGGTGGGGTGGCCAGTCAAACTACAAGGGGGGCCAAGTGCCACCCGAGGCCCCCCTCGAGCTCCGCCCCTGGTACAACTGACTTTGACATGAATTACTTTTGTATTTGTTGTTGCGCTGAGTCACGTGTGGTTTTGTCAGTTCTAGGCAGAAAAACTGTACAGTATATTCTTAAATGGAATGGAGGAATTTTTACTTCACATACATTTTAATTAAAGCAATACTAGATAAGTTGTACCTTAATAAATCCCTCTGAGGGTAATACAAATGTTAATGGGATGATTTGGGGGGTCTTTCATCTCCCCCTCGTGTCTCTGGCCAGAAAACCACACTTGCAACTTTCCCTGCACCAGGTCGGGGGCACAATACACACTAATGGAATCACGAATAAGAAGCTAACAGGCTAGCAGGCAAAGCTAACCGTGGGCTAGCACCACTTAAACAGTATTTACAGCCAAGTTTGAGTGAAAAAAATGATATTTTTGTGTAATTGGATGTACAATATCCTTCTCTCCCTTTGTCTTTTCTGTCAGCGTAGTATTTACTCTCATGGACAATTAATTTTTTAAAAAAACGCAACATGCTACGACACCTGCAGTGGTGCTTATGGCCTCTAGGGGCATGAGTTACTTAGTACTGCTTTAAGTAAAGTAAAGATGAAGTAAGTTTTAAGTAAATTTCATGATGGAGCACATCACGCAGCCTCATTGTAGATGAGCATTTTCACTCCCAATCCAAAGTCACACAACATGAGCTGCCGGAGAAGCCACAGGCCACAGAGAGTAAGTTAAAGAAGACGAAGATCAAAAAAGCTAATTTAACTCCATAGAAGAGACTGAGCCAGAACTTCAAAGGCTTTGAACTCTGGGTTTCCGGTGGACAGAACTTGGTCAGTGGTTTGAAAAGAAGAAAGGATGGATATTTTTACAGTTTCAAAAGCATATGTTTTTTAATGAACAAGAACATGAAAGTGTTTGCGAAATCGTGAGGGGCTCCATAATGCCAGAATAGCCATAACTCATTGACTTTGGATTACGATCAACTGTGTACAACATAAAGCAGCGTCACAGAGGAGGAATTCCACATTAAATTGATTTTGCATTGTCACTTTCAACTTGAATCAATAGTTTATCACAGATTGACCCTGCATCACTGCATCTGTGCGGCATCATTGATCCGAGTGGGGCACTGTTTGCTTTGGCCGATACAAACTCTGGAATAATTCCAAAGAAGCAGCTGTTGTACACAAGCCTGAGAAAACGACACATTTAAAGGCCAAAGGTGAATTCTCAGAGTGTTACAACATAAAAATGTGTCCAAACACGTGCCACGATGGATGCAATAAACAAGAATGAAACATGTGTCACTATTATATGGGTTTGCCTGTAGCTGAGTCCAAAACTGAGCTTTTTCTTTTCTTACATAGAAACTTGAAAAGATGTCTACAGGTTTATACAAATACTTTTTCTCTCTGTGACTTTTTTTTTTACCAGTATATACAGCAACAGCCACAACACCCTTTTTCAGCGAGACAAACTACTGTATTTTTCAGATAAAACATTTCACAGATGAGTAAAGGTGTAATATAATAACAAACGGTATGAAAGCAGAAGCCATCCCTTCATTATTATTCTGCCACCCAGGTTTGCACCTCTTTTATCAGAGGCTTTATCAGGTTTGGATTTACTGTATTTTCCGTACTATAAGTCACTCCGGAGTATGAGTCGCACCAGCCTTGGCAGATACCTGGGCACGGAGGCGTAACTGCATCATTGACAAGCCTCTCCCGGCATCATGTTGTTCAAGCTCTCGTTTGCGAACTCGTTCCTCTAGCTCTAGCATTTTATTTTTTATTCATAGCAGTAAGAGTAACCTGCACTTTTCGCCAGTCCCTCACAAGTTTCCCGCTCACTCCAAACTTTTTTTCTGCTGCTGGATTACCCTTTTTTTAATTTATTTTTTCATTTAATTTATTTTTTCATTTAATTTAATTTAATTTTCAGTGCAGGAGTAGCAGATACTGGTACACAAGCCTAGAGCGCCCTCTAGCGCTCTAGTCAGTGTGAAAATAACAAACATGTTAAATGACATATTTTGATATATAAGTTGCACCTGAGTATAAGTCGCACCCTCAGCCAAACTATGACAAAGTACGACTTATAGTCCGGAAAAAACGGTACTGACGTAAAATTACCGACTAATTCTATGCATAATTTGAATTTGTTTAGCCTGTATCCACTTCACAAGCCACTGATTGCCTTGATGACTATTTGTTTTGAGCTGCTTATATAATGATTAGATAGATAGATAGATAGATAGATAGATAGATAGATAGATAGATAGATAGATAGATAGATAGATAGATAGATAGATAATAGATAGATAGATAGATAGATAGATAGATAGATAGATAGATAGATAGATAGATAGATAGATAGATAGATAGATAGATACTCATTGATCCAGATAAAAATAAAATATTGATTGGTTTTGGTTTTTACTCTGTATGAGATTTGGATGGCACAAAGATGTTAAAATCTGACGCTGAAAGAGGTCAACCTTGTGCCAATATCTATAAAGTATGAATGAATGGGCTGAAGACACGAGGTTAGAAATAGCCCACTATAGAAATATTACATCACCACAGAGTATTCAGCGAGGGGCCAGTGTAAACAGGAGCCACAGGTGCCAACTCTCTCATATTTCTGTTGAGGAGGGGGTGAAAAAAAAAAAAAATCGACCCTCAAAACAATGTCCAGGACGGCTATAAAAACCTGAACGCCTTGGCACGATCCAGCTCTGACCCCTCTCAGGTGAGCAGGGTTTGAACTGACTCATTTTGAAGTTGACTATTGCATTAAGTTTCACAGTGTTATTTCTGCTCTCATTGTTTGCAGGTGTTGAAGATGCAGGCTGTCCACGTGATCTCTCTGGCTCTGCTGTGCGCTGTGGCCACCAGTGCTCAGGTGCTCAAGTTTGGAAGATGCCCCAAACCTGCCGTCCAGGCCAACTTCGACTCCAGCAGGGTAAACAAAGCACATATAGAGTCAGAAACGTATCCTCTAAAAGCATAATGCATGTTTCAAGAAATGAGCCAAAGCAATTGAGAAGGATCTTTGCCACTTTGGGGGCACTGACTGTTTAAATGAGAAGGTTTGTTTGTTTGGTTTTGACGCATGAGGGAACTGTTTTGGGAGAGATATGAGCTTTTGCAGGTGAACCATGGTGTTGTGCTGAACTGTAAGACTGAAAGACTGTTTTGCCAAATGATCTTAGAGTTTTAAGAATGTAGAAATGAGCCAAACCAATGGAGAAAAAGTAAAGTAAGTAAAGTAAAGATGAAGTAAGTTTTTTAAGTAAATTTCATGATGGAGCAAATGATGGCTGTGAGTTAGACCTCTTGTGGTGAACAATTTTCCTAGTGAAACAAAATTGTAGGGCTACAAACCAAAAATATGGCGGTTAACAGATGGAAAAAGATTCAGAAATTGACTGTGACAACATGGCACTCATGGCATGGGTGATCTCTGAGCGCAAAGATGGACACTGTGCAGACTACTCTGGAGCTACAGATAAACAACACATATGAGAGAATAAATGAGGAAAGTCATTGCTGAAAGCCAAGCCAACATGAAGTCTGAACTGATGTGAAAACAGCTGCGGAGAAAACTGAGGCAAAATTACTGCTAAATGCGCAAAACTACTACTACTACTAAATCTTTTACTTCAACACCTAATAACTAGAATCCCCATTTGTACAGCTACACTCTGCACTGGTTGCCATTGATCATTTCCCCTCGGTGTGCATTTCTTTGCAGTACATTGGTAAGTGGTACGAGATAATGAAGCTCCCCACCAGCTTCCAGAAGGGACAGTGCGGCACCGCCACCTACAGCGCGAAGAGCCCGGGAGTCATCGGCGTCTTCAACAGCGAGCTGCTGTCAGTGCAATGCCTTCTTTAATGAGCATTTTCAGCCACAACAATATGACTTCATGACATTGATGTTTGTCTCTCTCTCAGGAATGATGGAACCATTAACTCCATCGCTGGAAGTGCTAAAGTCAAGGACCCCGAGGAGCCCGCCAAGCTCCAAGTCTCTTTCAATGGTAATGACAGGATTTGTACATTACAAATACTTAACAGCACAGCAAATGATCAGCTAAAATAAGTAGTTAGGCTTTCCAAATTGTAAGAAATTGTTTAGGTAGAACAATATCCATGGGTTCTTGTTATGTTTAAAGAGACTAGATGCAAGTTGGTCATTTTATGCTCACTACTGCCACCTCAGGTCTTACGCGTAACTGCAGCTTCTATAGTAAGATCGTGCATGACGGCACTACGGACCCGCAGTAACAACTTTTTGAGTGACAGTGCAGGATTTTAGAGGCAGCTGTGGGGAATAGGTCTGAGCTTATTCTACACATTAGGACATGGCTGGAACATGTAGGGGGATGAAAATACTTAGTTTTAACATTTTTAAACTCTGTACAGTCCATTTAAAATCTGTTAACCCTGTAATTTTAGACGAACATTGACTTAAACAATTCACATTTTTGTCAAATGTTGTTGTTGGCCCTGCATTTTGATCTCATATCATAAATCGACAAACTCATCACATACTTGTCAGAAAAAGATGCCCTAGCCACCTCAGCTGCTCCGAGCTCCTCCTGGGTAACTGAGCTCCTCACCCGATCTCGAAGGGTGCGCCCAGACACCCTGCGAAGGAAACTCATTTCGGCCGCTTGTATTCGTGATCTTGTCCTTTCATTGTCATTACCCAAATCTCATGACCAGAGGTGAGGGCGGGAACGTAGATCAATCGGTAAATCGAGAGAATCAGAAAAATCACTATAAGATATTTTTCCATAGTCTTTTAGCATAGTCTAGTAGTCTAGTATTTGAACCAACAATTGTGGCGTAACTAGAAATATTAATGGCTGTGGTCACAGAGGTTCAGCTAAGATTAGATTATTTTCTAAAGTTTATTCAAGTTCAAAATACAAGTTATTATTCCTAAAATGAAGAATATTTGGGTAAGTTTGACAAGCCAAGTAAAGAAATCTGCCAGTAACATTTTGCATTCTCACAGTTCCAGCGTTGGTCATGTATTTCATGCTTTTCCAGGCACTCCCCCCGGTCCCTACTGGGTGCTGTCCTCCGACTACGAGGGTCACTCCCTGGTCTACGGCTGCCAGGACTTTGGTCTGTTCCGGATGGAGCTGTCCTGGATCCTGAGCCGCCAGCCCACCATCCCGGACGAGACGCTGGAGGAGCTGCACAGCATCCTCACCGCCATCGGGGTCGACGTCAGCAAGATGGTCGCCACCAACCAGGACAGGAACTACTGCAGCCCCATGGAGGAATGAGGAAAGCAATAAAGTTAATGTACAGGAAACAAACGTGCTGGCTGTATCTTTATTCATGTTTATTCAACTGTAGTAGATTTATTTAACTGTAGTATCAGTATTGCATGAGCAGTGGTAGAAATGCAATGCAATGATAAAAATGTATTTAGAGCAAACAAGTGCAGTTTGTGTCTTTTTTGGCACCATAATAACAGGAGATACTGTATTTATTACCATTATAATCACGTCCATAATATATGTGGATTCATCAGTTTTATGGTGAATATACTATATAATATAATATTGATTGATTTGATTTATTTGAGTCATTATATTTACATTGTTTACATTATTTACATTACATAGTCACAGAACAGAAAAAACTCAAAGGGAGTAGGCTAAAGCAAGAAAGCTTATAGGTGCCTACCCCGAATTCAAGATTAGTTTTACTTTCCAGCTGCAGTCCCCAATAGGGGTGATGATAATAGTGTTAGAACACACATTACAACATATTATTATTAGGCCCGAGCAACGGACACGCAGTGTCCCGCGAGGGACTCATTAAAACCGTTAACGGGGGACGAAAACGCAAGAATTCACGTAGCAAACGTGAACTGATATGCAAGTAACAGGGATCAAAACGTAGTGCTCCGCAAGCTCTAATTTTGGGTGGGGTTCGCGAGAGAGAATAATAAAAGTTGGCTCTGTGGCGCCCCCTCAAACAGGCAGTTTACATTGACCCAATGGCGGAGCGGTCGCAAAAAAAATCATCGTACAAAAGTGACATTGGCCAGGGACATAGACCACGTCAGGACATGTCAAAAATGATATTATGACCCCGCCCTAAATGCTACAGGAAGTCGGCCATCTTGGCCCGAACCTCAAACCTTCAAAATCGTACCTCTTGAACTTCTGGCCCCTGATCCCCGAGTTTTCGATGGAACGCCTCCAATTTTGGCCAACATGTCCCAAACCCATGTGGCTTTCAAAATCATCAACTACATTTTTTTTAAACTATTGGGCGTGGTCATGACCAGGCCGCAACTGAGAGGCCATTTTCAGCAAATTTCAAAGCCTCATATCTTTCACAGACTCGGCCGGATTGGAACGGACCCAATCCGGCGCGCGTGCACATTCCCCACCTGGACCTAGTGGTGTGCACACGCAGCCGCTATCACCAAAAATGACCCACTGGCGCCCCCTCAAAGTTTTGACTTAAAAAATTCGTATAAAAAAGTGGCTTGTAAGTGGCCCGCCCATCCTCCGTGAAAATCGCCAGAGGTCTTAGCCTGGCAGCATGCTGGCTTCTGTCAGAGGTTTCTCCTGAAATTCGCCAGTTTTCCAAATTTCCCCCTTTCTTCACAAAAACTACACTTTTGGACTTGTATATACTTATACTACCCCTCTGTCACAGACATCAGCTTTAATTTGGACGTTTTTGCCTCCAAATTCACGTTTTTCTCAACTGTACAATAACAGGAAGTTCAATTCGACTGTTTCCTGTCCGTCTCTCTGTGTGTTCCTCATACTATATGGGTCTTACCAAATAATTACTTCAATATCGAGGGTGCTGCAGGGCTGAAACCCCCTCTCAACGATTCTTTGGGCAGCCAGGAATGTACCCCAATTACAAAATGATACAATATATTATTTTCTAAACTGTTAATCCGTTTCCTGCAAACACACAAGTGCACAGTCTCTCATGACATTTATTTCACATCCGCTGTTTTTTTCTCAGCCGAAGTAGCTCCGTTGGTAGAGAGCTGGGTTAGTGTACAGGAGGTTGCTGGATCAAATCCTGACCTTGACTTTTTTTCATTTTTTTTTCTTTTGGACTCAGCACTTTCTGGGAGGAACATGCATCGTCGCCGATGGTTCCACACTCATTAAAAACAGGGAAATGATCCCTCCAGTGTGTTGCTGGGATCAAATTTCTGCCTGTGAATTTAGAAAACCCAAGCAGTCATCAGGCCCATGTTTCAAGTGAAGGAGGTTGCTAGTCCAAACACAGCCTTGACACTTTTCTATTGCTTTCACCTTTTACATGGGCCACTGCACACATTGTCACATGAGTACAGCACGTTTCATAAGATTTGCTGTGCCCGTGTAGCGTTATTGCTTGTGCATTGGATTTCCAACCATGAGATTGCTGGGTCAATTTTGACCTTTGCTCTTTTTTTTTTTTTAACCGCACCTACGGTCCCACTCTCATGAAAAACGCTTTCATATGCGACACTAAAGAGCTAGAAATGGGGAGATCGTAGGAAAACAATTGAGGCAACACTAGGGAAAATGTCGAAAACAATCGGGGAAATATATGGGGGAGGCATGACTTGAAGCTACCTCTCTCCTCCAGTGGGATGCTGGGAACTAACTTCTGCTCGATAACATAGACAAAAGTAGCGCACATCAGGATCAAACTACTATGGAGCTACAGCTCAGTGATAGTGAGCTTGTCTTTGGTGTAGGAGGTTAATGGTTCAAAAATGGCTGTGACACTTTTCTAATGCTTTCTCTTTTCTTGCCGGCAATTTAATAGGATTATGATACAGTGAAGTCTGTCTGTGATTTTAACAGTTTATACAGTTTTAAGAGTTTCTGCAATTTCAACAGTTTTTACAGTTTCTGCAACAAAATAGGGAACACAATTATGCCACTACATAGGGATTTTCACAATAGCACTATAATGCAATTAAAGAGACTTTCGCATATAATGCACAGTAATGCAACTTAAAGAGACTTTCGCATATAATGCACAGTAATGCAATTTAAAGAGACTTTCGCATATAATGCACTGTAATGCAACTTAAAGAGACTTTCGCATATAATGCACTGTATTGCAACTTAAAGAGACTTTCGCATATAATGCACTGTATTGCAACTTAAAGAGACTTTCGCATATAATGCACTGTAATGCAACTTAAAGAGACTTTCGCATATAATGCACTGTAATGCAACTTAAAGGGACTTTCGCATATAATGCACTGTAATGCAACTTAAAGAGACTTTCGCATATAATGCACTGTAATGCAACTTGATAGGGATTTTCACATATAAAGCAGAATAATGCAACTTAATAGGGATTTTCGCATCAAAATGAGCGAGTTCAATCATGGGGCTCGCAAGGACCTAGTGTGATGAAGAGTGGTCACAAGGGACGAGAGCGGAGGTGGTAGCAAGGGACGAGAGCGAGCGGGTGGTCATAAGAGACGAGAGCGAGCGGGGAGTGCGCCAGGGGCGAGGGCCTTTATCGCCGCGCGCGGCTTTAATTTATGGTTGTTATTGTTATTATTGTTTTCATGTTTCTTTCCCATTCACAAAATACCATAACCAGTCATTACTTATAAAACCCTGTCACCATTCTATTGATTTACATCATTCTTTAAGTATTGCATTTCTTATATTTTTATAATATACATATATATGTGCATACATACATAGACATATATACACACACACATATACATACATCATTGGTGCATATTATTTGACTATTTTCACCATCACCTTAACAACAATGATGGTGATTGCATTCTCCAAAATATCATGTTTCTTCTTGCTGTCATTCCCATTGCCACATTGCCATTGCAATAGTGATTTTGTGAGGTGCATTAAAAAGCCAGGGTGTAATGTGGCCTGTTGGTTGAGGGCAGTAGCCCCCTCATCAGCGTGCCCCCACCCAGCTGCCCTAACCAGGTTGTTGATGTGAGCAGTTTAGTAACCTAAGTAACCTATACTAGTGCTTTAAAAGACAAGTTTATGAACCTGTTGAAAAGGGGGGAGCCCTCCAACTGGTCCATCTCTCGCCTGCCCTAATAATATGTTGTTAATTAATGGTCCGTGGCAATGAGCAATAACAGCATTTTGGTTATCTTTCGCAAGTAAATTTTCTATATATAAAAGTCTAAAATTGATGGAGGGGAGCAGATAAGTCGGATGGGGTTCAGCTGGTGTTGGTTTTGGGGAGTAGGAGGAGCTTGATAGTGACATGGAATGAAGGAACTTGAATGGGCTTCGTGAAGGGCTCTTTTCCAGGGGTCCAGGCTGAACGGTCGGCATACTCCGACTTGGACCCCTGGCGGACAAGACCAAACAAAACAATGAGTTGTTACAATGAAGAAATGAACCATGCAACCAATACATCTTCATTTACATTAAAAGTTTGCAATAATGTGAACAAGCATGAGCGAGGCTACTAACCTGGTGGACAAGACCAAACAAAACAATGAGGGAGAACAAGTTAGATTTTTGTTTTTCAGTTTTAGATATGTGTGCACCCAGTTTAAGCACTATTTAGTCCACTATAGATCTTTTTTTCTTTTTTTTTTTACCAAAAACTAGAGTCAATGTAACCTATTGCTGGGTTGCAGGTGACATCACAGCATTCTAAAGGTCAATACTTTTGTATGGAGGAAAAATTGTTTTGTTTTTAAGGAAATTTTTGGTCTTGTACAGAGAGATCATGGACCCAGTGAATGATATTAATGATAATTTTTGTAATTCATACATTTCCTTTTGAGCTATTGTGAAAGTGTAATGCTGTTAATAGGAAAAATTGGCTCCTGCCCCCCGCTGGGCCCGATGACATCATTACATTCAGGAACCAGCAACCCAGCAATACTATCTTATGCTAGACTATGACCTAATTTGGTATCGCTTTACATTAAGGGGTTCTCGTTCAGTAATAATAAGGTATTAATAAGCATTAGTAATCTGCTTAGGGTTGTGGGCTATAGGGTTACATAGGATTAGGGTGATTTTCATGATTGATGATTCATGATGATTTCATTGATAAATATAATGAGCAGCTTATTCATATATTTCCAAGCATATCATAATGGTCTACTATATATATATAAAGATTGAGAACCTGCTGTACATGTAGTATGTCTACATTTTTGTAAATGCATCATCGCTTTAGAAAACAACACTTGCTTCAGTTATTTCAAGTTTTTTATTTATTTGATCACACAGAGGAACAATCCAATAAATACTGAAACAAACAAGCCCAAATGCCCTTCCTTCAAAACCCTCCCTGAACTAAAAACACACTGTACAGTATAATCTGAAATGCTTTTAATATCTGTATTGCATTACAGCCTTCATGATATGACTACAACAGATATTTCACACAGCTCCGCAGTACTCCTCGTCCTGGATAGTGGGGATCAGTTTGTCCACACGGACGCCGATGGAGCCCAGTTTGGCCGTGAGTCCAGCCAGGGTGATGGGGGAGAGAGTGGGCTCGCGGCTCATGATCCAGGCAAAGTCCACATGCAGGATGCCCAGGTCTGTGCAGCTGTAGACCAGGGAGTAGCTGTCGTAGTCAGTGTCCAGCACCCAGTAAGGAGCGGCAGGAGAGTCTGGAGGAGGCGAGACGGGGAGTTAAGAGGAATAATGATGAGGTACACAGCTTTTGTAGACACACATACAGCGGGAATCAGACCTAAACCATTCACTGACTGAAGGGTAGCTGCCATTTAGTTTCAAAACACACCAGAGCACTGATATATGTTTTATACATTGAAATAATGTCTAAATAAGGATAACACAGTGGCTCCAAAAACGCAGAGGCCACAGGGCTGGTGAGGAGCTTGTCTGGAGCTCCCCCTGAAGGCAGCAGTGGGAATGACTTTGGGATAAATGGGGATAAACTTTTTCTTTCATTCAACAAAGTGGCAACTCCATGGTGTTGCAGTGTAGACACTTTGGACCCAATGCTGGATTATGTGCTTTAAAATGTGGAAGTAGGATTTCAAAGTATTTCTCCTATTATACAATAAAGCCAAGGATAAATCCGAGCAGCAGAAGAAGATAACCAGGAAGGAACAATTACAGTGAACAGGATTCCCCTCTAAACTGTGTGGATGAAGTGAAATACTACTCCAAGTATGGTTGTTTTGTTTTTTAGAACAGAACAATGTCACGACATGGTGAAAAGAGGGTTAAAAGTCATGTTTGCTTTTGCATGATATGTCTGTGCAGTTTTCTTACTCTCAAAGAAAGTGACGGAAAGCTTGGCGGGCTCAGAGGGGTCCTTGGCAGTAGCAGATCCACTGATGCTGTTGACGGTTCCATCGGCGCTGAAAGGAGAAAACAGGCAAACAATGAACACTGGCTGAGCTCTCCCCTTCCCTCCATCTACTGCTCCTTACTGGCCTACACAGTCTTACATCATATGTTATTTGTATTACTTTGGAGTTGAGAGTAATTAGATTTTCTGCATGAGCTTTACATATGGTAGAAATGACAGTAAGTCTGACTAAAACTGAGACTTATGACTGCCCCGTATACTCACAGAATCTCTGTATTAAGGACGCCCACCACCCCGGGACTCTGCAGGCTGTAGGTGGCGGTGCTGCACTCGCCCTTCTGGAAACTGTGTGGCAGCTTCATGATGTCGAACCATGTGCCCAGATACTGCACAGAAGAATTATCGTTTTATTACACAAAACATGTGATTGATTACTGAACCTATTTCGTTTTGGATCAGATTAACCTTCTGTAGCCCCTGCATATATAGGAGCTTATTATCATTAATTCATCCTCACCCTGGCAGCGTCAAAGTCCTTCTGCACGGCGGGCTGGGGGCACCTCCCGGGCATGATGACCTGAGCCTGAGCCGCCATGACGGACAGCAGAGCCAGAGAGATCACCTGAAGAGCGTTCATGTTTCCAACAACCTGGGAAGAATACAGAAAGCGATCATTGTATCATCACTAACAACTGATGCCGTTAACAAGAGCAGCAGACGTGTCCTCACCTGTGGTACTGTGGCGCCGTGTAGAGCATGGGACCTGTAGAGTTTATATACTGATGCAAAGGCTCATAGGTTGTATTGACGTTGACTGTTTTGAGGAAAAAACGTGCGAAAACTGGCACCTGGTCAAGACCCTCGAAAACAGATAAGAGGTCGTGTAAGATATTTGTTACACAACTCAACATCTGAGCTGAAATGGCCTCTCAGGTTATGAAATATAATGACTTAACATAACTATATAACAATAAATGTACATGAGATTTATGTTTTCCTGAGAATAGGTTTTACTGATAACAAGCGATATTTGTGAGTCACGTGGCAAAAACACCACTGGCCTCCATATTGGATAATGTTTCTAATGTAAATAAGCTCATCTATCCAGTGTTTCTCACTTTTTTACTGTCAGAGGAAGCAGGAATTACTACATAAGGGGCACTGCACAAAATCCAGCGACATCTTAAAGCTGAGAAAGTACTTTGCCTAAAATGCTAATGAATGATGAGCAGCTGTGAAGGTCTTACAGATCCAACATAATGGAATATAAAGAGTCTTCTGGCGACTGAAAGATGCCGTGTAAATGTTTGAAACTTTCAGTGTGTGTGGAAGTGCTGCTGGCAAAAATGGCAATTAGATTTAATTATGTGATTCAAGCCTTTTAGAGACAGATATTGATCAGTTTCTGCCGACTTTAAGTCCATGGAAAGCTGTCTGTTATCCTCCAGTGTCCTGCGTTGCCATGGAGATCAGCAGAGATACGTCAGCTTCATTAAACCGATTGTAATGTCGATTCATTCACACAGTCATACAATTATTTTACATGATTTAGAAGTTGTTTCCTGTTTTGAGAAAGCAGGATGAGCTCCACAGTTTGGGTTGGCAAAAATCAGTTTGGAAATAAACATAAAGGTATTTTTTCCTATCACTATCGGAGCACTTGTCCATAATCAAGTCCTAATTGGTGCAGCCTCCAGGTAAAGCTCAGAGACTGAACTGAACCGTTCACCTGATTGAGCCCCGCCCACTTTTGCCTCTTTTTGCCTTGTCGCTGCACTTCCGTTGTCTTGACACTTCCGATCGAGCGCGAAGCCCGTTCATTTAAACGGAGACCGAGGGAAAATGTTCGCCGCTAAAATCTGATGTTTGGTCGATTGATTTGGGTAAAATGTCCAATGTTCATTTGCACCGACATGTCAACACTGCACCGTTTCTCTGCGCGGCCTAAAAACGACTTTTGTGTTTTCGTGTAGTAACTGGTTTTATCTGGACTTCTTCAGTCCCATGTTCAGAGATAGGAGAAAAGGGGCGGGCACAATTCATGGTGGCGCCCACGCGAACTTCCAGAATAATAGAGAAAGGATATATGTCCTCAATTGCTGCTGAACCTCTTAACCCAAGCCTTAACCGAGCACATTTTCTCCACTTTGGCTTTACCCAAATCTAAAAGCTTCATACAGCCTATAGGCCAGTGTCTCATTTGAGATCTAAGACCGGCAAAACTGATCTAAATTGATCTTTTTCCTCGCTTTGTTGCTGTGTTGTTGATACTTTTTGTTTTGTTTTCATTCTCATTTGCATCTTTTTTTCTTTTTTTTTCCAGTTTTTTGTTGCTCTTTCGTGGCTGTTTGTTGTGTTTTCGTCACATGCTTGTATCTTCGGTTGTCATATGTTATTGTAGGTTAATTTTCATCTCGTTTTTGTCACTTTTTTGTTGCTCTTTTGTCGCTTTTTGTTGCGTTTTCATCTCGATTTTGTCACTATTTTGATGCAATTTTCAAGTTTCTGCTTGAGTGTTGCCAAACTGGAGAGAATCTGCTCGGTTAATGCGGGGGTTAAGATGTAAATGCAACCCAAGTTCAGTTGTAGTGCCCTTTTTAGCCACTAGGTGCACATCCTACAAACTTATCTTTCAAATCAACTACATTTTTGCCAGTTTAGTTCCAAATTCAGAAGTTTTCATCTGCTGTCACTCTATACACTCTATACAAACAAGTCTGTCTAGTTTTGAGATATTTGCTTTGTCATCCAGTTTATAACAAAGCCCAGTGAGCCAAGTAACTCAGAGGGTTTATTCTTTCTGAGGATTGGTGCATAAACTCAGCGTTAATCAAGGCCTAAACAGGATTTGTGACAGCGGGTCCAGAGGAGGATTAGGAGACCGTGGGGTGAGTCCAGGAAATAGACTGATCCAAACTGCAGCAGATTGTTCCTGCAGTAATTAGAAGACGTGCGCTTTTACCCAGCGTTTAGCTACTCACCTCGCTGTGCCTCTTTAATGCGCAGGTCACACAAGAAGAGCAGAAATCCCAGCCCAAAACCTAATCCTGATTTAGTGGTTTAAATGACTTCATGATCTGCAAGTCCTTAATACATCTCCTTGATTTACACAGAAGACAATTGTACTTTTTTTGGTGCAGTTTCACTAAGGTTACCCCCAAGCTTTGAGGGTCCAGGAAAAATTAACATGGAAATTGAAAGGTGTGGGGGAAGAAGTTTCACAATGAGGAAAAAAGGTTTGGAATTTTCTTTTGCTGATTACTTTGTCCTTTGGCGCTGGTGCTTCACAGCTAGAAGGTCCCAGGTTCAATTCTGTGTGGAGTTTGCATGTTCTTCCCGTGCCTGTAGGTTTCCTCCGGTTTCCCCTACCACTAGTGTGTGTGTGTGTGTGTGTGTGTGTGTGTGTGTGTGTGTGTGTGTGTGTGTGTGTGTGTGTGTGTGTGTGTGTGTGTGTGTGTGTGTGTGTGTGTGTGTGTTCTTGTACTTACGACATTGTGTGGACCCGTTTGGGGTTTTTAACTAACAGAGTGAGGACATATTTGGAAAGTGACATTTTGGGTGGTCCTCACTTATTGGAAGGACTGTTTAAGGGTCAAGATGTGGTTTTAGGGTTAGGGTTAGAATTGGGTTAAGATTAGGTTTATGTTAAGGGCTTAAGGTTCAGGGTTAGGGTCTGTTTAATACATTATGTCTATGAGTGTCCTCACTAAGATAGAATAACAAACATGTGTGAGTGTGTGTGTGTTCTTGTAGTTACGACATTGTGAGGACCAGTTAGGTTAGGGTTAGGATTAAGGCTAGGTTTGGGGTTAGAAGTAAACACATTATGTCTATGAGAGTCCTCACTAAAATAGAAGTACGAGATTGTGTGTTTGTGGTGTGTATCGGCTGTAGCTTTAAAGTGATAGTCCGTAAGTTTGCAAAGTGAGGAGAGATAGTCAAACTACTCCCCTCTTTAACCAGAAAGCAGAAAGCACTTTTCAAAAGGAGGAAAGCAGGAACAGAGTTTTCAGAAGTAAATGATCAAGCTCCTCCCTCTTCTTTCCTGATTGGACGAGCCACAAAAACGCTCGTCTCATTGGTCAAGTGGTATCCCGCCGATTCTGATTAGTGTCTGAAATCAACAAAGGGAAGGACTTTTGAAAAAATACAATTATTTAATATTACTTATGTTACATCAAATTTCAGATCCAGGCGGTCAATTATACACAATCTATTCGATTTGTAAAACATTGAAACTTACAGACTATCACTTTAATAGTAGCTCACCACCACCAAGTATGTTGTGAATGTATAACAACTACAGTGTGGAGCTTTGAGATACTTGGTAACACCGGCTTGAAAAGCACAAAGTGTAAGCCATTATTATTATTATTTACTATACGGGATGTCTGGGCTTCCTGCTCAGACTGCTGCCTCTGCGACCCGGCCTCGGATAAAGCAAAAGAAAATTGAAGGACGGATGATCACTTTGAAATTTGGTCCAATGTGGATTTATTTTTTGTCTTTTTGTTGTTGTCAATGCCATCTTCAACACAAAAGAAAAACATTCTCTTGCCTCTTGCTGTTGCGTCCTGTGTAACTCAGGTCAAGTCCGTTTACTCCAAGACATTGGTTCCTGAAGTTGAGGTCAGGACCTCTTCAGGCGGTCACTGAGCTGGGGGTCCCAAGAAAAATATTGATGAACAGTTGTGCTCAAAAGTTTAGATACCCTGGATACAATTTTTCAAAGAATATGAAAGATAACACAAAAAGTTTTTTTTCTCTCATAGTTTTGTGGTGAAATCATAATGAAAAAAGAAAGTACCAAAATGACCCTGATCCAAAGTTTACGTACTCCAGTTCTGTGTTTTGCCCCTTTTAACATCACTGACAGCTTGTGTATGGAAGTTGTGGAGAAGGTTCTGTATAATCTAATGGTAAAGTCTTGATCATAAACTTTTGGTACTTTCTTTTTTCATTATGATTGAAAAAGAGCAAACTCAGCTTTTTCACCATAAATGGCTTCACACAATCATTAACCATGAGTATTCTCTTTCATATTCTTTGAAAAATAGTAAAAAAAAATCTAAAATTCTGCCCGGGTATGAAAACCTTTGAGCACAACTGTAATTCTTAATTGAAAACAGCATAGAGTTATGTAAACAAGTAAATAAAACAATGTAAACACGTATTATTAAACCAGATTTTGAATGTTTTTGCTTCACATTATCTACATTACGAATTACTTTTTACCAAAGGGGGTCCTGGATCATCACGATTGACTTCAGGGGTCCCGACCTGAAACGTTTGGGATAGATAATGTCTATGTAGAACGATATTGGGGAATCATTAACATGTTTCCTTTACTCAAAAATCTGTTTGATTGCAAGTCTCCTCATTGTGTAATTGTGGTGCCCCGTCTAGAGTAGGAACAAAAGGACTCATTCAAACTTAATAAGAGATCCTGACTCTTCCCCTACAACTCGCACAAGGCATTCTGAATCTTGCATAAACACATTCTTCCAGATGGCCTCCCTTCAGAAATAGTCTGCCAATGTTACAAAGCAAAGCGTAGAGCCAGTGCTGTGCTTCCTGCTCCCTGCAAAAGGCATTTCAAAACCCGGGTCTGCCCCCCCCTGCGCTTGGGGAGCCGCGTGTTATTAACGCTACACCACTTGAGTTTGTCTTCTCCACAGCGGGCTCCAAATACCGACACGACTCAGAAATGTGCAGGACTGTGGTAATCTCAAACTGTCAGATTAAGAGGAGATGATCCGGCACAACTTTTATCCGCGTTCCCTCCAAATTATGCCCAACAACAGGCATGTTTTTTTTTCTTCATTTGGCTAAACCTGGCGCCCCCGGGGTCCTCCAAGCAAATCTAGACATTGGATAAAAAAAACAAAAACAAGCTGTGTGAGATCATGTTGACGTCTCGATTTGGCCTTTCTCCGCATGTGGTCGCAAATCCGCTGTTCAAAGCTGAGGTTTGTCGAGCAAAGGGGAGGCCATTTTGCCAGTGGAAAAGGAAGCTAAGCATTTAGGTGTCTTAACTAGGGCCTAAAGTGCTAACAAGGGATTAGTGAGGTAAATGTTGAAAGAGGTTTAGGACGAGTGCGGCTGCAGTAATTACACTTGTGGTGGCGGATGGTGAAGTCAGGACAGGCGCGGCTTACTGCGGGGGGGGGATCAGGCCAGCTAATAGAGATGAAATAAATCTGTGTTTAACGGGTCTTTTTTAGTTAAGGCAGTTAGCGCGTGGCAGCCTGCACACCAGTTTCGGGCGAGAGGGTGAGGAGGACAGCGCTTAGGACAGGGAGCAAAGGTGCAGGAGAAGGCGCTGTGAGCTGGTCAATAACAACACTTCGGGCACTTGAGGCTCAACGTCTGCGCTCGGAGCAGGCACTTAGCTGTAAAAGGTGAGTCCAAAAACATGATCTATTTCTACTTTTGACAACCAAACCAAAAAAAGTCTTGTTGAATAGTTTTTTTTTAACCTGAGAAAGTGTTAGATTGTATTTCTATTGTGTTATAAAGGTGCAGTGCATATTCTGACATTGCTGCAGCACAGAAACATTACACTTGCAACAACATACTTTTGCACAGCTGAATGTTAAAGGTTTGACTATCACACGTGTAATGCGGGGCTGTATGTGCAGTTTTTGTCTTTATATTTTATATATATTTATTTATATATTTTAAGTACAATGTAATGTGCTCTGTAACACTGTGCAATAACTTGTACCCACATGCTTCATACACAATGGAATAATATGTATTAGTATTTTGGTGGTACATAATGTCATAAGACATAAGACCCGAGCTCTAACCCTAACCTTAAGCCCCAACCTTAAGGGTCTTATGTCTTTCTATGTACCACCAAAATACAAATACACATTATTCCATTAAGATAAGATAAGATAAGCCTTTATTGATCTCACAATGGAGAAATTTACTTACTCTTAGAAACGCTCAGGGGGTGCAAATAGGCAGGAAATGTGAGGAAAAAACAATTAAATAGTAAATAGTGATATCTTATATACAATAAATACCAAGGACTTTGTGGGGACAAAAAGTATATAGTCATTATTAGCAGTGCAGGTTGTGTATGTACTGCACAGGTACAAGTTATTACACATTGTTACAGAGCACAGTACATTGCACTAAATTTAGAAAGTACTAAAGTAAAGTGTTTCCCATAACTGCATAAATCATAATTTAAAAGGTTTGAGCCAAGAGAGAGTGACAAAAAAGGTGCATTTTCAAAGGGAATCATTCACAATAGTAACACGTCACACCTCAGGACAACAAAACATTTTCCTTCAAAATAACGTCCGTGCTCACGTCTAACGCCACTTTTGTAAACATTTGTTGCAGTTTTACACATTTTTTACGCGTAACTGGATTTCCATAATTTTGTGCAAATGTAGATATCCCGTTGGTAGATATTTTTGTTGTTGTAAACTTCGTCTAATCCTCTCACACAAACGTTAGCAAACATAACTGAACTCGCAGCAGTGGAAAGGATTAATGCACAAATCCAATGCGATTACAGGGACCACCTTGAAATCACTCTATTAAACTCATTATGAGCTACATCCTCTCAATGCCACTGCTGGTAAATCATAGCTCTGATGAGTGAATAAACAGCATATTTTTTAAGGAACACAGCGAGTCTCTGGATCCGAACAGCCAGTCTATCGTCTGTAAGGAGCCGCAAACACTTACCAGGTCTAGTGGTGAATGTAAAATATGCATACGGACAATATCTATGGTGGTTATTCATTTCGAAAGCTCGTTTTCTGTGACCATCTCTTCATCTTTGCCACATTTGAAAACAAGCAGCTGATCACGCTACCTGTAAAGAGTTAAAACGAGCCATAACATTACCACCCAATATTAGACAAGGCAAACATTGTTATTAAAGTGAACATTGAAGGAGGAAAAGGGTTTAACAAGGGGACAAATTTCAGTGCCTGACGACTATAACAGGGCAGAGCATTTCCATCGCTGCAGCTCTCATCGGGGGGTGTTCAGTGCGCTTCAAAATTGTCCCAAGGCAGGAAAACAAGTGCACAGCTGAGATGCGCACGGGGAGAGTAAACAGCCAGTGTTGCGAAAGCCCTAATGGCCAAATAGTAGTTTTTCGACTCCGTTATAGAAGCCACGATATCGGCCAACAGGCTGATGTTGGGGCTGCATAAAAGGCAGGTGGTCATAGTGTTTTGGCTAATGTGCACGGGTTTAGCCTTGTGTGTATGAAGTGTGAGCGGATTAACCGGGCTAGACAATACTTCAGTCTTGTCTGATATGACCTCCTCTGGGCTTTACTTAAGTCGTCAGCAATTTTTCCCTTTAATTCACGCTTGTAATGAGATTAACCGGGCAACTGCAAATCCACCAGCACCAATCCCGGGATTTGGCAGCTGTGGCCCCTCTGCCTGTTCGGAAATATTAACACAAGCAGGGCTGAACAATTATGGGGGGGGGGGAGAAAAATCTGACAAGTATTTGGATTTGATTTGGGGTGTCAAGATGTGTTTTGGAGCGGGGGGATAGGTTATTTACAAAGCCTTTACATATACATTGACACTGCTTAGTAGTGTTAACCGTTTATTAGTGGAAAAATCTGTTTCATGGCATTCAAAGCTCAAAAAATCAGGGTAAGAAATGCGAGATAGGAGCAGTGCCTTGGCAGAGGTCCACAGTCTCATGTTGCTTTTGGCTCTTTGTATTTACTGGAAGACTTTTGCTCAATATTGCACAACACTCACAAGATTGTAACTTTAATGAGCACTGCAGCAAATATCAAAAGAACCAACAGCATAAGCGCGATTTTTTTTTTTTTTCAAAGTACAAGTCAAAGCTTTGTAAAGTCAGTTCACCACAAGCGACTTTTTCATAATAAAAAATCCCGCGTTTGATGCTCAGAGGGAAACTCTCGGGATTATGTGAAGTGTGCATTTTTTTTTTTCTTGTTTTACTTAGAAGAGACATCATTAACACTGACCCCTCAAAAAACAAACATGAATAGTTGAAGAGCCGCAAAGACCGTACATACATTCACGCACTTAATCAGGACTGCAAAAACGGAATACTATATGGTATACATTAACTACTTAACCTTCTTATTCATGTGTGCGCTTTAAAATGCTGCAGTAATTAGAGACTTTATTTACACATCGGATTTCTTAATAGATTAATTCTATATAAGCTACTTGTAACTTCCATTCACATTCAAGCACCAGCTACATTGAGAGCGACGATGCATTCAGGCACATATTTACGCTGCAAAAAGTAATTAACTAGATCAGTATAAACATCTCAATTTGAGCACAATAATCCAAATTTTAGTTGTTTTGACTAGTTAAGAAGTTCTTGGGTATTTGTCCTAGATTATTTCACTTGTTCTGAGATGTTTCTGACTCGTTTCGATACATTTCGTCCCTTATTTCAAGTAATTTTCTTTGCCAATGGGGTAAGAAAATTGGTCTTATCACATTGGCAATTTTACTTTCTTATTTCAAGCGAGATTTACCCTAGAACTGGTCTGAAATGTCCTCAAACAAGCAAAGTAAACTTGGTCCGATCAGGAAAAGTGTCTAAATGAGTGAAAACCGCTCAAAACAAGATACATTTCCTCAATTCAAGTAATTTAAGCCAATGCTTGATATTCACTTTTTGTAATGTACTTTGCTTTGGCTTATTGCATGTATAGGAATGTGTTGGCTGTTACTACATGAAATATTTAAAGGTACATCACCATTTTATTTTTTCCAGACCAAACAACTGTAACTGAATTCCCTCATTGCCGACCAGACCCGTAGACAGAGGAACCGATGTACAGCCAAAATAGTAAGGGTTCTAGAAAGTAGTCATCAATAGGTTTTCAATTGAACATGGTCAGCTAATGCTTTTTTTTGGAATGGGTCATAAAAGTAATGATCGTTTGTATTTACACTGATGTCCACGGAGTTTCTATGCCTGTGCAAATCTGCCATGTTGGTAATTCGAAAGGTAGATGTAGAGCGAGCAACACGAATGAATGAAAGGACTGTGACCATCAGTATGCCTGTCACGGTAACAAAATCTAGAGCTGGATATATTGAGGTAGGAAACTATCACAATAAAGGATATTATTGAAGAACATATAATGCAACAGAAACTAGCTCTAAAGCTTAAAGATGACAGTAAAGCTCTGTTCGTAAAGTACTTGATCGTAAAATATCCCACGCTAAACATGAAACACAATCAGACATACTTTGGGTAAAAATACAGTATTACATTAGAAAAATTGGAAAAACGATATATATTGGGCCCAAAATGTAGCCTATTGTTTGTATCTGTCATTTATTGAACGCTAAGTCGATATGCTATAGTTATTGTTAGGTATTAGTTAGCCTTGTGACAGCCCTCACTATAACAGTCATCAGTCAGTTTTACTATTATCTGTCTGTCGTTCCTGGAAAAAAAAAAGGTAAAACTGAGTAAATTACCGACATTGCAGATCCAGTGCAATGTTCATTAAAATCATCAACGTCCTGGGGCAATTTCAGATTTAACAATGTCCTTTGGTCATTTTTATCCCCAGGAAATATGGTTGAAGTCAGATCTGAGGAGGTGAGCTCACTCAGTAAAGATAGGTGGCGTTCAGGGCCAATACAGCTCTATGGGAGAAATACATTTTTTTAAAGAAATCTTCAGAATGAAAATTGTCAAATGTTTGAAAGTGATTGGATTCGCAAACCTGCCATATTATTGAATGAATGAAAGTCCATTCTTCTGGCCAACATCACGCTCATGTTTTTGAATATTGACTTTTGGAGACCTTTCAGAGAAAATAATTGGATATTAGTTTATATGCGCTGACAGAAAAGACGATGAACTTTAAGACAGTTTTTCATGTGGATTCTCCAAAAAGACAAAAATTCTGCTGTTCGCCAGTTACCATAGTTACCACCAGAGAATTTTCAGTTGTTCATTGTCACGTGATACAGGCGGCATCTCTGGACTCGCCCTTATATGGTCATATTTGAAAACAGTTAAGGGGGAAAACAATTTGGAGAAAAATCTAAACTTTCTTTAATTATTCAAAAACTACTTTAACAAACGCTGAATTATGAATATAGTTTTCTACTAAATAAAGATACAAAGAAATGGGGAGGAGCAAAGTGATCCAACAGCCCAAAAATACATAAAAAACGGAGAATGCTAACTTGATGCTTCATGTTAGCATGGGGCTATTGCTAACAGTTAGCTAGCGCTTGCTACAACTGACGTTTTTTCGCTTCTACTAAACAATCTGCTGTGAGAAAATATCCATATGGGCCTGATTTACACTTGACTTTATGTATGATAAATAAGTTCATATTCTACCAGAAAATGTCTAAAAAGAGTGGAAAATTGTGTTTCCCAAAAGATTCTATTTTCCCCCTCCGCAAAGCCACGCCCCCTTCTATGACAACATGTTGTTTGTATCTATCTCGTACTAGAAGGGGGCGTGGCTTCGCCGAGGGGAAAATAGAACCTTTTGGGAAACACAGTTTTTCACTGAAACTGGTTATTGGCCATTTAGCCATTTTCTAGCAAAATATAAACTCATTTATCACATACAAATAAAGTCAAATCTAAATCGGGTCCATATGGATATTTATTCAAAGCAGATTTTTCAGTAGAAGCGAAAAACGGCAGTCATAGCAAGCGCTAGCTAGCATTAGCACGATGCTAACATGTAGCATCATATAGGATTCTCCATTTCATTTTATGTATTTATGGGCTGTTGAACCACTTGGCTCCTCTCAATGTCCTTGTATCTTTATTTAGTAGAAAACCATTTTCATAATTCAGCAGTAGTTTTTGAATAATTAGAGAATATTTTTTCTCAAAATTGTTTTCCCCCTTAACTGTTTTCAAACATGACCATATATGGCCGATTCCAGAGATGCCGTCTGTATCTATTATAGGTAATGAATGTTTGTAAATTCTGCTCTTTACTGAGTGAAATCTTACACGTGGAGGTGAAGTGTAAGTCACTTGTTAGGACTATAATCAGGCTTATGTTATAAGTGACCTTAGTCTCAGTGGCCTCTCGGAAGTTGTAGATGCCATAACAAATTTTTAAGTTTTTGCTGATGCAAGATCTGCTTCATGCTCCCCCTGCAAGCCCTCCTGCATCTTCCAACTCAATTTCATCCCCCCGAATTCCTATTAGGCGTAAAACCTAAGGTGTTTTTAGGACATGCCCCCCCCTCCCCAGAGCTAACGGTGGCAAATAGGCTTAGTACTTAGGTCGCATTGTCCGGGATGCTTAACAGGCAAGGTTTGTTGAGGGTAAAACTCTAAACGTGAGGATTACCGCCAACACATCCCTTTAAAGTGCTGTATAGCCAGGACTAAGCTAATAGGATCCGGAGGTGGAGCGACCGGTGGTGTGGCCTGGGGGAGGGGAGGTTAGCGGGTCAGTTAGCAGATGTGGCTAACAGACTGAGGCAGGCTAAGGGATTACACACCTCAGATTAGTCCTCCAGGGAACTGCAGAGACTGGGGATAAGGTGCGAGGGCTGCAGGGCAAAGCTCCAGGGTGCTTACATGTCTGGAGCCTCTCAAGATGGGGTGCGGGTGTGAGTCACAGGTGTGGAGCGCAGGCTGCGGACACGAGAGTTCTTAGATTAGGCCTAACAGAATATGAATCATGTCCTAAATTATACATTTGATATAAAACAAAACATATCTGGTATGTAGTTTAGTCGATTGGGGCGTCATTTTCATTGGGTCACAGAATGAGAGAAAAAGAGAAAATTTATGTTTTTATTTGGGTAGCTGGTTAGCATGCATTAACCTTTTAACCCTCACCTTAACCAAACACAGTTTCTCCAATTATTATCCAGGTATAGACCCTTTAATTGCTTGTAAACATTCCCGGGGCTATATTTTATCGTCTCTAATGTCATTCCTCTTGTTCTTGCACCTTAAGACACAACTAATTTTTGGCGGGGGTTAAGGGGTTAAAGGTTAAAGGTGGGTCCTGAGGCTAGACCATGAGAGTGGGTGGGACTTCTGGGTCTGCAGGTCAAGTTTCCCATTAGTATTTCCCACAGACTTTTAAAAAAAAATTAATATTAAGCTTTAAAAAGCGTTTACATGGACTTGCAATTAAATGTAATGTTAAGTCAGCTCTAGTAATATTAAATTACATGCAACTAATCAGATTGCCCGTTTCCATCACTTTGACGAATGAGACGAGTTTTCCGGTGAACCTGTCAGTCAATCACGGACACAGGGAACGAGGGGCGGCTTTCAGGTCCAATCACGAGGGGAGGAGTAGTGAGCTTGTTTTCTTATATCTCTCCCTCTCCTCATTTTGCAATCTTACAGACTATCACTTTAAGTCCATATACGATCATAACTCTACGTATGGCTTATAGTTTACACAATTTTTTTTGAACTTTTTGAACCAGGAATCGATTTAGCTTTGGACATGCACGCCTCATTGTTTATCCTCATTTAGTTTAGACCTGGTTAAGTCCTGACTATGACCTGGTTTCGCTAAATTAGTCTTAATTGGCTCCCAGTCCTGGCTTCGTCTTGCTTTACTCTTTGTTTGGCCTTTCATTAGTAATGCTCATTTTAGCCTAGTTTCGAGTAAACATGGGTCTCAAGATACAAATTTGTCTAGATAAAGTTAAAGTTGTTATGTTAGTCTGAAGTAGTGACAGTCTTGAGATTTCTCGAAGCTTCCCATGGGCCTCCCTTGGATTAAACCCAAAGGATTATTGCACTTACAGTATCATATCTGTAATGGGATTTCTGCAGTGTTAAAAGCTAATTGGCAGTGTCTGAGTCGATTGTCTGCTGGCTCAGCTGAAAGACTGTGAGCATTCGGAGATGCGGTGTGAATACTAAAAGCCCGTATGGCGTTAAAGCTAAGAAATTCATGCAAATTGATTTGTTTCAACAGACTTCAAAGGCACAGAAAGGATTTAAGGGTCAAATGTAAGCAGGATTAGGTTTAGTGCAATTGTTATTACAGACTTATGGGAGTTGAAGGTTCAAGGTGAAGGGCCTGGTAACTGGCGATATCCGGTGGTGAAACAGGACATTTCCAGCTGCCTTATATGATAAAACTGCAGGTTTATAATTCAATCGGGGTTTTTTAAGCTTGCCCATTGCCTGTCAATTATGGGAACATTTGAAAGTTTATGAAATATTTCCAATGCAATACAATTAGTCCATCAATTTTGAACAGAATATAACCAAACTGCACATAGGCTAATTAATACAGAAGATAATACTGGCCACTAATGAAGGTGATTTGGCATGAAGTAGCCTGTAGAGAAATGCTGCCGCTTAGTGGACGTACTTCGATATTGCAGGACCGAAATCAATCAGTGGCTTCACATTTGAAACTCTTCACTTTTGGAGACACGTGGACCAGAAAGTGTCTCAGTTCTGCACAAACGCAATTTGATAGCGGTACAAGGCGTGTCGGCTACAGCAGACTCACTAATAACGTGTCTTTGCTCTTCACCAGGTGGTCAGGGAAGGTGCGAGGTGATGACCCCGCGGGAGCAGCTGAGGAAGATGACGTCCCTGGGAGAGCAGGGCGCGCTGGACGAGAAGCACTGGTACCGGCTGGTCAACGGCATGTCCGCAGGAGGTGAGCCCTGGGCAGGTGACGTGACGCAAATGATGAGGAGACTGGCGAGTTTTAACACGCAGCTATAGTGCCCTCTGTTGGCTGTTGATATATATATAAAAACAAAAACAAAAAACCGACATAATTAAAATTAAAATTAAAATTAAAATTAAAAATAAAAATAAAAATAAAAATAAAAATAAAAATAAAAATAAAAATAAAAATAAAAATAAAAATAAAAATAAAAATAAAAATAAAAATAAAATTAAAATTAAAATTAAATAAAATACAATAAAAATTAAAATTAAAATTAAAAATAAAATAAAATCAAATCAAATCAAATCAAATCAAATCAAATCAAATCAAATCAAATCAAATCAAATCAAATCAAATCAAATCAAATCAAATAAAAATAAATAATAATAATAATAATAATAATAAATACATTAAAACTGGCATTAATGCGCAGGTACAATGTAGCAGGTACATTATACAGTAGGGCTGGAACAGCACTATATTGCAATACGTATCACATCGAAAGCCAAACCAATACTTTAAGTTGATTAAAGGAACAGGCCACCGTTTTTTCACACTGAAATATGTTCTTACCTGAGCCTAGACAAGTTGATACGTACCTGTCTTGTCTTTGTGCCGTCACGCAAAACGACCGAAGATGTTGTTAGTATTTGGCCTCTCCCAGTATGTTCCTATAGCTCCAAACGTGGTATAGTAAGAAGCGACCAAGCTCTTCCATGGGCACGCACAGACCAGTGGGGGTACATATCAACTTGTCTAATCTCAGGCAAGAACATATCTCAGTATGGAAAAACGGTGGCCTGTTCCTTTAATACCTATTTTGGTGCTGAAAAACAAAAAGAGGATACTTTAAAAAAATGTTTATTGGTTTATTTATTTGGCAGGGACAGTGCATGTTAATGAACAAGCCACACTGGATTGTAGGCTTGGGCCAATTTCCATTCGTCATCCCCCACGCGCACTCTCACACACACTCTACAATAGGCCACACACTGGCCTATTGTACATGTTTATAGTGATAGGGGAAACCTACGCAGACACGGGGAGAACATGCACACTCCGCATAGAAAGGCCCCGTCCAGGGAATCGAACCCAGATCTTCTAGCTGTGAAGCACGAGCGCTAACCACAGTGCTATACCATACGTGAGCCATTTGCTGTTTTCAAAATGTCGGACTGATTTATCTTTAATATAACCTTTGAAAACTCAACTTGTGCTTCTTACTCAATTAATTCAGGGTGAAGTTGCAGTTCGTAAAAGTTAGTTAAAAACAAAAGTGCATCATCCACATCCAATTGTACAGTATGTTTTTGTTTAAGTTGTATTTGAGGCATGAACTTCTCATACAAAGAGATTGCTCCTTTTCTCATGCATATAGATGCCAGCCCACACAACCACATGCATACAGGGATACAGAAGCAGTTATGGAGATTTGCAAGTGTTAATAAAAGGGTTATGACAAGTTCCATCATTCCAGCTTGTCATCCCCCCCTATAGGAAGACGGGGCATGAGAAAAACATTTTATTGCAAACTCTATTGCCAGTTTTATTGTTCATCCCTGAGGGCAGAACATTGAAGAGAGTGTGTGATTGGTGCGTGGGATGCAAAGGTCCCACATGGCCCCCAACAGTATAAAGCCCCTCTTTTTAAAGAATATGTAATGATTTTCTCATATATATATGCTTCTGAGGCACCCAGACCCCACGTTAAGGAACCACTGATCTATTATAGTCAAAGAGTGTCATCCTGCTTAAATTTGGTCGACTATGGTTTCAGTCACATGTTATTTTCTGGTTATATAAGTCTTATCTATTAAAGAGTATAATCAGAGGTGACTTGAGAGCAAAAATCAGTCAAGTTTGAGTCCAGTTCATGTCAAGTCACAAGAAGAGGCTTGTAAAATACCCAGACATCTCTGCTTTACACAACATAACTCATAATGTGGCCAGTTATATAGCCTACCATTTGCTGTTTTGCCGGGTTATTCTGAGTTGAATGAAATGTTGTCTGTGCAGAGCTGCGTCAGAGGCAGGAACTGCTCATGAGGAACCAGATGTCCATGGCTCCGCAGATCTTGGCCCAGGGGCAGCAGAGACTACAAGGCGTCCCCACGCAGTTTGAGCCACGATTTATGGAGAGGTCTGTCCCTTAATGTACAGTAGACGAGACTAATTTCTCTGGAAGCAAACTAGTAAGGGGACCGAGGGGAAACCGAGATGAAAGATTATTATAACAGATAGTGAATACCTTTAATGTGATTACAATTTAGATTAAAAATATTTATGATGATACTAAGCTTTATTGTGTGCTTTCTCCAGAGAGCTGGTTCCTCCCACAGAAATGGTGTCTTCAGAGGCAAGACAGATGCACATGGCGCCTCACCTAGGACCTCCTCTACCCCCACACGCCAACGTCCTGCCTGGGAGAGGCTTCCCTGGGGCTGGTGAGTATTTAAAAGCTTATCTCTATTCACCTCCATTGGTATTGCAGGTTTTATAACTTAACATAATGTATTTGGGGGAAGAGAAAAAGAAATGTAGACTCATCCTCAAGTGAGCAATAAGTGTTAGAGCTCGTGAGGAGGAGAAAAAGAAAATAATACTAATGGTTTAAAACTAGCTAAGATATTTAGTCAAGCTGGAGATGGAAAATGTTAGAACTGGCAAAGGATACTGTTCTGCCTAAATAATAACTGTGATCTAGTGATTCCTTTTGAAGTGATTGCGATTAATTGTGCCCTAATTTAGATAAAGCCTAACCGTAGATGTCAGTGGACAAAATAATTAATGTCAAGCCTTGCTAAAAAAAAATCATGTTTTATTCATCTTTTTCGCAGCTGGTTACGGTTTCATGCCCTCTGAGCCCATGGAAACAGTTGCCCGGCGACAGGAGCTGATTCACAAGCAAAATATTGCCAGGTAAAGTTCACATCTCACTGGCAATAATGTGAAATTAGCAAAGGCCATTCAGCTGCAGAGGGAACAAAAGTAGTGAGGAGGCGAGCAGGTTAGATAGGGAGTGATGAGGCCAGCAATGTTGTGCAATTTATGTATATGCATAGTGGAATAGAGATCACACAACATGAATGTTATGGGCAACTTCAACCATGGAGCAGGTAGTAACGTCCATAGAGTTACATTTCCTGAATATTATTAATAAAAGAGTGTCTGCGTTGCCCTATTTATTGACTGTCTTTTAAGTCCAGCCATTTTTAAAAGTTTTTAATATGTTGCTTTTATGTGTGACTAACATATGCAGCTGATGAACTCCATTTCCTTCCTTTTCTTCGGAAAAGACACATAGCATTTACAATCTGTGCATCAGGGAACAATTTCTCGCTGCAGCCTCAGAAATATAACATAATATATAACATATAGTACTTTATACATGCATTTCCAATGACATCACACATAGTTCCAGCAGCAGTTTTGAATACCGAAGTAGCATTATGCAGTACTACAACATGTAACAATATCTCTACTCAGGATGACAATGAAAGACAAGTGATTAACAGTGGCATTTTTATGACTCGTAATCATTGCTCAAGAAGATAATAGTTAAAACACGGCCCCAGAGACACACGTTTATGTGATATAACCAGCAAATGTGGCACAGACGTAGCAGTTCTGTCTGTCGAGCTACAACAGGATTTACTAAAGATCTGCTTCACTCCTTAGACTAAATTAACACATCAAAGAGAAAACAGAAAACCTTTCTCTGTGAGTTTTACAGTTTGTCATGTCAACAGAGTCTCAGTCTGAGTGAATGTTTCAGCTGCTCAATACGTTAGCATGCTACCGGTAGCAACTTTCATCAACTGTCAATGGCTTCAACACGATAAACGCATGTGTGGCTCACATCTATGAACACTGAGGAAATACTGCAGTAATAGATCTGAGCTGTTACTATCAGTGCACATGTGTTTATCATGTTGAAGCTAAATGCTCACCGGTAGCATGCTAACGTCTTGAGTAGCTTGAACACTGACGCACTGGTTCTTCACAGTACATAAAAATGCCAATGTCAATCAGGTGTCTTTCATTTTCATTGTGAGAAGAGATATTGTTGCATGTTGTACCTGCATAATTCTACTTCGGTATTCAAAATGGCCACCATAACAACAAAGGTCACATGACTGAAAGGCATGAATACTGAACCCTACCATTTTCTAGGGCCCCTCGAAGCTTATTGTTTAGCCTCATCTGACCAAAAATGAATGTACTTCCCAAGTATCTGCTCAGGTACTTGACAATAGGGTTAGGAGGTTGGGAGACGGAGGTTGGAACTGACAGAGATACTGCTTTCTTTCCTGTGTAGAATGGAGATGAACGCCATCCTGCATCAGAAGGAGCTGGAGAACGCCCACCAGAAGGGGCTCATCGGCATCGACAACCCCATGGCCTACCCCCCGAACGCCATGGCCTACAGGGGACGCCAGCGAATCCCCGAGGGCCACGACGTCTTCGTGCACCGTCCCACTTTAGACGACCTGCATTCGAACAGCATCCTGATGTCGGCCAGCCCGTACCCGCCGATCAGCACGCTGCACCGGGAGAGGGGCCGGCGGGCAGGCAGGCGCCCCGCTGTGCACAAGTCGTCAGAGAATCAAGCGGTCAATATCAAAGGTCCCGCGGAGGATAAAAACGTGGAGCAAAGTCCCGGGGCGACTTCCGGGGAGGAGAAGGAAGCGGAGGCGAAAGGAGAGCTGGAGGGAGACAAGCCGCACCATCAGGCGAAAATAGACACTGAGCTCGCGGCGGGAGGCAGGAAGACTTACAAAGATGGGGAGAACGGGCTGAGGAAAGTCAATAATCAGGATGGAGATGGGACCAACGGCAGCGCCAACGACAAAGACCTTTCCAGCTCAGCGTTTCAGGACAAGTTCATGTACCCCTCTGCCGCCGGGATGCCCTACATGGTCCCGATGATGGGCAATGGCTTCCTTCCACCAGGTGTGTACAAAAGGACTATAAATGAGACCCTTAAGTATGCATTCCTAAAAGCAGTAACGGTTCCATAGGGACATGACATACTAACATTTTTTACGGAATATCTACATTATGCACTACCTGCCCAGACCGCGGGATATTCAGCCTGGGTATATCAGTACTTAACTGCTTAATCAACCCATTCACTTTAGACACATCAGATTATTTTGTATTGGGACAAACACCATTTCATTCTGCAATTGTCTGGCCAAATGTGTGTTCAAACTCACTGTAAGAAAGGACAAGGCGCCAGAATGTGCTGAAGCTGGACTGTTTGCAAAGACTCAGACATATTTGGTCAGGTTTTAACTTGCTCTCTCTCCTCAGGGCACTCTAACCTCTTCCTGAACGGGGATGAAGTGTCTGAGGACATCAGAAAGTGGACTGTGAATGACGTGTACAACTTCATCAACGGCATTCCCACCTGCTCTGAATACGCTCAGGTCAGTCAAATGAATCATGCGACATAACATACAACCTTGATACTTCTGGCCATAAACCTGCAGCTCAGTGGGTGGGTTCACTGTATTGCAGCTGCCCACTGCTCCTGGCAGGTTGCCCCATGGCACTGGAGGATGGGTCAAGTGCAGAGGACATTTTCCTACAAGGACATTAAGTGTAGCTTGTCTTAACCTTACCTTTTCATACATTATAATTCTCTGCTAGAATTTGTAAGTCTTCTGGTTTCTATCATATTTTTGTAATTGTTGAGGATATTCATTTGAAACAACTTTCAGTGCAATGTCTTTTCTGTTGGCATAAATGCAAACATTTGATAGCATTGACCTCGACCTTCCTTTTCCTTGTACATATGCTGCATTTGTTTGAAAGTTTCTTAATTTGCTCTCTGTGTGACTTTGCAGACGTTCAAAGAGCACATGATCGATGGAGAGACGCTGCCTCTGCTCTCGGAGGAACATTTACTGGACACACTGGGGCTGAAACTGGGGCCAGCTCTCAAGATCCGCTCACAGGTAAAACACGCTCACCTTGGATCACAACGTCCTCAAAACACACAATTTAAAATCCACCTCATCCATTATATTCACAGCAGAATAGCACATTGTGCAGCTGTGGGAACATGAATACATGAATGAAAAACATACAGACTGAATTTATTTCGTAGGAGACTGTTCTTTACAGTTTTCTTACCACAGTGTGACCTTGCCTGAGCAAAACAGACTAGTAGAGTTTGCATTGTGTGCCCTGTGGTCTACGTATATCCTAGATTACCCAATAAAACAGAAGTTTTCTTGGTAGGTACTTACTTGACATGGTCCATCTAATGCAGATGTTTTAATATGTTTTTTTTAATATCTCTGTTAATACACAGCACAAAGTTTAGCGTCTTTCAACAAAAAATAACTAAGCTTTTTATGAATGATGATTTAAGTATTTACAAATGCTTAATAGTGCACATATAAGAAGAACAGGAACCAAATCTATTGCTGTTCTTGCAGGTGTCCAGGCGCATGGGCAGTCTCCTGTACCTCATGAACATGCCTCTGCCCGCCGCGGGGATCCAGGGCCCTCCAGAGAAAGCCGGGGACCGATCCTCTGAGATAGGCTCCCCTGTGAACTGTAACAGCGACGAGATGGTGGCCAGTCCACGAGATCCCGACCTGCTCAAGTCCTCAGACCCTCACGAGACCGAGAACCACTCGCCCCCCTCAAACAGCAGCGAGACAGCTTAAAATGTATACTATCTACATCAATATATTTGCAGATGTGGGGGCGAGGTGGAGGACAGTGCACTGGACATTTATGAATTGCAAGTTCAATGATTGGTATCACTTTCCTTTAGAGCACAGTAATAGTATGGTAATAGGGTAGAAATACATTAGTAAAGTGTAAAAACTTGTCATGGTAATATAATCAATCAAACGCCTTACCCTTGCCATGATATTACTGTGCTCCAAAGTAATGTGCAAGCCAATGATCCAAGTTGAATTGAATTAATTTGTTCTTTACTAGAGCTATTTTTATATTGCAGCATTGACAAAGCGTAAAATATTTTTTGCTTTTTCGTGTTCTATTTATTACAATTCAAAGCTACATCAGCCGTCTTTATACAACTGTATGTTTTAAAATGATGTGATTGATAATAAATAATTTTATAACTAAATAAAATAAATAGTATTTGCTTGTATTTTTTTGTATTTATATTTTTAATACACATTTGCCTCCTTTATGACTTGCCATGTCAATTTTTAGAGACTGGAAAATTCCCTACATTCACACGCTGACACGCTAAAGAGAAAGCGAAAGAAAATTCCTCCATTGTTGAATCACCAAATGGCAGCCTGAAACCATTATAATAGGCTGCAGCAGGTGTGTGTAAAAGTTTTTTGTGTATGGTCTTTAAAAAGTTAAAACACCATAAACTACTTCATGGTCCAATAATCCCATATACATATATACACACATATATACATAAATATGTGTGGAGCAGGGAGCATTCATTCATCAACAAAAGAAAATAAATTCATTCATGTTTCATCCACACGTCGTCTGTGGCGCAAGTCTCGCGATACTTTGTAGTGCAGAGCTGAGTTGGAGGATCATGGCGGAGCGCAGGAGGCACAAGAAACGGGTCCAGGTAACACCTTTTAAACCAGATAAACCGCCGTTGCCTTGTGTCCATGGGACATTAGGGTGATCTGAGCCCGACAGGGAGGTGCTGCGAGCGGACTGTGTCCCACAGAGTCCCGGGACAGTCCTCCTGATCCACATGAACTGATGCTGTTAGCGGAGGCTAACGGTTAGCTCCGGGCAACAACAAATGTCTGTGTTTGGCTTTGAAAGATGTGCTCGGCTCAGAACAGTCTGTTCCTCGCTGCCTGGTTTACAGTGTTGCTGAGTCGGAGCTTCATAAGCCCTTGTGGGTTAATTCACAACAATCAGCCTATAAATGTTTGCTAAGCTGCGTCAGGTCCAGACCTGTTTACATAACATGCACCATTTACAAGTATTTTCATCAATTAGATTAGTTTGAAAACAGTGCGCACGTTGTTTACGGTGCGTGTGTTCATTGTGATCACAGCGGGGCCTTTACACTCCCATCAGCAACAGATGGTGCCCGGACTAACTGGAACTTTAAGTTAAAGTCAGGCTGCGTTACTAAGTTTACTGCGTTTGAAGTTGCGGTAACGTGAGTCTTCAGCACAGGCAGACCAGGTTGCAGGTAATACTTGGAATGTAACGCCATTTAATTCTTGTATTACGCAAAGGCCTTCATGTGGAACAGCACAGACCCTACAATTACCTCAACACTATCAGTCAAAGATGATGCACACTATGTTCTGCTGCGTTACATAACGACACATGCTGCTCTTTGGTACCTCAAACCTGAAAGCACAGTTCCTCCATTTCAGAGACCATTTTGAATGGAATTATGTTTTGGACACACTGCCCCAGTGTGTGACTCCCAGAGGCTGATCCTGGTGTGAGTTGGCAGGTGTATCATATGGTCTGTTCTAACAGGCCTCACATTGTCCTGATCTGGTAGAACTGTGGACCCCGATGTTAAACAAAGGCTTTTTTGATTGCTTCATCCTCCTCATGTTGCTGGACAGGGTCACTAATAAACTTTGGGGACTCACTAAGACTTCACTGTGCTCTCGCAATTAAGGATTTAAGCTTGTTCGTGTAGTTTTGATGAGAAAATCTTGTGGTCAGATGTTAATAATGATAACATCCAGAGCTAGCTGCTATATAATGTGTTCTAAGAAATCTCCACATTTGTAAGGGACTTTGATTGCATTGCACCTGATTTTACCTCTTGACATTTCAAACCTTTTTGTGATTACCATAATGTTCTTCAATATGGCCCTAGATCGTGTTACAACAGAAACAGCTGTGATCTTTTGTACAGCCCCATGGAGACATTCATTTATTACCCCAGCCTTTCTAGTTTGCTGAAAGCGATTTTATTGTGACTGTTCAACACCCTTTCAGGAGGTGAGCGAGCCGACCAAGGAGGAGAAGGCCGTGGCCAAGTACCTCCGCTTCAACTGCCCCACCAAGTCCACCAACATGATGGGCCACAGAGTCGACTACTTCATCGGTAACACTCCCACACAGTTTAACAAACAACTATGTCCCTGTGGCGGTGGATGATCTGTTTGAGTTTGTGGAGGCTGTTGTTTACTCAGGGAAGAGCCGTGGGAGGAACTGAAGCACTCATTACACCCACACGTTACTACTGTACCGTACGGCAGCCATGTTTGTCTGTCTGCTGTCTCTACCCCCACAGAGGCTGGAAGGAACACTTAAAATATGCCAAAGTATTGTCTCTTCATAATCCAGACTGCAACGTGTATGCACTATTTTCTGGCCATCGGGTCAAAAGAACAAAGCTTTTCATACAATATATTCAAGGTTTCTGCTCTTTCTTGGAAGGATTTAGTTTAACAGTGTCAACTATATTCAAGCAAAAGTTGTATCTATGTCAGAACTCCAGTGTTGTTATGTTTTGGGTGGATAAGCAGTCCGTCTCTCTCTCTCTCGTCCTGTAGCCTCTAAAGCTGTGGACTGTTTGATGGACTCCAAATGGGCCAAGGCCAAAAAGGGGGAGGAGGCTCTGTTCACCACCAGGGAGTCTGTGGTCGACTACTGCAACAGGTGGGTGCAACCTACACCAGTGTTTTCAACCACTGTGCCGGGGCACACTAGTGTGTGCCGTCAGATGCTGTCTGGTGGGAAATTATCCAATTTCACCTAGTTGGTATAAAAATATTTTTTGAAATCAAATGGATTATTATACACAAATAATGTGCTGTTGTCGAGAGACTGTGCTGTCTAATGATCGAGTAACTATGTAATACTCTGACCATATCAGTAAGTGGCCGCAGGCAGCTAATTTCTTTGAGACAAGAGAATTAGTGAAGCATGGATGCAACAGGTGGCGGTGACAGTGAGGCGAGGGAGACTATACGGTGTTCACACTCTGATGAGAACAACTTTATCTGGTGAATATAGGCTACAGTCAGAGTTTCCTTTTCTTTACATTTTCTCCTGGTGGTGTGTTCAATGAAAAAAATGTGCCTTGGCTCAAACAAGGTTGAAAAACATTGACCTCCACAATGATTTTGTTACTGTTTGTCCTGCTGTGTACTGCACTTTGCTCAACAGTGTTGTTTTTAAAGTGCAATATTGCGGAAGTTGGATTAGATTTTAGTTTTTCAAAGTCTTGTTTTGAAAGCAAATTACTCGTTAATCGCAGTATTTCACACCCGTATCACATATTGCAAGGTTTTACAATATCGTGCTGCCCTAAATGTGTAGGGTCGAACTGCGGAACGTTCTGGGCTACATGATAAAGCTACTTTTGGAATGATTTTATCAGAATGAAGCTTTTCGATAAAGGTTAAGGCTGTCCACACAAAGTCACACTCAGGACTAAACGCAAAAATATTTTATCAATCCAGTGTGTCGTCCTTGCAAAACCGGTCTTTTAGGGGTCTGTAAATGAACATTTTCCAAACCAGGTCCCAGAGTGGAAAGATCTCAGAGCGGCGTCTACGAGGCTCCATTGTTATGTCCGCAACAAATACTAAAACGATGACATGACACTGCCAGCTTTGTGTCTGTTATCCATAATCTACTGACCTTATGATGAGCTTTACTCCGCTGTTCTACACGCCATCGCAGTCTGCAAGCCACAGGTGAAAGCCTCCATTCAGTCTGTGTTTTTGGACTGAGAGTTAAAGTCCGGTCACTGACAGCTGCTTTAGTCCCGTTACGTCTGAAGAATAAACTCATCTCCTCGTCTCTTCTGTACATCGTTAATCCATGAATCAATTTCATTGTCACAGTTTACATTCCACAAAAGTTTACTGCATCTACATCTTGTTCTATTATCTGTGGTAGTGTCGCAGCGCCACACACAGGCCTGGTAGATGAATCGCTGCGGTTTTATACACATGACTGGCCTCATGTGAGCTGGCCCCGTGTTTACAAAGAATGTTTTTGAAGTATTTTCTGTGGTTTCTGTGGTGCAGACTCCTGAAGAAGCAGTTCTTTCACCGAGCTCTCAAAGTGATGAAGAAAAAGCCGGAGAAAGACGTGAAGAAGGAAAAGGACAAAGAGAAGACGAAAGGAGACAGCGGCAAAGAGGACGAGCGGAAAAAGAAGGACAAGAAGAAAGAGGCAGAGGAGAAAGACAAGAAAGAGAAGAGCGTATGTCACTACTACTACTACTTCTACAACAACTACTGCTACTATTGTCATTGTATTGGTCAGAGCTAATATATAGCTTATGTACTAATGTTGAGTTGTGAAAGGCATTGTGTGAGCTAGAAACAATTTGAGGCAAAAGCTTGAAAATGTGAAGTGCATATACAGTAGTGTTAATACGATGTAATTCTTATGTGCACAGGAGGACAGTCCTGGGACGCCTAAAAAGAAAAAGGAAACCAAGAAGAAGTTCAAACTCGAGCCTCATGAAGACCAGCTGTTTCTGGACGGGAACGAGGTGAGAACTGCTGCTTATTATCCATCACTTGTATAAAAAAACACAACTATATCACGTGCGGTCTCGTCTCCTTTAGGTGTATGTGTGGATTTACGATCCTGTGCATTTTAAGACCTTCGCCATGGGACTCATACTGGGTGAGTTTTGGGGTTCACTGGCCCCAGATACAGAAATGAATTCAGCATAATAGCACTCCCCACTGTGGTTTATTTGCACTGTTTCTGCTGGATTAAATAGTTCTGTCCTCACTTGTTTTTATGTTTGTGTCTGACAGTAATAGCGGTGATAGCGGCCACTCTGTTCCCCCTGTGGCCGGCCGAGATGAGAGTGGGAGTGTATTACCTCAGTGTGGCGGCGGGATGCTTTGTGGCCAGTATATTATTGCTCGCTGTCGGTAAGAACAAATGAATCTCCCTCGTGTTTGAATTTCTACACTGTTTCTATACAAACGAATGGCTTTCAAAATATTCTCAGATTCTCATTTCCCCTCGAGTTTGTTAGAAAGTTTGGTGTCGATGCAGGGTCATGGTCGTTCAGTACGCGCGCTTCTCTCTTCCTCTAAAATGTCCCTGTATCATTCAGAGCCAACTTTATAACTTTCACCTCCGATTAACGCTGCTTCTCATGTTCTCTGTGGGATGTTTATGAGCTCTTTTTTTATGTGTCTGATAGTGTGTAACTGTTCCGATGTTAAAGGTGCAGCTGTGGAGGTGGTTAGGAATCTGCTCACAACAACAATACTTAAAACAACAAAGGAATGCACAGACACTACAGAGTTTATGCTGTAAAAGTTAACTTTTTAAAACGGCTGCTTCAAAAACTAGATTTATGAACTGAAGTTGGGAAACGTTTTGAGAAAATCACAGAAATAGGACATAGAGGCAGCCTGTAGTCACAACATGATGTTTTGCAGTTTGTGAAAATGTCACAAATAAGTCAAGGGTAGGTTTTACATAAGTTCTGTAAACTTCAACCTACTCCTTTGAGTGCTCAAATGCTCTCCTTTTTCCTGTGAAAACATCTGTCGTCTGTACCTTGTTTGCTGCTCAAATAAACTAATAAACTAAACTAACTTGTTTAAAGGGCAAACGCAAACTGACAAAAACAACTTTCATGAAACCTTTTTTTGCGTGTGTGAGTCAACGGCACACGATTATCATGTAGCACATGCCTCGAATTATGTTTATTTCACAAACATTTAGGTTTTTGATTGTTTCTTATATCTTCAAGGTCACGTTGGCCAGTTTAGAAGTGATACTCGATGACTAGGTGTATTCTTTGCTTTAAAAGTCGTTGAAAATATTCAGTTTATCACACAATGTCACAGGTCGTCTGTGAATGATAACAAATCAAGGACTGGGGAATAAACTGCAATGTAGCTTTTAGCAAAACTAAAGACTTCAGTGGAATTTAGCATGTTTTTTACACATTAAAATAATTGTTAAACTGGGAAGTGGGTCATGCTACCTCTGGAACTACAATTTAATGCTGTTGTTGGCCCTTCTGCATTCTTACTTATTTATTCAGTATGTTTTCAATCAATCAACTTTATTTATGAAGTGCTTTTCATACACAAGTGCATCACAAAGTACTTTACATTTAAAAATACATTTTTGATCAATAACTCTTGGAGACTTTACATGAAACAAAACAGTGGCAGTTCTTTATTACATTTTGTCTGTGGGAACAGTGGTGTTGATCACCCTTTTAGTCAATGTATCAATGGAGTCACTGGGTCTAAAGTGCAAAATCCACTCTTTTAACTATGTCATAATGATACTCTCTCACCAAAAAGTTTAAAACAGACTTGTGGTAATATTTCACTTCAATCCCGACAGTTTTGAGTACTCACTTTGGTTGTTTCTTCTTCTACCTGCTTTGATCTGTTTCCTGGATATTGTTACAGTGAGCTGATTCAAAAGTTTCCTTTGCATTATTATAAGTCGCTACAATCAAACTGCAGCAAACCGTGCACATCATATCCTTAAATTGTATGTACAGTTTTCTACTGAACTATTTCTAAAATATGAATCTTAATTGTCTCTCCCTTAGCCCGCTGTATCCTGTTCCTGCTCATCTGGCTGGTCACCGGTGGGCGCCACCACTTCTGGTTCCTGCCCAACCTCACGGCGGACGTGGGCTTCATCGACTCCTTCAGGCCCCTCTACACGCACGAGTACAAGGGCCCCAAATCCAACAAGAAGAGCTTGCAGGACAAGCGCGACGACCAGCCGGACTCCTCAGCGGCCGCCGTAAAAGCCGACAGCGACAAATCGGACAGCGAGAAAAAGGACGAGGAAGACGAAGACGAGGATGAAGATGGGGCGGGGCTGGAGGAGGAAGGGGCGGAGCCGGAGGAGGAAGGGGCGGAGCCGGAGCGGCAGTCGGACACGGACAGCGACCGGCGGGAGGACGAGGGATCGCAGCACAGCAACGGCAACGACTTTGAAATGATCACCAGAGAGGAGCTGGAGCAGCACACGGAGGAAGACGAGGACGAAGACGAGGACGGAGAGGAGCGGGAGGGCAGTGGGAGCGAAACGAAAACTTGTCAATAATAAACTTTAAAAGAAAAATAAGTAAATCCAGTTCGCCGTCACTAGCCCCTCACGACATTTGCAAGTGTTTAGATGTTTCACTAAACTCGACCAACGCGCCAGACCAACCCGCAAGTGTAAAGTCAATGCCATAAGGACAAAATGGTGGAAAACGAAAAGAAGAATAAGCCTTATAATGGTGGATTAGACACCCAAATGTTATTTAAAACTGCCACTGGGCACCTGTCTGTTCGCCCCAGGAAGACTATACACATGAAACTCAGCTCCAAAATGTGGTGTTTTGTTTTTAAAACTCGTTCATGTAGGCGCAAGAGTCGAGGTGTGGGATAGCGATCAGTAAAACGACACAGACGACGGCCCCCTTCAGACCAGAGATGGATTGGGTTCATGTGATATCTTTATTTTTAAAATTGAAGTAGCTAGGGGTTTTTTTTCTCACTGAGATCCAGATTCAGAGTTCTTGGGCGGGACGGGAACCTTGAGCAGCGGGAGGAAACATGCACAGACATGGAGAGAACATGCAAACTGCACATAGAGGCACCAATTCCAAGACATGACGTTTTGCCGTAAGGCAAGAGCGCTAACCACGGTCCCGCTGTGCCACTAGGACATCCATCTTAAATCTGCCACTAAAGATTTAAGAAAGAGGTATTAGCATGTGCTATGGTTTAAGCTTCTTTTGTACGTAAATACATCCTGCGTTCCAAGAGTAGTTACTGTCATTGCGTTTATGCTTCTACACATTTATAATGTCCAGCATGCGTTATCAAAAAAATACCACCAGAGGGCGCTGGAAAATGTACACACACACGGGAGATGAAGAGCTAGGACCAAAATAACATGGCGCCACCGCAATGTTTTTTTTTACATCACTTATTGAAGTATAGTCAAAAAATAGGTTAACACAGTGGTGGCAAGTTTGCAAATGGTTCAAATCACTTTTTAGAATTTTGTTCTGCTTCACCTGTTGGGCTGTGTGCACTACTACTAGTTGTACTACTACTACTACTACTACTACTACTACTACTACTACTACTACAACTACATGAACTTGATTATCTTTATGGATCATAACCTCTTGCATAGGCATTTCCTCAGTAGATGCCAATGTAAGACAAACCCTATATTATTCCGACTTTACATAGAATAATACAACGGTTCACTAAATTCAATCTATTGTAGGGCATGAAGTCTATTGTGTATTTAGTCAAGATGAAAGTCTCTCACTTTGCAGACCTTCCCAATACCACCTCTCGTCTAAGCTTAAATGGGCAGGCAATGGTACGATGAATGGTTATGGGTTTTCCCAGTTTGTAAAACCAACTGATGCCACTGTTTAAGTTTATACGTTTTTAAAATGGATCATAATCGTCCAAGAGCTGCTTCTGTTACTGTGCTATTACTAAGCTGAAGGACTTCAATGCCACATGACGTTTGGTGTGAAGGGGGCCATTTTGCAGTCAGTCTTTACGGTCTTCTTTGGTCACAACAGTCGCGTAACCCTCGCTTTGTCAAACAGCTGTGGAGCCTGAATTCCCCCTCGGGCCGCGCTCCTCACGTGGACCAGCGCTTCACAAACCAAACCACACGGACCAAAACCCCTGAACCCCCTCGCTCAAAAGTTAGAGGTGCAGTTTCGGTGAATGTTTTAGTCGATCTCTGCTCAGTCTCGTGTTTGGCGTCAAGTCGAAGTCTCCAAGGAATAAATGGGATACAGCTGATCTTTTTTTTTTAATCTATATTCAAAAAGAAAAAAGGCAAAATTATGTTTTCTTTTTTTCCCCCCTTCAGACTGGTTAACCAAACTCTCGTGCCAAACATATTATCATGGAAGTTCATTTTATATTCACTCACTGACAATCTTTGCTAAAGGTTTTGGGCAGGTTTGAAGAAAAGCTGTACTACGTAAATGCTTTATTTTATTATTAATGGGTTTATAGACAGAAGTGCTGCCAATTCTACCAGATAAGCTTTTAGCACAGTGCTTTTCTTGTTTAATTTGTTTGTTTTTGTTCATTTCTTTGCACCTGCCCAACACATTTAACTTTTGAAGGTTAGCAAATTCCACTTTTTGTCCGAGTAGTGACTAAGGTTTTAGTAACTAATGAGTCTATTTAATGAACATAGATATGATCATTTATATATGAACTCTATTGAGAGAAAAACTATTTACACTGCTTAGTTTTGACAAATCTTTCTTTTCTATGCATTAACAGCTACCATTATATTCCCCCAGACTTTAATTTTGTTTTGTAACGTTCAGTGTCATGAATTTCTATGTAAACCTTAGATTTAGTGGGATTCTTTTGTATTATTACTTATATGTGCGTTTTGTTTTTTTCCGCCGTCACTGCTTGTCATCTCGTGGTCAATATTTAACTTGTTGCCATCTGCTTTCATAACGGTGACCACAACTGCCCGTTTCCCACCGGCTAAAACGCGTCTGGACCTACAAAGGTGCAATTACAATAAATCCATTCAATAACATTATGACCACTGCTAAATTAACACGGAAAATCACATCATGGTGGCCTGTGGTATTAGTTCAGGCATCTCGTCAACATTTTAAGATAATTGGCAAGAAGGAAAAATGGTGATCGGATCATGGGACCAAATTGCCCAGGAAGTTGTTTTCAGGAGATGAAGGGAACGACTCATGAAATAGTTTGCTGGCCCAACAAACAAAACAAACAAAAGATGATAAACAATAAGATACAGATGGCATCTCTGGAATTGGCCGTATATGGTCATGTTTGAAAACAGGGGAAAACGATTTGGTGAAAAATCTAAACTTTCTTAATTTATTCAAAATCTACTTTAACAAACGCTGAAATATGGATGTAGTTTTCTACTAAATAAAGATACAAAGACATGGAGAGGAGCAAAGTGGTTCAACAGCTCATAAATACATAAATAACGGAGAATGCTAACTTGATGCTTCATGTTAGCATCGGGCTAATGCTAACGGTTAGCTAGCGTTAGCTACGACTGTCGTTTTTTCACTTCTATTGAACAATCTGCTGTGAGAAAACGTTCATATGGGCCCGATTTACACTTCACTTTATGTATGTGTGATAAATAAGTTCATATTCCACCAGAAAATTGCTAAAAAGAGTGGAAAAATGTGTTTCTCTAAAGATTATATTTTCCCCCTCGGCGAAGCCACGCCCCCTTCTCTAACGCGATGCCGTCTGTATCTAAAATGGCGCCTTCGTTGAACGTTGACGCAAAGTCCAAGGCAACATTTAGCATAAGAAGGGCTAAATCTGCCGCTAAATATGGCAGCTTTCTTAGACTAAAAGTTGGATATTTATACGTTTTTTTTCCCTCAAGTTAAGTGAATATAGTGGTCATCATGTTATGCGGGGTTTATGTACAGAAATATGTTTACAACTGTCTCTCAGTCACACATCTTTAAAAATGTTTCCAAACTTTTCCTTCTGCACCTTTGCCTTCTTCCATCCTCCATCGACCGACAACGCCACGTCAACCATCCTTTATAATTTATTCTCTCGTGTTTTTAATTAACTTTTTTTTTTTTTTTATCTAAAGGCAGCGTCCGCGTTTGCCACTTTCTACAAGTTGCCAGTCATCGTTCCGTCAAACTCGTGTGCGCTTTGTCACAATAGACAAAACTGGGTTGTATGTTGCACAGTATCAGTCCGTTGTACGTCTGTTCTTGGTATTACTCTTTATGCTGCTGCTGTCACTGCACACTTCTGGGAGAAATTTAAGAGAAAAAATACAAAAAAATACTAATGTTGTGAGTCCTTTCGATCACCTAGTTGTTCACAATTGGGTCTCGATCTCTCTCTGTCCTTCTGAAGACTGTAATGCAATATTAGAGTATAATTTAATGAAGATTGGATGTCTGGAAATATATATGTATCTTATCATTGCAATAAAAATATACAAAGCACACAGGTCTTGTCCACTCTCTGTGAAATCTTTATTGACTGAAATGCAGACTAGCGATTCTCCAACGTGTGAGATAGAAATTGGAAATGTTGGCTTTTGTCAGTGTTTCTCAAACGTTGCACATGTATCACCTCAATATCAGGCCTAAACCAGGTCTTAAATTACATAAACGTGTGAAAACCATGCCTGACCAGCTTAAATAAAGTGTAAAATTGCAGATGACCAGGGGAACACATCCCACAGTCTGAGAACCATTGCTTTAGATCAGCGTTTTCCCAAAGGTACTGGGACCCCTCAAGAACTTCATGAATAAAATGCATGGATTTGAGACTCAGCTGAACACAAGCCATTGCCTCAGGTTACACTTTATTTCCCTCTACCTTGATATATTGTGCCTAACCAGATAAGTTGTACAAATGTAGTGCAGACACAATGGAATAATGTGATTTAGTGTTTTGGAGGGTGAGGGTTAGTGTTAGAGTTAGAGTCTTATATCTGTTTACATTATGTACCTTCAACCAAAACAAAAAATCCAATACATATTATTCCATTGTGCATGTAACCCAGAGGTGCCCGACGCAAAGCACGGCCCGGGGCGTATTTGGCTTCTTGCTGAATTTGCCATATCAAATGGTAGTTTTTACTGCAAATTTAATCATACTACACACTTACAGCCACAAAAAGTTTTTCTTTTCTGAGAGACAGAGTTGCATTCAAGGGATATTTCAGGATTTTTGACATAAGGCGTCATTATTCTAGTTATCCAGAGTGTTGCTGATTTCTGGAGATATTTTTTTTTATAATTCTTTATCGACACAGACATTTATATGGTTAGTCTGGCGTTATAAGTGATTTGCCTCAGGTGCTCTGTGGAGCGGGTCAGACTGTTTTTAATGCAGGCTAGCTGATACCATAGAAATGCACTAGCCTTGCATTAGCCTAGCGCCACGAAACTCTTCGAATATAAGAACTGCTTGAATTACAAAAAACATATCTCCAGAAATCAGCAACACCCTGGATAACTAGGAAATGAGGCCCTATGTCAAAAATCCTGAAATATCCCTTGAAGCTTCCAAGTCTAAATAAAGGTGTGAGACAGTTAGCAGCTCTCTAAAATTGTTCACTGTGTTTGTGGCCCTCAATGCCGTTCAAACTTCAAAATGCAGCCCTCAATGAAAAAAAGTTTGGACAGCCATGATGTTATTACACATTGTTACAGAGCACATTACATTGTACTAAATTTGGTAGGTACCATGTAACAGTAATGCAAAATAGAGTGTAACCAATCACTGATCATCAAACCAAATCAAATCCAGAGGCTCCAGTAACGTTTTAAAGTTAATTTGTAGTTTTACCACATAACGCACTTAATTCTACATTTTTATTCAACTATTGCACAAGGACACAAATATGTCAGTATGTACTGGTTAAAGCTGGGATCTAACTTTTTCAGTATGTATATATAAATATATCTCGGGACCCGCTGTCGCCTCATGACCGAGACAAATGCACCACATCAACAACAACAAGGCCGTGCACCTCCAGCGCCGCCTGCACCACAGTTTGAGAACCACTGACCAGACCAGATCATCAGCAAAAACACATAGAACTGAAATTACAATTGAACCTTGATGATTATGTATCACTAAAACTCAACACATAAACAAAACACATTATCTGGAAACGCATAAATAAATAGAATAATATACAACACCGTAACGGGCTCAGTCACATTTTAAGGCTCAGAAAACATCAAACTATCAGTGAAACATCAGTGGCTTAAGACAACTGGAAATAAATGTAACATTATTTGGAGTTGTAGTGTGTCTAAATTATTTAATTGAAATGCAACTATTATTTGATTGTAAGGCAACTTTGTTGTTTTAATGCTTGATATGAAGCCCATGTGCAGCACTTTGGAAATGTTTTATGTTTATGAAACGTGCTGTATACATAAAGTGGATTGGAAAGGGGTGACGAGTTTAAAGCCACACTGCGTATATTAATTTTATTTTTTTAAATGTTGCTACACCTCAAGAGCAACTAAACTGCCATAAACCCAAAGCGTAAACATGCCAGCGATACTTAACATGCTCCTAATGGTCAGCGAGACACTGACATGGCTATTTAGAGAGTGAATTATTGTTTATTCCTCCTGTTGGGCTAAATGTAGTCTGTAGTCTGGTGCTGTCCCGTGGTCTGAGGGAAGATGAGTCCAAGGCCAATGCTTCATAAAGTATTTTTCACAAATAAAAACAATTGGATTTTACTCTACGTACTGGGTGAAGTGCTACGCAGTGTGGCTGTAACAGCTTACCGTATCGCACCGTATTTATTTCTGGGTACCTGTTGTGTCGACCTTGGAAGGCCGCTCTGCAGTGCCTCTGAGGCCCATCAGAGGGACCTCACTTTGGAGACCACTGGCTACAGAAACAAAAACTTCATTATCTTGTTAATGTTGTAACTTGTTTTTCGGGGGTTTGGTCGTGAAATAATCCATGATATAAAGAGTTGGGACCTTCGCACAAACTGTAACTGCCAGGCTTTCTTATGCCGCGAGCTACACAAGGTTGCTTTTATTCAGTCAGTATAACAAAATAATTATTGCAGAAGATTTATTTTAACTTCTCTAGATTTCATTTTAATAAGGTGCAACATGCTTTTGGGAAATAGGACGTGTTGTTAGCTTAACAAGGGCACTTCTGTTCTGAAGCCAGTTGATAAATCATGCTGTCAGTAATGAGACTGTTGAAATCTCTCTTGGCTGTCCCTATATTTTTCATAACTTGCGTGAAGTGTTCTCAGTTTTCGGTGTCGGAGGAGTCGGATATGTCGGTCAGCCGGGCCTGTCTTTTTCTCACGTTCCAGTGGAGACACTGAGCGAGACTCTCAAACCAGTCGTACACCAGGTCATGGCAGCAGATGGACGGGACGGGGTAACAGGAGGTGGTGATCTTTATGCTACAGAGAGGGGGACAATATGTGGATCAGCGACTTGACAGAAACAAACAAAATACGCTTGAGTTTATGGTTACCAGTCGCCGTGCTGGATTTCTTGCCTCTTCCGACCGTCGAAGGAAACCCAGGCCGTGTTTCTGGCATCGGGAGACAAGGTGATCTGGTTTGGGAGATAATAAAGTGTCGGTTAAAGTGCGTATGACACATTAGACACAATTCTTTGCTAAAACATAGTTAACACAATCATACTTTTTGCTAAACTTTGTCCCCAGATTTCTTTAGTTTGGCCATTTTTGTGATGTTTATAGTTTCACTTCCTTATTCGACACTGACAGGAAGTGACATAGAAGTAGGTAAACAATTTTAAACTGTTGCCGTGCCGACCATGTTAGGTCAATGGGAAATGAGTCAAACTGCTATGAAACTTTACCTTTATCTATGTCACTTCCCATCAGCAGCTTAAAAAATAATTTAAAAAACAACTTTTCTGCCCAACATTTCTTCATTAAAGAGACTAGATGCAAGTTAGCCATTTTATACTCACTACTGCCACCTCAGGTCATACATGTAACTGCACTAAAAAAAAACACACACAACATGCTACGACACCTGCAGTGGCACTTATGGCCTCTAGGGGCATGAGTTACTTGGTTCTGCTTTAAAGAGGGGGTATTATGCTTTTTTCAATCACATAGCACCAGTCTATATCACACTACAATGATGACCAAATCTGTAAATGCAGTAAATTAGAATAACTGCCTTGTATAAAATTGCTCTCTCAAAATGGCTGTAGTGAATGTCTTGAAATAGGCCTCAGTCTCTTTAAGAACCTCTGACCCTTTCCGACACGCCCCCTCCACACGCTGTCTGTGGCATCAGTGGGGAGGGGGTTCTGCTGAGGAGCAGTGGTTGGTTACTCGACTGGTGACGAAAGGTCGGAGGCGTCTCCAGGAGGTGGGGGCGTTCCTAGGAGGACTCAGGCAAAACTATCCCTAAAATGGCCGCCATCAGAGTTTTTACAGATTACTCAAAAATACGTGAATGTGCCAAGGCAACACTTCAGGCATGTTTTTAATGAGGGAATGACTTAATAACATGATGTAAAGCTTGAAAAAGGTCGATTTTGCATAATACTCCCCCTTTAAATAAATGGCTGTCAAAATACTATGTTAAACTCTTCTTTTGTGTGAAAACTGTTGTCTGTAACATGCAAAAATGATCACAAACTGAACGTCTGACTGTCTGGCTTTGTACTTGGCTTAGATTTAAGTATATGTTACTACACTGGGCCGCTTCACCCTCTGAAACGTAGCAGCCATCTGTGCCAAAGCTGCTCCGCCACCAGTCACACACACCAGATTCATAGATGCCTCCTCACCATGAGCTCCACTCCGGCTGGTACCACGATGGGCCTGAATGAGAGTGAGTGGGGGCAGATGGGGGTGACCATGATGGCCGGGACGTTGGGGTGGATCATGGAGGCTCCGGCTGCCGCTGCGTAGGCTGTGCTGCCCGTCGGCGTGGAAACGATCAGGCCTGAGAAACACAGAAGGCACGATGGATACAGGAGGAGAAGCTTCTGGTTAACTTTAAGAGAAAGACATTGAGCTTTACAATTTAAGAAAAGCACGTAAGTTGTGTGTTTGACGTACCATCTCCCTGCACCGAGGTGATGAGGCGCCCGTCCAGGTACAAGTCCACGTTGGAGAGGTAAGAGGAGGGGCCTCGGTCCACCACCACCTCATTCAAAACCTGCACAAACCACACAAAAAGTTATACAAGGTTCATCAAAGTAGATCATTTAACAGCCACAGGAGGGCAGTGTCCACACATAATCCCCAACACTTTTGCCAGAACAGAGTGTCCTCTTGAAAGATTGAGTTTGTGGACACAGCAATCAGTAAACTCAAGGCTTGACGTCACATGTTAAAGCAGTACAAAGTCACGTTTCTTTTAATGGTTTGTGGAAGATCATGAAATATAAAACACTTATGCTTCACCAAAGTTTCACACAACAAACACTGAATTCCGCTCCAGTGTTTTATGGAAAGAACAACAGGATTTTCATAATAAAATGTCATCAGTTCTATACTGTGTTGCCCATATACACTTATTTTTGAACTCTGCTTCTGTCTGCTCCTCACGTTTTGCAGCGAGGCACGGGCTGCATACAGATTTTGTTCCTTCCCTCTCTCCCCCTCTCTCTCTCTCCCCCTCCGTCCTTCTCCTTCGTTTGCGTATACTGCGGTGCTGGGTACGCGGGCAGATGCACTGACGTCAGCCGCGCGTAAACGTCCCCCCCGGCGGCGGGAGAGAGATGTGACGTAACGCGGGGGTCACCCTCCGGTCCACAACAATCTGTCTGTGCGTTTCACTGATCGGGCGAACTTCTGCACCCCCTCCAGAGACTTGAGATCCTGCCTAGTATTACAAAAGTGCCGTCTTCTCTTCGTTCCATGCGTATGTGCTTTGTGAAAAGGGAAAAAAAAAAGTCTCCCATCATTAAAGACCTGACGCACGGTTTCCTCGGCAACTGGCTCCACAAACTTCACAACAGACTTCACTTTGTTTCTCCGATATTTTCGTCCTGTGGCCAGTGATGTCCTCGGAAAGTCAAGAGACGAGCTTGAACCAGGTTAGAAAATAATACGGTTCATGAACATACTTGACAAACAGACCTTTTGCATCAACCTCAGCTCAAACCAAAAAGATTTATACTTTTCCAAACTCCAGAATCAACTAGCAAACCAAAAATCCTCCATGATCTCCTCCAAACTCCAAACGTGGTGTTTGTTACGGTCACATTTTTTTACCACTACTTAACCAATACATAACTTCAGATACCTGAACAATGTCATCTAGAACCAGGAAACAGAACAATAATATTTGGAGATGAACCCGATGTTGTACATTTTCAGATCTTCCAGTGTCAAGAAAATAAGAAAATAATTTTGGAAAAAAATGTGGAAAATTGAGAGAAATGGTGGCAAAAATTAGGAAAAAAAATTGTAAACGGGGCAAAAATTGGGGCAATTACACAAAAAACAATTGACAAAAAATAACTAAAAAATAATAAGAAAAAAAAATTGGGAAAAGATCATTTATTTGAGCTGAAACAACCAAGTCACTTCCTTTAATGCTGTCCCTGGACCAACAGCATCAAAGCTTGGATCTAAACAGATTTCTTTGATACTGGGAGCACCTAAACTTTTTTCCGATGCCAGACTGGTTTTGTTTAACAGTATCCAGCTCGAGCTGCAGACCTGACCCATGACTATAACTAAGACTGACCAAAGTTGAGATTGCAATTACGGTTCAGTTGTAGAGCCTGAATGACGACTTAATACAATGGGCCCTTTTCGCTTGATGACAAACCACAACTCAGACTCGCTAAACATAATGTATGAACCTGATGCAGCCAACAGACTCAAGTGGTGACTCTATACTTAAATATATACATAAACTGTAAAAGAAACGTTTTCTGGTTTTCTGGAAAGGCTCGCGACCCACTGAAAACGGTTCCATGATCCAACTTTTGGCCCCGACCCACCAGTTGAGAACCACAGGCCTAGAGCAGTGGTTTTCTTAATCTTTAAAACACCTAGTGACTAATCTCACAATTATAGCTAGAGCAGGGTACCATTATTTATTATTTTTTCTCGAATAAAGAACTTCAATCAGCACCTGAACAATAATATTTTTGGGATGCCAATAAGCCGTCCTATTAAATTTCTTTTAAATGTTTATAACTTGCTTGAGCTGAAACAACCCAACAGGCATCTAAACTTCTAATCTAAAGAAATGCTTTTATTCCGTACCTGTTTTTGAAACCAGTCACGGTCAAGGTTTATCTATATAGCACATTTAAAAACAGTACAGCCCCAAAGTGCTTTCCAGCCCCAAAAAACTGCAGCATAATCCAAATGTCTTGCTCAGTTTGAATTAAAAGCCAATGTGAAGAGCCCTGATCCAAGTCCAATGTAAAGCAAGGGAATTAACAGGATGTACAGTATTTTCTACTTGTTTATAATAGTTAACAGTTAACTCTGATTTGTGTATTCGGCATCTCTGGAATCGCCCATATATGGTCATGTTTGAAAACAGTTAAGGGGGAAAACAATTTAACAAAAATGTAAACTTTCTCTAGTTATTCAAAAACTACTTTAACAAACGCTGAATTATGAATATAGTTTTTTACTAAATAAAGATACAAAGACATGGAGAGGAGCAAAGTGGTTCAACAGTCCATACATGCATAAATAACGGAGAATGCTAACTTGATGCTACATGTTAGCATCGGGCTAATGCTTACTGTTAGCTAGCGCTTGCTACAACTGCCGTTTTTTTTTTTTTTTTCGCTTCTACTGAACAATCTGCTGTGAGGAAATATCCATATGGACCCGAACTACACTTGATTTTATTTATGGGATAAATAAGTTCATATTCCACCAAAAAATGGCTAAAAAGAGTGAAATATTGTGTTTCTCTGAAGATTCTATTTCCCCCCTCGGCGAAGCCACGCCCCCTTCTATGACGAGATGTCGTCTGTATCTATAGGCTGTAAACTCCAGTCCAGAAGCTTTTAGATTTGGGTAAAGCTGAACTGTTGAAAACGCTCTCATTGAAGCCACAATTATCTCGAAACCTCAAAAGTCCTGCCATCCTGAACGCAGCCGCCGCTCTCTCTCGCTGTTACCTTTATTATGACTGTCTCCACGGCAACCGGCTGATGTTCACTGCCTGCGCCGTTATAAACACGCCCGGGACAGAGCCAGACCAGAGCAGCCCAAACAAGAAGGAGACACGATCCAGGAGTGGTGCGTCATCAGTCACAGAGGAACAGACGTAATCCTCCCGCAGCCTCACACCAGCATCACCGTCTCCGCGTTTCCAACAACACCTGGACTTTTTTAGCAGTCCATTAAAAATTTACTCAAAAACGCACAAAAAAAAAGAGCACAGATGTTTTGCACAGCCTCGACAGTGTCTCCGCAACTGGTGACTGTTAAATCTACTCCCGGTGAGATGCCACCTGTTACAATTCACTTGGCTTTAAAAAAAATAAAAAGGAGAAGAAAAGAAGAGTTGTTTAATCTGTCATCATTATTCTGTCAGTCATTTAATCTCACAAAGAGGCCACCTGTTGTTTCACGTTAGCGGACTGGCTTTTTAATAGCTGTTCAATGTATAAGTAAGGCAAAAACAAAATGAATAGGAAAGTCAGATCAGCCAAAGGTTTCAGAGGATTCAAAGGTAGTTGTTATAGTAGTTTTTGATGGTCAGACTCATGATTATTCTTGAATCAACAGAAATGTGTGTGAAAAATGCTGTTCTTTGATTCTCATCAGGTTCAAACTGCTGGAGCTTTTTTTTTTTTTAAGCTTTAATTTGTGGCTTCTCTCCTCTCTCTGTATGTGCACTGACAAATTATGAGAAGAAAAATAACTTCTTTATTAATCAAAGAGCGTCTTTAATCAAGAGAGGTGCTAAATAGCGAGTGCAAGCTGGAAAATTGCATATTTTACATGCGCATGTTGCACCTAATTAACATCTGAATAATAATAATGCCTTACACTTGTATTGCCTTACACAGCTGCCCTGGGGTAGACTGACGGAAGCAAGGCAACCAGTCTGTGCCATCGGCTTCTCCAACCACCACTCACTCACTACATTCACCCTGCCGGTCTCTTCCCTGCTCAGCTTCGGAGGTCTGACGGGATCGGGCAAAGCCAAGGCGCCATTTTGAAAACATTTTGTGCTTGTGCAGGGTTTACACAGGCAGAAGCAAGTCAAATTTAATGCAACTTTAATGTTCAAATACTATATTTTAATGTCGCAAATGCAGAAGAAAAAGGTGCTTTGGTAATTTCTTGTGATTTGTGAACAGAGGAAAGAGAATTGGACAAAACTGCAAACGTTTGGGCCAAAAATGTGGACAATTTCAGCCAAAACTGCAACTGAATATGTTTTAGGCCATCATTTAATAATAAATAATAAAATAATAAATTCAACTTGTACAGTAAAAACATGTCATCAATGAAACTTAGATGTAATGCCAGTTTGAGTCAAATTTGATGCTTTATAATTGTCATCCTTCATCTATGTCACTTCCTGTCTGTGTCCAATAAGGAAGTCATAAACATCACAAAAATGACCAAACTAAAGAAAGCTGGTGCAGTCTTTAGCAAAACCTTTAAGACTAGATTGGTCATTTTATGCTCACTACTGCCACCTCAGGTCTTGTGCGTAACTGCAGCTTCTATATTAAAGTCATGCATGACGGCACTTTTGGAGGGACAGTGCAGGATTTTAGAGGCAGTTGTGGTGAACAGGTCTGTCAGGACATGGCTGGAACATGTAGAGGGAGGAAAATGCTTAGTTTAAACATTTTTAAACTCCGTATAGTCCCTTTAAGGCCTCCAATCAATCAATCAAGCTTTATTAAGGACACAGAATCCTGGTCCAGAGTATTCAAAGAAAAAGAATTATGCTAATAAAAATAAGAGACAGTTACATCATCGTTACACATAGAGGCAGGAGCGCCAATTCTTGAAGTAAACCTGAACCAAGCTTTTCCTCGGACAGACCAAAGCTTGTATAATACAGTTAGGCTGATTCTGGACTCTACACATCAACGTATAGATACAATGCCTTATGCAGCTGCACCAGATCTTATTCCACAGTTAGCAAACAACGCACTCGCACTGCTGTGCCTTGGTACTTTCAATATTCTCAAAGAGTCATTCACTGCAAAAAGTATTGAACTAGATCAGTATAAACATCTCAATTTGAGCACAATAATCCAAATTTTAGTTGTTTTGACTAGTTAAGAAGTTCTTAGGTATTTGTCCTGGATTATTTCACTTGTTCTGAGATGTTTCTGACTCGTTTCGATACATTTCGTCCTTATTTCAGGTCATTTTCTTTGCCAGTGGGGTAAGAAAATTGGTCTTATCACATTGGCAATTTTACTTTCTTATTTCAAGTGAGATTTACCCTAGAACTGGTCTGAAATGTCCACAAACAAGCAAAGTAAACTTGGTCCGATCAGTAAAAGTGTCTAAATGAGTGAAAACCGCTCAAAACAAGATACATTTCCTCAATTCAAGTCATTTAAGACAATGCTTGATATTTACTTTTTGTAGTGTTGTATGTCACTGTCAGGGCCTGCATGCTCTTCTTTTTGATGCTCTTGATTTTTATACAATTAATTCAATGACTTCTCTGCTTTTAAATGCCCCACGGAAACCCTCAAATCAGTAAGTAAGAGAATGCTGTGCGAATTTTTAAAAAACGGGAAATCCACTCCGCTGCTGATCCACGCTTTGTAAATGATCCCCCAACATGCGCCGTTTCCCTGTGTCGTCTCTGGGACGTGATCCAGGCGCAGCTCGACCCGACTCATGAGCCACCGCTGCTCACACATGTTTCAGCTCAGCGGCTCAGTCCAGGTGTGCGTTACGAACTGACAATTCATCTGAATGTCCAGACAGTGACCGCATCAGAGAGTGTGTCGACAGCAGAAGGCCACGGTACTTCCCCCTTCTGCACACAGCTTTTAAACAGCGAAAAGGACGATCCACTTTGGGAAATTCCTCATTATTCTGTAGGTGCGCACATGCCTTCACCTGTGAGCGCAGCTGCAGCGCATAAACCATCCTCCACAGTGGGATTAATTAATCTTATTCTATGGCTCATTTATGCCACATTACTTATGCAAATAGATCCGACCAGATGCAAACATTTGGTCGTTGCATCTTCTTCAGTCGATGGCAGCAATGCAAGTCCATTTAGCATTTTCTCAAACAAATCAAAATGCAATTCAACAAATCACAAAGACACAAAGTAATTATTCAGCTGTACAATATCCTTTGCTAACAGCACGATCTCATTTCTCCCTGTGGTCTCATTATATACAAACATATACAAGCATGTTCTGAAATGTATGTGATCCTTGCTTTAGTTCATGTTTCAGTCTTCCCTCGAACATCAACCCTCCTGGAGACGTTTAAAATGTGCACACAGAACTGAATCATTTTAAAACCAGCACAATTTCATATCAACAAACAAGAGGAGAAATGATTCAAAGCAAATCCGGAATAATAAAATAAAACACTGCAATCATTCCTCTTGTCTCCAGAGGTCACGTTTTCCGAGCTTCAGCTATACCTTTCAAATGGACGACTGTTTTCCTGCTCTGAATCTCTAACGGTCGAGCTATGAGAATCAAAGGGCGGTGCAATAGTAAATAATAACACTTGACGATGAGATGTAAATATTGTTAAACTAACCCTTTTACTTATTCACTGCTGCTTGTCCTCAATCCAGCAGCAAGTCATGTTTAATGGTTGCTTTTTCATGCCATTTTAATGCCCAACTACTACATTTTTAATGCCACAAACGCACACAAAATAAGCTGCCCTAAGCGATGTCTTTTGAATTTTTTCGTCAGAAGGTGGAGTAGTGAACTCTGCTCTGCTGCAGCACCACCCCCTCCCCACCCCGGGCTTTCACCCATCGCCACCCCCTCACTCCCCTTCACACCATAGACCACAAGCTGCTCTGACTGCATTCAATGAGATACGGAAATCTCAATATACTTGTGTAAAACACAAGTATATTGAAAAAGGAAGAATTGAGCCTGAAAGTGCTTTGGATCATAATTTCTGTCTTTCTGATGAACTTATGCAGAAAAATTGGTCGAGCAATGTCTTTATTTTCCAATAAATGTATATTTAAAGCCAGTTTTAATATAATTTAATGCTTTTAATTTCAATAACATTTAAGGCCTTAAAGGGACTATGCAGAGTTTCAAAAAGTTCAAATTAAGTATTTTCCTCCCCCTACATTTTCCAGCCATGTCCTAAGGTGTAGAATGAGCTCGGACCTGTTCACCGCGACTGCCTCTATAGTCCTGCACTGTCACTCAGAAAGGTGTTAATTCGGGTCTGAAGTGCCGTCATGCACGAGTCTAACATAGAAGCTGCAGTTACACGTATGACCTGAGGCGGCAGTAGTGAGCATAAAATGGCTAACTTGCATCTAGCCCTTTTAATTTCTGCACAATTAATTTAATGACTTTTAAATGACAACGCGCTGTAACTCTGTTCACCAAATGACTTGTGTCACAATATTTACATCGTTGGAACAATAGTTAATCAGGTGTATCCATACAAATACATATGACTTTTACCAGCTTCAAGCTCATTTTATCTGTATTTGTCTCACTGTCAGTACATTTTCCGACAACTGCAACTCACAAACTGATAAAACAGCTTTCCCCGACCTCCAACGACAAATGGAAAACTTTAGTCCTTGGACAAAAGATTTCTATTTTTGTCATTGGACAAAAGCTTCCATTTGATTCACTGCGTCTTGTTTAAAGTCTCACCTGTAGCTGCAGAGACACTTTGCCCGTGTCGGTGCTGGCGTGTTTTTGGGACAGGAGCCCGTTGTGGGACGGCGTGGACTGGTCTCTCCCCGTCCTCTGCAGCATGTCCTTCACCACTTTCACCTTCAAACGGCTGCGCAGAGTGATGGCAGCGTTTCCTGAATGAAAACAAACAGTGATTATCATGGCCAAACAGTCTGGAGAAAGTTAGACAAAGCCTCTTTATGTACCTTCAAAGACTTTGGCAACTTCTGTCTTATAGGATTCAAATTTGAACGGCGTAAGGAAACCCAAAGAGCCCAGATGGAACGCCATGACAGGCGGCACACTGCCCTAAACAAGCACAAGGATATAAGGCTGAAAAAGTAAACTCCAACTCTTTAGCTGGCTCAAATGTTTGTGGTCCGTTTAACTTAAAACAAGGCTGTTATTTCAGAAACAATGCAACAATTTAAGTGATTATCCAACGCTTATACCTGGAAAAGAGAAGAGGCGTAGAGCAACGTCCCATCTCCTCCCAGACAAATGATCAGGTCGATGCAGTCAGAGATATCATCATAACCTACAGGGCAACACCAGGACCACAACTTTGAAAAGTGTCCACATATTTACACATTAAAGGCACTTGAAGAAACTTGTGGGAAAACATACTGTGTAAAGACTCCCACCAGGCCTCCATTGTTTGTGTGAATGTGTTTGTGAGTGTGAAAAAGTATCAACTACAACTATTAACATGTACCATCCTTACAAAATGTATAGTGAAAATTGCCAAGTGACTTTAATCTACATAAACACACTTATGTGGTACATATTTTCGATCAGAAGCCGATTAAACCCATACAATGAATAATTAACAGGGAAAGTCTGACCCTCTCTGAAGGTGCACAGCTGATTCCGTATTGACCCGAAAGTCTCATCATTTGCCAGTGTAGCGTCGTCTGCCGCTCTGCGCTCCACATACACCATCATCTGCTTCTCCTAAAAAGGACATCATTAAATATGACTGTTAGACATACAAGGACGTCAAGGACTGAAGACATAATCTACACACATTTTTACTTGATCAAAGGCACAAAGTTCAAAAACTAATATGTAGAAAAGGTCAAAGAAGTACAGTGTTTTTTTATGCCTTGCCTTGCCTGATAACCACAACATATGCATGAGAGTAAACACAATGTAATATAATACTAAAAAACCATAGTGTAGTCTGCCAGAGGTGCCTAAACTGTGGTGCAGGAACAACTGGTCAGGCGAACAGCAAGTGAAATCCTGGTTTATTTTAATACAGTTATTTATTTGATTTGTTGTTGGGTTAGTGGCTTGGGCTAAACAATATTATAATCTACTTTCAGCTAACGGGATACATTTTAAACACTCCCAGGAGAAATAAAGCAGAACTAAGTAACTCATGCCCCTAGAGGCCATAAGCACCACTGCATGTGTTGTAGCGTGTTGCGTTTTTTTACTCATTAATTGTCCGTGAGAGTAAATACTATGCTGACAGAAAAGACAAAGGGATATTATACATCCAAAAACACAATGGAGATCATTTTTTTCCACTCAAACTTGGCTGTAAATATTGTTTAAGTGGTGCTAGCCCGCAGTTAGCTTTGCCCATTAGCCTGTTAGCTTCTTCATCGAGATTGTGTTGGTGTTTATTGCGCCTCCAACCCGGTGCAGCGAAGTTGCAATACTGGTTTTCTGACCAGAGACACGAGGGGGAGATGAAAGACGCCTCAAACATCCCATCAACACTTGTATTACCCCCAGAAGGACAACGAAAAGGATTTATTAAAGGGACTATACAGAGAGAGTTGTGAGAGTTGAATGAAATTGTTTATTGATTTATTTGGTAGGGACAGTGCATGTTAATGAACAAGCCACAATTTTCATCCATCGTCTCACACACGCACACTCAAACACACTCTCGTTCATCCTGGCCTATTGTACATGTTTTTAGTGGTAGGGGAAACCGGAGTACCCAGAGGAAACCTAAGCAGACACGGGGAGAACATGCAAACTCCACACAGAAAGGCCCCGACCTTCTAGCTGTGAAGCACAAGCACTAACTGCTGTACTACTGTGCTGCCCTATAAATATATAAATATATAAATATATAAATATATAACTAGAAGCTGCTAACTAAGTAGAAAAAATAGACCATGTTTTGAGAGGTCTGAACAACTGTCATGTTCAAGATTAATGGCAAACTGGCTTTTTCCCCCCAATTTAGGACCATTTTATCTCTGTGAATGCTACTTCTAAAATTATTTCATCATGATTATATTCTGAGCTGCAAATGCTACAAAAATGGCAGGGGGGGAAAACTTTAGGAGCTGTCTCAAACAAAACACAGCAAATTGATAAAACACATCACAAGACGCAAGTGAAACCAGACTAAACTTTGGCCCCTCCACTTCCTCAACTTTTTTGTTTTGTTTGATTTGACGTTCACTCTGTCAAACTTAACAAAAAAATCTGTTCTTAGGCCCGTCTCGTCCAGCCAAAACAAAGCCGTGATTATTACCAGACTGAGATGGGCCTGATAAAATAGTAGTGGATGACGTTGCTTCATCAAATACAGTTCGAGCTCTCAGATGTGGGATAACATTTATTGTGGTGAATATGGACTTCAAGCCAGACTTACACTCAGGCCCGTTTAAGGCTATGGGAGTAATCAGAATATTATCAAGTAGTCATTGAAACTATGGTCACGCTCCATTATCGTCATGGAGTTTTTTATGGACAGGATTGTGGCAGTAACAGCTCATTGTTTGGAGTCTGGACCTTGAGGAATACAGCGAGTGGAAAGCATTGATTTGTTATTTGAGCTGAGGATTATTTTGATAAGTGATCAGGCAAATAATAATAATTTTCAGTTTAAATCAATATAATAAGTGTAATATATGAAATGCAATAATATATTAATTACCTTAATGTTTTTTTTTCAAAGTAAAACCATGTAAACTGTAAAACTGCATCTAAGAATCCCAAACAAAAGCAAAGTGAAGTAGTAGTTTCTATCCAAAAGTAAAGTTTACAGTCTTTACCTCCACCAGAAACCGACAGAGCTCCTTGAATGGCTCCAAAAGGATTTCATCTCGGATTTTTCTGATTACAAGAACATTAACTGGAGGCTTGTTCCATGTGAGCCGCTGACTGGCTGGGTCCTGGATGTGCCTGTAAAGTAGAGCCACATTAGTGCAAATACCTAAAGATACTTACCACAGTGAAAACATAAAGGGCACAACAAACCAGTCGATCTTCATCTGTGAGCTGATATCTAATTACAGAGATTTGGAAGTTTCAAGAAGCTCTAAATCTCTTCTGCCGGAATGGACGATCAGTGATTCCAGGCGTGTCACTGATTAACCACATGAGGGACAAACTCCAAATATTGCATAGGAGTTGTACAGTTGGGATGTAGAAGAGATAAAAATAAATGTTTTTGTACAGATGCATTTGTATTGGCTGAAAAGAGCCTTGAAGAGATACGTATATAACAAAAAAAAAAAACTGAAGTCAAAACACCTCATAAAAAATACGATACTTGCTTCAAACAGCCCAATGTTTCTATTAGACGTATTAAACATTTCAATGTGGGTAAATACGCTAAATATATAACCTTTATAAGTAAAAATACATGCAATTTATTTGTCCTGTCCAGCCCATCATATTGGATATTCAAGAATACTTGTATAACTTGTATTTAATTATTATTTTATTGGCTATAAAGACAAAAAAAACAGTTACGCAATTAGAACAAAAGAGAATAAAAACATGGGGGAATTTAAACGTATCTAAATGCTTCAAATGGGTGCAGTAGTTGTGGTGTTAGATCAGTTGGCATTGTGTTTCATTTTTATCATTTTGAGTCTGCGAGAAATTAAAAGTTACCAATGTGTTGGGTGAAAACCATTCCGTGTAATGCAAGTAAAATCCTTATGCTTACATGATTGAAGTTGGGTTGGGAAGTATGCACGCTTTGGGTCCAAAGTGAGTGGCAGGGTATGGTCCATGAAGAAAGTGCGCTCTTCTGTGAGGACAGAGACAGAGGTGTTAGCTCATGCCCATGGCAGCAGAACTAGTGGCATCTTCCTGTGACTGGTTCTGTGCAAACCTTTTAGGAGAACTTTCCGCTGCGTCGCTCCCTGACCCGCAGGCCTTCAAGTGCTCATGTTGGCCCGGTAACCTGCGGCCTTCACGGAGCAGCTGCTGGTGACCAGCCCCCTGTCGCTGTGTCCTCTTCCCTTCACGCCGTCGCCGTGGAGACCGGGCCGCACCATCTCTGAGTGCGGGGCACCCGTCCAACTCCAACACAGGACCAGAGGAGCCTAAAGGCTGGGTCATCCCACTGTCTGCAGAGGTCAGGGTTGAGGGAGATGGCGTGCTAGCAGTATCATCCATGCTATGTGGAAAGAGAGAGACAACACACGGAGTTACAGTATAGCCACTTTTACAATGCACATGGTGTGTGTAGTGTGTACTGCATAGTTCAGGATCGAATGTTATAAAACATGTTAACATAGAAGTATGTAAATGTAGGGGGAACTAAAAATAGAGAAAAGAGCCACAAAATAACTCTTAACTGTTAAACTGTTTACAGTTTAAAATCTTCCTTGGTTTATTTTTGAAGACTGTAGCCCTATTTCCATAATATTTAATAGTAACTGTTACTTTATACAAGTGTGTCAGTGTACAAAGATGTTAATAAAAAAAAACAGGCCTGAGTGAGAAATAAGCGCATACTCCTATTGTGTGTTAAGTAGTAATTTAGCAAAATCTCTTGGATTAGGTAAAATGATATTATTTATTCGTATATATATATTACATACTCTATTCTTCACTATGTGTGATATATCATTATGCTTTTTGTAACCAGCCTTTCAATTAAAATTTAAACAAACAAAAAAACTGTGCACTGAAAAGATTTAGTTAACAGTTTGTGTAAGTATGTAAGTGTAAGTATTGAGTTAGTACATAATACATGCATAAAAAGCACACGATAATGCATGACCTAAAGATTAATAAGACACATCCCCAAACAAATATTTTCAAGCCCATGTCATATGTCTCAGTCATTTCACTGCCATAAAACCTGATCATATGTTGACAGCTAGCGTTACCTAGCAATAGCTTAGCATTAGCACCCGGCCCAAAAAGCATACAAAATTATTACATTTACACTTTCGCTGTATTCAAAAGGCACAGTTATTTCAGTTTTCTTTAGACCTTCCAACCCTCAAAGAGGCACACGTCACGGTCTGACTTTGGGGCTGAGATTTCGAAACAGATATACATAACCGTAGCCCTGACTGACCACCGGCAAAGCGGACACTTCCGGGATGAACGTGTTTACGTCACTATTTACGTGGACCCCGCCTCCGTTTACAGCAGCGCACTTTTCCCCCTTAGCGGTCAGAACAGAACAAGCAGCAGTTCTTTGGAAAAGGTCAGCCCCGTTTATCAAACTATTTTAACGATATTTATTTTAAAATACGACAGTGCGTATAACAGACTGGTTGTTTACTTTAATTAGAAGTTGTCAAATTGACTGCATGGCGGTTCGTGTACTTTTGCATTTATAATATTTCCGATTTTTAAAGGAAAATGCAAAATGAAGAATTGCGCGTTTTACGTATTTTGCACTGTTGCAATATAGAGAAAATAAACATTGTGTTTTTTTATTTCACTGTATCAGACAAATACTTCATAATCGAGTATGCAAAAAAGGAAAATACAATAATACGCTTTTATTGATGTACTTTGATCATGGATGTATTATGAGATGCACTAAACTTTTATTTGTGCTGTTTTCCTCAACGAGCAAGTTTCATTTCCGGGTTTTTTAGCTGACGCAGAAAATGATTCTGCGTCATTTTCTGCGTCAGCTAAAAATCAATAAAGGTTCATTGTTTTATTTTCTGTTTTGGCAGTGTCTATCAAGTGAATGTCTTATATAGACAAATGAAAAAACAAAACAGTCCGCATTTTTTATATTTCAACAGTACACAATATGTAAAAACTCAATTTTGGATTTTACATATTGCTTTTAAAATCGAAAATACAATGAACTCAAAAGTACATGGACCCGTGGCTTTGTGTGTGCACGATTGCTTTTATAGGTTTTATATTTGCCTTTGTTTACTTTTCCACAGACCTATTTTTTCTCTAGCCAAACTGCCGATATAGGGGATGTTTTCATGCTGTCTTATCCAGGACACACAAGTACGCTCAAAAAGTAGTGCAAATGCATTAAATAACTTGACATAATTTCACTTCACGGTTGTAAAACTATAATGAATTCTTCACTAATACTATTGCTTAAGGTTGTATGCATTTGTTTACGACGATTAGCCTTCAATAATGCAAATGATTTATTCCGGCAGTGCTTGTACTTCCTTTGGGTAAACCACACCTTTAAAGAGAGAGGATGAAGGAAAAGCTCAGGTGAAACCAGACGGTGCAAGACCATGAGGCTTATGTTCGAGCAAAGGTAAGTCACACGTGCAGAGATGGAGCAGGCTTGTATTAAACCTGCTAACACTGTAGTTTACATCTCTGCACACATCTTCTGAAATTAATGTTATCCTTGCGTTAGTTTAACATTTCATATTTCAGACTTCACTCAGGTTTTTAACGCTCCTTTCAAATTACTTGTTTGGACTTGTTTGTACTTGTCAATATTGTCGACTTCTGAGAACTTGAATGAACTACTCAAATAAGAAATGCATTTGGTGAAAACACCTGGTAACTGGATATGGTGTTGATTTATGTTTTATGATGTTGGTGACTGGGTTGTTGTTGTTTTTTACATAACAATGCTGTTTGAATGAATATAAAAAATAAAAAGGACAATTATTTCAAGAATGTTAACTTTTTTTAACAAATGCTGTGCCCTGCAAATGAACTAACGTTTAATTTAGTTTATTTGAGATATTTCTGTAAAAAATAAACAGGCATAATTTACAATATATATAATAATATACAAGGATTAAAGGAGCTATCCTTGATTTTTTAATTTTCTGTTATTGGAATAAAATTTGTTTTGTCCTTTAGTATATGGTAAAAGCAGACATTTATCCAAAAAACACTGGTTTTAAAGCCTTTTAAACAGTCATAAAATGTCAGGCTTGTAGGCATTTTTTACAGTGAAGTGACAGTTTTCCTCCCTGAAAGTTGTGAAACCTGGTTTAAACTCAGTCCCTGTGATGAATTTTGATGTTGTAAATGCATTAGGAAAGTTTGTGATGAGTTTGGTCCAGAAAATAGCCATTTGAAATTTGACCCTGTTTCTTTGTACAATCAGGTGTAGCTCCTTTAAGCAGGGCACACAGAAAAGCTCAAAAGGAGTAAGCTGAAGTATAAAACTTGATAACGCTTACCCCTTTCACACATTTATTCTTTCCTTAACAACAACAGACATTGTTAAAGTGCAAATTAAATCCACATCTTGACAATGCCATGTCTGCATACACCGTAGAGCACAAGTTGCGTAACCATCAAGATCACCATAAAGTGAGGGCAGGTTTTAGGAGGGGCAGGGATCTTGCTTGGGCAATGTTTCGTTCACTATTGTTATTTTGTCACCCGAGGGAGAAATTTGATAACAGATATATAAAAAAAAAAAATAACCACTTGGCACATCACATTAGTTGTTCTTGTTCTTTAATGAGATGGGATGGGGTGTGGTACAGAGCCGTTTGTATTGTGGTTGTGTGTGCAGAGGGAAATCCTAAACTTCCTCCCAACTGTAGCTGAGCTCGCACTGACTATTGAGCACATGAGAAGGAGCAGATATGATTTCACAAGCCCGTGTCAATGTGGACGACTCAACGTTAGTATTATTTTTTACGTATATACTTTAGTAATTCACTATTGTAATAATCATAATTGTAATTGAATTCCAACTAATTGCTCAGCCCTCGTTGATGGATTGACAATAGGCAAAAGTAAAAATGTTAGATTCTATTGGTGAGCAGTGCACACATTTTCAATTGATGATTTAACAAATATGAGAGCAACATTCTTACTTAAGATACAGGCCCAAAAAGTAAAAGTATCTAACACAAATGTTACTTAAAGGGACTGTGCAGAGTTTAAAAATGTCCAATTTATGTATATTCCTCCCCCTATGTTCCAACAATGTCCTAATGTGTAGAATGAGTCCAGACCTGTTCGCCACACCTGCCTCTATAATCCTGCACTGTCACTCAAAAAGGTGTTAATTCGGGTCCCATGTGCCGTCATGCACGAGCTTAATATAGAAGCTGCAGTTACACATAAGACCTGAGGTGGCAGTAGTGAGTATAAAATGACCAACTTGCATCTAGCCCCTTTAGGTAAAAGTATAAAAGTATGGATTATAAAATGTTCTAAAAGATTTTTTTTTAATCATTTGAATAAAACCAGGTCTAAACAAGTAACCCACTAACTCAGGTCAAAAACAGGAACTAAACCTGGTCTAAACCTGGACCAAACTGGGTCTAAACCAGATCTAAGCAAGGTCTAAAGGAGTAAACCACTAAACCAAGTCTAAACTGGGACTAAACCTGCAGTTACAGGTTTAGACTGGGTCTAAACCAGATCTAAGCAAGGTCTAAAGGAGTAAACCACTAAACCAAGTCTAAACTGGGACTAAACCAGTTCGTCGTAAAGCGGTGACTTTGAAAAAAAAACCTTTTACTTTTAACCCAATTTAAAAATGTAGTGTTGTAGAAAGTACAGATACAGGCTCTAAACTGTAGTAAAGTAAAAGTATCTATAATTTGTACTTTTTACTTTGTTACTTTCCACCACTGTATGAGAGTGAAGGTTGTGTCTGTAACTTACTATATCTTGGGTTTTTTCTTAGCTTATTTTTTGTTTGCATCCCCTTATAATTCGTTTAATCATAATCTATTGTTAATCAGCCTTCATCAAATAAACTAGGTATGTGTCTCTCTGTCCTAATTTTTAACCTATTTTTATTTATTCTTTTTTCCTTATTGTTTTAATTCCGCTCCTTAAGATTTTTGCTTGTACTCGTTTTTCTACTATTTAACTGTTTGCACATTTCCTGTCTGTTTTGCACAGCCTGAGTGATCTTATTGAATGCAGATTGTAACAAGTGAATTTCTCCGTTGTGAGATCAATAAAGGATTGTCTTAGTTTATCTTATGTTTACATATAAACAGCTGACAGTTGACAGACGAATCCAGAAGTCGAGTTTACTCAGTATTAAAACAGGACCGACTGCTGTCCAATAGGATGTGTGACTGCACGCCGAGATTATTTCAGGTGTACAATATTGCTGGTGGAGCAGGTTGAGCCAGAAGGGCAAGTAGGGAAGCACAACAGGGAACCTAGAGAAAATGATACTTCTCATCAATACAAATGCTCCAAAAGCTTTCAACCAAACAGTTACCGGCACTTACATCTGCAACAATGAGGTAAGAGCAGTGTCTTTTTATATGAACAGCAGTGCAGGCAGGTGGAGTGACATTCTAACACTCTGCTAGTGTGTAGCAGATATAGGGTAGGTTTCACCCCAAAATGATCAGCCGATACAGGCACTTCAAGAAATATGTTGTATTGGATGGATTTGCTGATGTGGCCAATATTAATAATAATGATAATTAAAAAAAAGTTCTTTACTGGGCTCCAAGGACAGAAAAATGCTTCATGAATTGCTTTGATACTTCTACTTCGGTGTAGACCAATTTTTTCCCCACTCGATTCACGATTCCTTTTTATTTATTTTTCCCCCCCAATTTAAAACAAAATAACTGTGAACTAAAAATATATCTTATAAATATATGTGTATTGTATTTAATTTAGCCAAGTTTTAGTACAACAAAATCAATAATTAGTAATATAGTGCAAAATGTAAACAACAACAACACCTGTATCTGCAGTGCCAACAGTGACTTTACATCATTCATTTGTTAACTCAAAGAAAATGCCACATTAGATCATTTTGAAAGTGTCAGTTCAGCATAAATTCTTTTATAAGTCTGTTTTTAAAATGCACCTTTGTTGATGTCAACAACCTTTGTAATAAAAGTTGGAAAAATGGGACAGTTGATACTACAACTCTCTGTGATTGATAAATACCAAGACACCACAACAGCGTAGCTGCTGCACCGTTAGGATTTTTCTCCGCTAACCCGGATGTACCGATTTTGGTAAATGTTACTTTTATAGCAGTAGGTACAGCATTTTTGGCTAATGAGCCTGATAAATAAGTATGTTCAGTAACTCTCTGTTGAGTTTCAGAAATATTGATTGTGGTATAGAGTTCGGGAATGTGACGTCATATCGCTTAGCATTATGGTATTAGCAGCAATTGTAAACTAATGGAGATGTTAAAAGTTAAAATACTAGAGTTATGTGCATGACGGCACTTCAGACCCGAATTAACACATTTTTGAGTGAAAGTGCGGGATTTCAGAGGCAGTTGTGGTGAACAGGTCTGGACTCATTCTACACCATAGGACATTGTTGGAACATGTAGGGGGAGGAAAATACATAATTATAACATTTTTAAACTTTTAAACTTTTAAACAAAGTTTTCAACTAAATAAAGATACAAAGACATGGGGAGGAGCAAAGTGGTTCATCAGCCCATAAATACATACGTATGGAGAATGCTAACATGATGCTACATGTTAGCATCGTGCTAGCGCTAGCTACGACTGCCGTTTTTTCACTTCTGAACAATTTGCTTTGAGAAAATATATAATAAATAATTAAGTTTATATTCCATCAGAAAATGGCAGAAAAGAGTGGAAAATTGTGTTTCTCAAAAGTTTCTACTTTCCTACTTGACAAAGCCACGCCCCGTCTTCAAGTCACTGTTTGGAGTTTAAACTTTGATTAACAAAAAGGAACATACATAATTGTCTTGTCTTGTTGTTTTGTTAGTATTATTCATTAATTATTCATTATTCATTCCACAGTGACTCATCAACCCAGAATCATCAACACTTTATTTATGCAGTTCTTTATATTTGACTATTTGCATGTCGTCTATGTTTTGGAATTTTTAGTATATTTATATACTGAATAAAAACATATTTCTCTTTGTTTCCAGAGTCTTCAGCATGCATGGTGTTCTCCTGTAGTCTCTGGATGGATATGGATATGGACATGAGCATCCCCATCCTCTCCGTGCTCTTCGGGCTGGGGGCCAAGTGCATCCTCAACTGGGCTCTGGTGCTGCTCCAGAGGGACCACATCTGCAGGAGCTTCGTGTGCTTTTTTAGCCTTTCTCTGGCCATCGTCGACACCGCCTTGACCCTTGCAGTGACGTTCATTCACCTGCAGGGGGACTCAAACGTCCTGGGCTGCAGACTGACTCGGTATCACGTGTGTTTGCTGGTTCAAATCCTTGGATACATCTACAGCGCGCAGCATTTTGGCATCCTCATTATAACCGTACTGGAACACCTCTCTGTCATTTCGCGGCGATTGCGACGCAACATATGGAAGCCAACTTGGATTTCTCAACTATTTTTGTCGATTTTTACATGGTTTTACTCCATATTTTATGTTTTTAAGCTTTCAAACGTACGACCCTATTTGGAAGATGTTGCCCATTTTCAAATCCATCACTGCTGGACCTCAAGCTCTTCTGTAATCTCCGAACTTGCAATCCTTACCGTCTGTTTGTGTCTTCCCTTGATACTTTGCCATTCACTGAAATACCTCATACAGATGGCCAGAAACCCACATTCAAATAACTCAATGACTCTGATAAGCCACGTTCGGCCAAGGGTGATGTTCATCAGCAAAGTCGCGAGGATATTTTTCAACACGTGGGCGCTCTTCTTATTATTCCTACTTTCCCACGTTGTAATACCCATGAAGATGCCCTTACACCTGGGGCTGAACTGCGCATGGCTGTGCTTCCTGAACAGCTTCTTAATAGCAGTGGCTCTGTGTGTGGTGAGTCCGGCCCCGGAGCTTGGACAGGGCTTGGCTGCCGTCCCTCCCGATAGCTTTTGTGACTGGAAGACGGAGTTTAGCCTTGAAAGTGACTTAATAAGTACGTGTATAGAAAGGAAAAGAAGATACAGCTATTTTAGTTTGTAGAAGTGGGCTGGAGCTATCACAGTTAAAAGACAATGGAGACATTTAAAGGCCCTATGCCTGATTTTTTTATTGCAAAAAATGAAAGGGGAAGCCATTTAATAAAAATGTTAGTTGTGGTCAAAACCCATTCGTCACTTTCCTAATGTAGATTCCAAATTCTTTACAGAGACACGTTTATAGGCACATTTCACAACTTGCGGGGTCACTTTTCAGGGTCACTTTCACAAAAATGCTAGAAAACCAGCCTGAAAGTTCATAAAATGTATATAAATGTTTTATCATTTGATGCACGCTGTTTTCCCCACAAACATTTCCGTTTATAATGTACTAAAGTAGGGCTGAACAATATGGACAAAATTTCACATCTTGCTATTCGTGCCAGATATCTCGATATCGATATGACACGATATAACTTTGGGTTAGGTGAAAACTAAGCATTTTTCAGAAACATAAAATCATAATACAAAAGAGTGCAGTTTTATTGATGAAAATCTGTATTGTTTATATCTTGCTTTTTCGATTTTAATATTTTGAAATATCTCGATATAAACACGATAATGATATATTTTTCTTTTGCAATATTGATATCTTCAATGTTCATATCTCGATATCGATACGATGACGATATATCGTTCAGCCCTTTCAGCCCTTTACTAAAGGAGTACAAAATAAATTTCATTCCATTTCCAGAAGTAAAATCAGGTATAGCTCCTTTAATTCAACCTTTTGCCATCTCCCCAGACCTTTACGTTTTTGGTAGCCAAGTATGAGTTCAAAGTGTTCAAATGTTACAATGTTCTTCTCTCATTAAAAACATACTGGGTCAGTGTTTCGACCCACTTGTGCCATGTTTTAGTGATCTTTGAGTCTTCCTTTATAGTGATAAAGATGTGTTAGATGTGACAGTATTACCAAATACCTGCAAAAAGCATAATACCCCCTCCTTAAAGCTACACCGCAAGCATTGGTTTTATGACAGATCATTTTCATCATTGAAAAACACCATGAATGTACAAACAAACTTGTGCCTTTGCTGTGAGCGTCTCAGCTCTCCTAAGACATGACTGTAACTTTACCAGGAGTGGGTGTGTCTCCAGCTCGTCTCCATGGTGATGTGACTAAAGGCAGCCGACTTTGAGATTTATGTAGGTTAGGTCCTCATCCAAATCCATTCTTTGATTACACACTGCAGTAACAGCATTTTCTTTGAGCTGGTCATGAGGAGCATGTTTTATTTTACTAATGGCAGCAGTTTAGTCCAAAATGTTACACAGTGTCCCTTTAAATACATTAGATCGTCAGCTGATCATTAAGAACACATTAGACAGTTTAGCGCTGGTCTTTTTCAGTGATGGGATTTGTGGCTCTTTTATGGGAGCCAAATCTTTAGGAGCCGTTCATTTCAATTGTCATTCATAGATATTTTTTTTTTGAAACCAAAATAATTGTTTATATATCTAAGAATGGCACATTTTGATTAAAAACTCTTTGCATAAAACTTTGTGTTACACATTTGTCCAAACTACCTAAAATCTGAATGGGGGTATTGTGGCTTTTTAGCACTACAGAATATCACTGCCCACTTTTCTTTTTTTTGTTTTGTTTTGAAGATTTTTTTTTTTTAAATCTTTTTTTAGTTTCTTTTTTTTAGTGTGCTTACAAATATATACATATTTCAACTGGACTTTATTTTGATTTGTCGTTGTATCAACTAAAACGTTTCAACAATCATCCAACTGTGTCTTTTTGACCGTGAGAATTTAACAGAATAACACGGCAAAGACAATCCTTTAAGACTGTCACAACAGCTTTTCCTTGAATGCCCTGTTGATATTGAGTAAAAGTGCTTTTCAACCTGGTGCTTTGGCTTTGGACTTGGTTAGTCTTTAATCGTGAACCATTTTTGTCCCCTTGAATGCTTCAACATTCCAGTTTAATGTTGTTACACTTAAAGCAGGGGTGTCCAAACTATTTTCATTGAGGGCATGAAGGGCCACAGATCGGTGGTCAATGCATTCAAACATTCAACTGGGTGCATTTCGGAAAGGTTCTACCATTCCCCACACCTTCATGATCCCAGCTCTGTCTCACAATGCATTTTAGCTCGGAATTATTAGATCTGCAGTTAAACGTACCATCTTTGGCGATGTGTGCCAGTTCAGCAAGAAGACTGAGGGGGCGGCATTTTGCCCCCTCACCGCTGACTTAAAGGAAAGAAGCTACAATTGCTGTGTCATATAATTTTGTGTAAAAGGTTTTGACTCGTGCCGCCTGCTCTGCTGTTTTCAGTTCAGTTTGTGTTTAAATTATAAGGATGTGGTCACATATTGGCCCATAGTCTTACATTTACTAACCTCATTTCCTGTGCACGATATCACACTGAGGTGGTTATTACAAGTGTGGCGAGCGCAGTAATCCAGCTCTCTCTGTTTGTTTTCATTTTCAGGAGGTGAATGCAAATATTATTTTATGGTTTCACACAAACTAAGAGAACTTCATGAACAATTTGCGTATGATGCCATTTTCAAAGTAACCACAACTGATGGTAGATTGTGAAAACTCATCAACCACTGACACAAATGGAATTCCCCATTTATTTTCTTTTATTTATCTTAGTTTTTGTCCAGTGCAAAACCCCTTCATTTCCAAACCAAGTCAAATGTATTCAAATCTCACGGACATTTGCCTGAAAGTGCAATGACAGATTTGAATACCCACCGCACCAGAACAAAAGGTATGTTTTGTCGTTCAGTATCTTTAAAAAGACACGTACGTATGTGGAAAAAGTGTGATATGTCTCTTATACAAAAAACCTTTCTATCCATGTCAGTGAAACTGGACGAATGACCCAGGAATAAATTTGGGCTGAACGTGATATTAGTTCATTGTTGTTTTGGCAGCCATTTTGAATACCGAAGTAGAATTATGCAGTACTACAACAAATAACAATATCTATATTCAATGTACTTGTAATCATTGCTCAAGAAGATAACAGTTAAAACACGGCCCCAGAGACGCATGTTTATGTGAAGAAACCAGTGAGTCAGTGTTTAAGATGCTCAAGACGTTAGCATGCTACCGGTTAGCATGTAGCTTCAACAGCTCAGCTCTGACCTCTCCAAGAGAAAGCCCTGAACCAAACTCCAAACCTTGGCTACAACATGTGAGAGGTCAGAGCTGAGCTGTTACTGTACTATTTCCTGTGTTCATAGATGTGAGCCACACACGTGTTTATCGTGCTGAAGAATCGACAGTTGATTGAATCAGCTGTGAATGGTAAATGGTCTCAACTTATATAGCATTTTTCCACCTACATTAGGCACTCAAAGCGTTTTACAGCAAGGATCCACTCACCCATTCATACTCTCATTCATACATCAATGTACGCAGACACTGGGGTGAAGTGTCTTGCCCAAGGACACAACGACAATGTGCACTTTCAGGAGGTGGGATTCGAACCCCCGACCTTCCGATCATGAGACGACCCTCTCTACCATCTGTGCCACCAGCGAATGGTTGAATATAAATGCTAACCGGTAGCATGCCAACGTCTTGAGCAGTTTAAACACTGACTCAGACTGAGACTGACATGACAAACTGTAAAACTAACAGAGAAAGGTTTTCTGTTTCCTCTTTGATGTGTTTAGTCTGAGGAGAGAAGCAGATCTTTAGTAAATCCTGTTGTAGCTCGACAGACAGCGCTGCTACGTCTGTGCCACATTTGCTGGTCATATCACATAAACGTGCGTCTCTGGAGCCATGTTTTAACTGTTTTCTTCTTGAGCAATGATTGCGAGCTCATAAAAATGCCACTGTCAGTCAGTTGTCTCTCATTTTCATCCTGAGTAGAGATATTGTTACCTGCATGAAATATGCGTGATGTCATTGGAAACACATGTATAGATAACATCTGTTGTAAGTAATAATTATCATTTCCTTTCAGTGCACAGCAATTTAATGAAGAAATGTTGGGGCAGAAAAGTGATCTTTATTTGTGTGTTTAAACTACTGACAGGAAGTGACACAGATATAGATAAAGCAGCTTGGTTGTCATGGAAACAGTTTAAAATTGTTTGCCTCTATCTATATCACTTCCTGTCAGTGTCCAATAAGGAAGTGAAACTTTAAACATCACAAAAATGGTCGAACTAAAGAAACCTGGGTAAAATGTTTAGCAAAACCTTAAATATAATTGTGTTAACTATGTTTTAGCAAACATTGTGCCTAATGTGTCATATGCACTTTAATAAATGCTGAATTATACCCTTTAAATAAGAAAATGACGAGCCACACGTGTGATTTTTTTTGACACTACAGAAGTTTACTTGAATTTGATCCAAGTTCATTGTCTCTATACAGGGTTTTTTATTTACAGGATCTTGAAATCGGGGAGAGGGAAGGTAAACAGAAAAAAACAAACACTAGTTTTACAACTGAGGTATTAGCTAAAAGCATTTACAAGTATGTCATCTTTATAGTGAACATGAATGATGAGAAACACGTACAGATGCAGCGTATTTTGCTTTTTAAAAAACATCTTTTTCCATATCACAACATGAGGTAGGAGAACCGTGTCTCGATTTCATGCAAGAACAAAAGTCTCGTAGAAGTATTGAAGTGTTGGCAACGCACTAAATGCAATGGTATGATGGACACCGCAAAATGTCTTCTAATAGAACAGCATTAAGGGGAAGTCAATGGATAGTTCACCTTCAAATGTATTAAAACAGTATGTACCCATTATTAGTAAGTAAGCAAAGATTTTGACCTCTATCACGTTGGCTTAAATTAAGATTGCGTCAGGATTTGACCACAGCGTCGCGCGCCCATGAAGAAGAAGTCCACTTTAGATTTGGCTCTGAACTGGTGAGGCAGAAATTGTGTAAAATATCAACATTTTTTATATAGTATTTTATGTGAATGGGGCTCATAGTAAAATTGATAAAGAAACAACGTGGAAAATCCGATTAAAATTCAGTCCCGCGATGACACCAGTTTGAGAGCAGAGCAGTTTTCACCAAATATGCTGAACAGTGCCCTCTAGTGTATGAGACGCGAACAGCGCTGCAAGCCAAATATTAGATTATGGATAGAGGTAATTAAGTTAATACTGATTATCGTTTTGAGTGCATATAACGAGATTAAGAAAACACAATGTCGCAGCCACAATAATATCAATAATAACATTTCCCTTTTCACAGCTGCGCTCGTGTTTCTGTAAAAATGTAAGACAAATATATTCTTAAATCTTAATAGGCTACATCGTAATCCGTCTGAATGAAAAGTCACACATCAAGGTAGAAGATTCATGCACCTTCGCGTTCCCTGTGTGCGTTTGGTGGTGGGGGAACATCTTAATACACGATAGATTTGCAAAGAGAGAGTGGCCCTTGTGACACAAAAAAGGGGTTTAGCAAAACATGCAAAAAACATCATTTTTGTTGAGTTTTTTTTTTTTTTTTTCTTTTTCGCTTCCTCCCCAAAATGCATTTTCTTAAGCAAATGTCTTTCAGGTTTTTAACAAAAGCTTACATTACACTTGAATCCGTCCGTCACAAAATGAAAAAAGTTCAGTCAAAATGGGAGGGGTGGAGGTGGTGGGGGGGGAAGTGTATGACAAAGCTATTTATCTTTCCTATTAATTTCTTTAGTCCTGTGTCTTAAGTAAACCATGCTTCTCTTCTCTCACTCCCCCGTTTTCGTTCACGGAAGTCAATTTCTGCAAGTAAAAAGTAAAAAGGAAACGTACTCTGGTCCAAATCCAAATAACCTTTAGAAGATTAACAGTTAATATATTAATAATGACTACTGTATTTACAAAGTGAATAGAAATCTTTAGTTTATATGTTAAATATTTTCCTCTCATCGCTTTCCCCCCAAACCCTAGGGCGTATACATCTGTGGCGTTTTCCACCTGTTTCCTCCTTAGCCTGGACTTCCTAACGTAGTAAAGGGAAGTAACCGAGTGGTAATAGTAGTAAAAGGTGTCAGTGTTGTAGGATGGAGCACAGTGGAATGTCTATTCGTTTGCATTTTTCTTCGAGCAGATGCATATAAAATCTTTCGCTAAGGCCCAATCCCTGTGTTCATCTCTCTCTCTCTCTCTCTCTCTCTCCCCCGCACTCTTTTTTAAAACAAGTATTTACACACATTTGCGAACAGGGATCTCCTTAGTGGCAATAGAGAGAAAGCGCTTCTGTAGTCTGGCAACTGGCACAGTAAAAGTGTCCTCTCGTCTCTCTTCCTCTGGTCAGGCAACAACGCAGTGGAGGTTTTACAATATGAAGGTTGCACAACATGAAATAGGAAGTTGCTGAAGTAGGTGCATGATAAATAAGAGTCTACTAACAAAGTGTAATGATTTAGCCCCATTTCAGTCCAGTTTTCCATTATTATTGATAGTAATATGGCTAGAAATGATGTCTGGCTCAAGTCTTCCTATGTTCAAAGTCAATCGACATTATTTCAGGGATTGGCAAGTTTGCAGCAAGACAGGCTTATTTTCATTCTCTCAGAAAAAAAAAAAGTCCTGAGACCGAGCGTCCCATTTTTAGCTCAGAGTAATGCCCCACTTTCTCAAAATCCCAATGTTGTGCGTCGATACAGACGGCATCGCGTCACAGAAGGGGGCGTGGCTTTGCCAAGGGGAAAACACAATTTTTCCACTCGTTTTCGCCATTTTCTGGTGTAATATGAACTTATTCACCACATATAAATAAAATCACGTATAAATCGGGTCCATATGGATATTTCTGCACAGCAGATTTTTCAGTAGAAGCAAAAAAACGGCAGTCGTGGCTCGCGCTAGCTAGCGTTAGCATTAGCACGATGCTAACGCTAGCTAGCATGAAGAAACAAGTTAGCATTCTCCGTTATTTATATATTTATATGGCTATTGAACCACTTTGCTCCTCTCCATGTCTTTGTATCTTTATTTGGTAGAAACTGTATCAATAATTCAGCATTTGTTAAAGTATTTTTTGAATAATTAGAGAAAGTTTACAAACTGTTTTCAAACGTGACCATATATGGGTGATTCCAGAGATGCCGTCTGTATCTGTATGTCCTAACAGAGGGTTTTGGGGGGAAATTTTAAAGGAATTGACGTGATTTTCAGCATTTTCAACACGTATTTGACCTTTGATATGTGTCATGATATTTCTCAGGGGCAGAGGTTCTATGTTAGAGGGACGGATCTTGCCCCCGGGTCTGATATTACCCGCCTCTGCTTTATTTCAAACACCACAGTCCATTCAGTGATTGTGAAAAGTGGAGTAGTTACAACAAAAAAGGCAAAAAACAACTAACAAACAACTAAATTTGTGAAATGTGACAAACCTACACCAGAATCTCACTTCTCTCTAAACTCGATAAGAAGATGACGTCAATTTAAAACCCTTAGTCTTGTCGTAATCCGATGTTTTCCTACTATTGTGCAGCCCTATCCCGTACAGTGCAAGGCCCTCGCCCCGTAGCTTTACAATAACAACAACAGCGTGCCCTCATTCCGACAGCCCAGAACAAAACCGGTGGAGAAAAGAGAGAAAAAAAGAAAAAAAAAGGGCCTCCCCGTGGTACCCCTCGCGTCCGGGCCACCCACCCAGCCCGCTGTAGCCTGCGGGCCCCCTAAAACGCACCCCTCAAAGCCTCTTCCTTTCTGTGACGTCCCGCGCTGTTTGTTCACTGAGGCAGAATAAGCAGGAGTAGCAGCAGCAGCAGCAGCAGTGTAGAGGCCCGGGCTAACTGTAACTGCTTTGACCTGCAGCCTAAATTCCTCAAGAAATATGGCAGGACAATGAAGTAAGGCGATACAAAAAAAAAAGGCCTGGAAAGTGAACACAAAGGGTCTCAAATTGTCGTGCGGGGACTTTGTTTTGATGGCAGGGTTGGAGGATTGTCCCTGCGCTTTAATTTATGGCGTGGCTTGATCAAGTAAACAACCGCGGTCCATGAAAGTCTAAGGTTTACTCCAGAAATAATCCCAGTTTAGAGCAGCTAAGTCCCATTTCGACTGAATAAAACCCTTGTCTTGCCACAGTATGGACCTTGTTGAGAACAAATTCAACCTATGTTTTTGAGAAATACATTAATCCGGCATTGATTTGAATGGGTAAGTAAACCTGCGAGTACATTTTTTTGCATTTACATTAAGAAAAAACATCTCATAGCACTTAAAATTTGAAAAGAATTGACTTTTTCCAGTGCAATTTAGTTCTGCTTAGCCCCAACCTAGACCCTGCTTTCACCCCATTAGTAACGCCACCTTCCATTTCCCTCAAAACATCACTGCACCATTCGGGTCTTTTCCCATTGCAGTAGCTTTGAGAGCCGATCCTTGCCTTCATGTCCTTGCTTTGCCCCATCTGCAGACCCATGTGCAGCCATGTAATCATGTATTATGACCCTTGGAAAAGCTACACCGCCAGAGACCATCCCCCCACGCAGTCCAGACGCATTCCTTCAAAGAGGCGACTGTACGGGGTAAGTATTAGGCCTCCTCCTCCTCCTCCTCCTCACCCTGAGTGGACCTAATAGGGGCACGGTGCTTTCTGTCTAGACCAAAAAGTGAAAGAAAAACAGTGATATGTAGAGATTCCCGGCAGATGGATAGGGCTGCATAATCGGTAGCAAAACATTGATTTAGATACAAGTATTATTAAGTCTTTACCTTTTATACAAGTTCTAGCAAATCCTATGGAAAAAAAAAGGTTTTAGACACTAAAGTTCTTGGTTTTGGCAGAATATATTGAATCAGTCCAAGTAAATAAAAGTAAATGATGATTAATAGCATCTTTGTACTAGGTCGATATGTCGTATTTTCCCCTGCTCAAACCTTGCCATTCTCAGAGCACCGTTAGCAGCATTCACATAAAGTTACCGTAGTTTTCCTAACATTGTGCAACCGTAACCGAAGACGTCATAGATTTGATTGGGATGGCACAAAAGGGGGTAAGAACCAGCTCCAGGTGTTCTCCATTGCATCAGAGGAAGAGAGAGAGAGAGGGAGGGGTGTAGCCTGGGACAGTCCTGACCAGGCAGACGGTTTTTGCTATAGCTACCATGGGAGAAAAGTTCAAGTTCATCGTCACTATTGGCATATGTTCATGAGGTTTTATGACAATTGCAAAGAAGATTATACAGTAAAGGTCTTTTTATGACTTCTATAATAGATTTTCAACTCTGTGTTTTTTTTTTTTCTTTTTCTTTGTAGCTGGTGATTTGAGTTTCCACAAGTGGGGCACAAAATCTGCATCTTCAAAAATGTCCATATATATTCATAGTATATATATATATATATTTATCCTCCATTTGCGGTGCCAGGTAGTAGCATAACTTGAACTCGGAGAAAGTCTTTTCGAGCTTAAAAAGTCCAAGTTCGTAAGCTCCACGAGTGAATAGAAAGACGATAGTATATAAGGGTTGAACGGGTCGCTATTAAGGACCAAATTCCTGTCTTCAAAGCAGCAGCAGCAGCAGTCATTTCAGGTAAAAACTATAAATAAAAAGCAAAAAAAAAACAAAAAAAAACATACATGCTCAAAAATATTTAAATACTGTTATAGTAATAGGAGCAAAAAGATCGGGTAATAATAATAATTAAAAAAAAACAACACAATGTTTTTTTTAAGTGTGGTTAAATTACAAAAGAATGGTCAGTCCTACATTGAAATGAAAAGGAGGAGGCGCAGGGGGGGGCGGGGTTTAGAGAGTCTTGGCGGGAAATCGGTTGCTGGGTAGGGGAGGTGGTAGGGGCGCCTCTCGCAGGACGGGACAGTTAAGCCCAAAATTATGCTCGCTCTGGGCTGGATAGTTCATGCATCCACTTTTTTTGCCCGGGCAGTGGCCAGAAAAAATGTAAACTTGGAAGATGTGTAATCGTTTTGGCGGCACTTAGCTTTACGGCACAACAACAGCAGAGCAATAGGCTGGAAATGGCCAACTTTATTCCATGGTATAATCTTTCTAACTCTATATATAAAGATGGTAAATGACCAGGAAACACTGTTAGCTTGTCTTTCCTTGGTAATAATATAGAAACGGGGCGCTAAATTCAGATTTCCAGGTTACCCATGCTACTTTCTTCCTATTGCCATGCTATTACTGTGCAGTCTATCCTAGTTGTAAGATTCTTTTTTAATATACATTTGCATTTTGGGGCACTTTTTGGATTTCAGGCCACTTTTTTGCATAGATCTCCAGTTTTTTTTGATGGTAAGTGACTTCTCATTGTATGTCTCAGATGGCTCGGGTTTGTAATCATTTTGTCTTTTGGTTTTAATGCATAGCCGGAGCGCTCATAACTTCAGGCTTAACTCTGGGTGATAGCAGTGGGGCGTCTTGGGGGGGGGGGGGGGGGGGGGGGAGGTGGGTTACTTGTGGTGCTCCGAAAGGCAGGAGGACGAGGTGATCGGGGACAGGGAGTTGGGGGGTCCCGTGGAGGGGGTCAGCGGAGGGGACGGGCTGCCTCCCAGAGCCGAGCCGGGGCCCTGGGACATCTGTTGCTTGAGTTGGCTGATTGTGCGCTCCAGTTTCTCGCGGGCTTCTCTCTCCCGACGCAGCTCCTCCTGCAGCTCCTGCCGGTCGGCCTCTGCGCGCTCCAGACGCTGACGCAACTCGGACAACTGGAGAGAGAGGAGGAGGGAGGGAGGGGGGAGACAGAAGACAGAAGGTCAATGCAAAGGTCTTAGAGTAGTAGTAGTAGTAGTAGTAGTAGTAGTAGTAGAGAGTGGTATAGCGAGTAGAATAACACAAACTGTACATGCTTTCACTTGTGTACATGACATTTTACATGTACTCTTTGCTTTGAACCTCTTTACCCCCACCTGAAACAAGCACATTTTCTTCAGTTTGGCTTCACCCAAATCTAAAAGCTTCTTGATTAAAGCATAAAAATGAGACAAAAATGAGGGTGAAATGCGACAAAAGAGCAACGAAAACATGAGGAATAATCAATGAAAGTGATGAAAACGCAACATAAAAGTGATGTGTGACATGTGTGCATTATAATAGCACAATATATATCACTTATATAACATATAAGGCCAAGTTAAAGGGACGATACGGAGTTTAAAAATGTTAAAATTAAGTATTTTCCTCCCCCTACATGTTCTAGCAATGTCCTAATGTGTAGAATGAGCTCAGACCTGTTCACCTATAAAATCCTGAACTCAGAAAAGTGTTACTTCGGGTCTGCAGTGCCGTCATGCACGAGCTTAATATAGAAGCTGCAGTTACACATAAGACCTGAGGTGGCAGAAGTGAGCATAAAATGTCAAACTTGCATCCAGCCCCTTTAATTAAAGGTACATTATGCAACTTTTTAAGTGGAAAAAAGTTTATATTTGTGGCTGTTTGACCTTGTAGTGACCCAGTGGCTGCATGAGTGGTCAGCATAGCGCCTTGGCTTTCCATCACTGTGGTCTCTAAGATGCTCCAGGATCAATTGTTTGGAAGGTTTTCTCTGCTTACCAGAAAATCTAAAAAAAAATTGAAACTGGAGTGTTGTAGAGATGCATAATGCACCTTTAAAGTACAGTACAGTATAGTATAAAAGTTGTTAAAACTAATTAAAGTTAAAAATGACTAAAATACGCTTTTTATCCAAGTGGGAATAGGCCAATGAAACAAAAACATGCTCTGATTTGGTGGATCCGCTGCTCTGTTTGAATCCAAGAGCTAATAAGAAATAATGAGTTCAAGTGTATATTGTTGCCATTATTAGACAGAGCCAAGAACATTTACATCATTAGGGGTTGTGTGTACACGGATAAAGGAAATGCTATCACTTATGTTCTATTATAAAGACTTTGTGATCCAATAGATCACAGATTATGCACAACTGAAGAAGACATCCTCCCGCTGAGTTCAGATTCGGGCACATTATCTTTTTGTGATGGTCTGGTACAAAAAGAAACTTACATCTTATGACTTCCTCATTTGATATCCTATCATCGCACTGACGTCAAAAGCTCTCGATTGTGAGTAGAAGATTTATTTCTAAACGTTCTTATCAAAACATGCTTAGGTAAATATGTAATTTAAGTTAATCATATGCGATACGGCGCTAATATGTTCCACACTCCAGCATTTGGCCAAAGAAAAGTAGAACATTTAAAAAGCTATAGCGCCGCCTAATATATCTTCCATTCCCGTGAAAACGTGCGGCGCTTGAACATATGCTGCTCTACATTGGCGAGGCACGGCGTATATGATGCTTAACGCCAAGAATCAAGTGTTTGGAGCAGGCTAATTGCACTCTGTGGGGGTGCTCTGGAGCCTCGGTCCCAAGCCAACACGGCACAAATTAGGCTATAGCGATGGTTCACAAAATGTGGCGTGATAAGCTCAGTTGCGCCCACCCACCGAGAAACCTGCTCTGATTGTGGAGGTACATTCTAGCCCTGCTTTGTCCATATATTACAGCAATAGATACAGACGGCATCTCTGGAATCAGCCATGTATGGTCATGTTTGAAAACAGTCAAGGGGGAAAACAATTTGGAGAAAACGCAGAACTTTCTCTAATTATTCAAAAACTACTTCAAATATGAATATAGTTTTCTACTAAATAAAGATACAAAGACATGGAGAGGAGCAAAGTGGTTCAACCGCCCATGAATACATAAAAAAAAAAAAAAACGGAAAATGCTAACATGATGCTACATGTTAGCATAGTACTAATGCAAACGCTAGCTAGCGCTTGCTATGACTGCCGTTTTTTCACTTCTACAGAACAATCTGCTGTGAAAAAATATCAATATGGACCCAATTTACACTTGACTTTATTTGTATGTGATAAATAAGTTCATATTCAACCAGAAAATGGCTAAAAAGAGTGAAAAATTGTGTTTCCTTAAAGATTCTATTTTCCCCCTTGGTGAAGCCACGCCCCCTTCTATGACGAGATGGTTTACTCCCCATACAGACGGTTTAGTGCAGCGTAGTGTCATACCTGTGCCGTGTAGTGCACCTCCTGCTGTCTCTGCGACCCGGGCTCACACGCGCAGCCCTGTTGCCGGAGCTGCTCCAGTCGGCTCTCCAGCTCGTGCTGCTCCTGCCGGGCCTGGGACAGCTGCCGCGCCTGCTCGCTGTGCACCGCCTCCAGCTCCGAACGCAGCTCCCTCTGCTCCGCGCTCAGCTCCCTCAGACGGGCCGCCTCGCCCCCGCGCAGGGCCTCCAACTCCTGCGGACAGTGGGGATAGATCAGTCAAAGACATACGCAGTGACACGGATGACCCATTTCAGCGGCTCAAGAGTCACCATCAGACCGGCCAACAACAGCTACACATTTTTTGTCTTATCTCCTTGAGTTTAGCAAGCAACTGTGAGGCAGATTCACAAAGAACTGTATTTAGGATTGAGTATTAATGATATTTATCTTGTACTTTGGGTCCAGTAGAGTTCAAAATGTTATGGTAATTTCAGTAGCACTGTATAGTTTAATTAGTCTGATTGGACGTTCCTCTTTCTTTGATGTTGTGGTTTTAATTAAGGCAGTACTTCTCAAACCTTCCTCAGGCAATTTCAGCTTTTTACTTTCATTACGCTCAGTTTAATTCATGCTTTAGTTAATATTTAAGCTACTTTAGACGTGGTTTACGCCCTGTAGAGGCCGTGAACTCCTGCCACAAACCACAAGACTTGCAAAGTGTTGATCTTCCTTTCGATGCTTGTAAAAACAACCACAACTCCGTGCATGTTCAGCATCTGTTATTCATTGCTACTGTCAAAAGTCGTGTGCAGCACCTGAGACTCTGCTTCTGGGACTTTTTTATTGGGGTAAACTACAGAAAACACAAACATACAGCGCCGCATGGTTGGTGGCAGGTGGTGCAAATAATGAATCACAAAAGGCTCCAAAATGCTTCAACCTGCCCAGTTTAGGCACAAATGAGCCCAAGTTAGGTCTATTTTAGAGTCTTTTTCCCCCTGATTTGATATGGATCTAATCCTAGTGTTACTTGTAAGGTCAGATATAAGTAAGTGTTGGATGTTTCTCATACTATTTGAGCCAGTAGATACTGTTTTTCTCTGTGCAGTTGTTTTGCAGGGACTTGTTATTCCGCTGTGCATCGCTCTCCTCTCACCATCTCGAGCTGCAGTTGCTTGTGCAGCGTGGCGTTGAGTTTCTCCTGCTGCCTGCTGTACATCTGCATGATCTCCACCACGATCCGGTCCTTGTCGTCCTCGGGACCCCCCACCGCGCCGCAGCCGCTCAAGTCCTTGGGCTCCGCTTCCTCCGAGTGAGAGGAGGAGGGCGGGCGGGGGAGAGGCGGCGGCGGAGGGGGGCTGGCACTGCGTTTCCTACAGCTGATGCTCGTTTCCATGGAAACTGCCTGGGTCTGGTGGCGTTCCCGGTCCGTAATAATCTGGGACTTGGACTCGTCGAGACCGGCGGCGGGGACGGGAGGCGACGCATGGAGGTCTGAGGAGAGAGAGAGGGACGAGAGTTAGAGACGGGGATGAGCGGGAGAGTCGGGCAGTGGACCAGGGGAAGAGGGAGAAAAGGAGTGAAAGAAGATTGTAATCGTGACAATAGGGAGGATGAACGAGTGATGCACCAGTGATCATTTTTAGTTTTAGTCAGAATTTCAACTTTAGCCAACTTTACTTTCATTGTATTCAAACATATTTAATCATATAAGCTTCAAGGAGCTTCTCCCACATGGACAAAGCACCAGACTTGTTCATAGGGCATTGAATTTAAATGATATGAGGCTCTTACAAACTGTGTCACAGGAAGCTCAGGTGTTTTAGACCATTTTCCAATTTTTATTTAGTCTTTATTAGTTCAAAAGACCCCTCCTGGAACCGCCAGCTTAACGTGGTGGAGGGGTTTGAGCACCCGAATGATCCTAGGAGCTCTGTTGTCGGGGGCTTCGTGTCCCTGGTAGCGTCTCCCATGGCACACAGGTTCTAGGTGACGGGTCAGACAAAGAGCGGTTCAGAAGCCCCTTATGAGAGACCAACAGGCCCGGTAAGAATCGTGAGGCCGTCCTTCTGTGGACCCACCACCTGCAGGAGGAGCCATAGGGGCTGGAGCAATGTGACAGCTGCCCCCACGACCCGGCAACGGACAAGTGGAAGAAAATGGATGGATGGATGGATGGATGGATGGATAGTTCAAAAGAACATCTAGAGATAAGTTTAAGTCTATTAACCACCTTTAATTTAGTTACAGCCAAATTTTAGTCAGAAATGTTACTTTGCCTAACAAATTCAACACTGCTTTGCACAACGCTTTTTGCATTAACACCTCGGGCAAGTTGTAAAAATAACAAAAGCTACGAAAACAACTGGGACCAAGCCCCGTCCTTCAAACCGACTAGCAGAGTGCGAGACGGGACAGGAGAGTTTAACGAGGAGGAGGAAAAGGGGGGGTGACAAAGGAGCGAAGTAAGAAAAGATGAAGAGAGAGGCTAAAAGGGTGGAGAGTGAAAGAGAGGAGAAGCGTGAACTCAGAGTTCAGATCAAACTAAAGTGTGAGCCGCGCTGTCGCCTACGCGCGCTAACACCCGCTCCGCATGGCAACAGGCAGCTCACCAAACATCGCCCACAAATCCTCCGCGCGCAGCAGACAGAGGAGACGGGAGGAAGAAAGGCGAGTGTGGGAGAGCTCTCTGCGTGGGCTCAGCCTTTGTTCAAAACTCTCGCTTGTGTTCCTCTGCTTTTAAAAAGGTGTTCGCGATGGGGAGAGATCACACGGGCGATAGTGTCACTCACGTGCCTGCGGAGTGCGGTCGCTCTGGTGTGACGCGTGTCTTTGCAACAGCGGCGACAACAACAGAGCTGATGTATTCAGAGGAAGCGCGGCATGTCTGGCACCGGGAGACAGCCATTTACTGACTCACTAACACACATCCACGGCCCCGCTTTTAAAAATACCTTTTAGAGGTGAGTCACAGGAAAGACTGCAGAGGGGGACAAACAAACACGGATGGAGAGAGAGGATGAAATGGTGGAAAGGAGCAGGGATGCAGAGACTGAGAGAGGAAAATGAGCAAGAGTGAAGGGAGACATGCAGACTAGAAATCCAATGAAAATGAAAGGCATTCATTCTTGACGTATACATACAGTTATAGCACACCAGCTACTTTGGAAACTTTCAGAATTCTGTATAGCCATTAGCAATACCCATCGACCATCGCAAATTAAGAATGACGTAGATGTTTTGGGCTGTTGTTAACCCATCAAAGCCTGGTTAGAAACCATAACTGAATGAGCAAACCTTTTGAGATTTTGCTAAACATAACAATTAGCATGTAATCGTGAGGTTTGCATGATTTTTGGTTAAGTTTTCTTGAGATATGTCATGAAACTGACTCAAAATAACAGTCTACAAGAAGCCCGAAGTGCGCAGATAACTCAGACTCTTTCTCTGATTTCTGAATGTGGAGGCGTCTCTAATCTGCAACTTGGGATCAACCAGAAGCTCCCCGAAGCCTTTCTACATTTCTACATGAGCTTGATGAGCCACATTTGGCAAAACAACTCATATTGGGACATTTTTGTTGATGCGTTTTCTCTTTTTGTGCAGCCAATAATTCTGTTATGAACATTTAGGTGAATATAGTAAAGTACTAAGAGTAGGGCTATCAATAAATGACAGATAAACAATACATTTTAAGCTCAATATTTATCCAATATATTTTGGAATAGGCCAGGATGAATGAGGTGAGTGAGTGAGTGAATGTATGGTGGTGGTTGGCATAGTGTGGGAAAAAACGTGGAGGGAAAAGTGGAAAAACGGGCGGAAAAATGAATAAAATGGGAGGAAATGTAGAAAGTGTTTTTATTCCTGCCCTTTTTTTCTCAAAGCAATGTAAATGAAGGTGTTTTGCATTTTCTATATATATTCATTCTTGTCTATATCGCTCAGCCCGAACACAATATATTTTTTTCCAGTGCTGTTCTTTCTCTCCCCCTTTCTCTTTTTTTAATATGTCACAGAATCCATATGAAAAGGCTGATGAAAAATACACCCGGAAGCCATCGCATCATCCAAACCTACCATTGTGTGAATGTACAATGCATGACCACAAACCACCCCGCTCCCTCCATGTACCCGTGTTATTAATGCAGGCTTATACGGTCTCTGTAATGTGCACATAAAAACGCATCCGGGAGGGGAGCAGCACTCTGAAGAGGTTACTGCTGCTTCCACCAACCATCATCAATAGTGAGTCACCCCCAGAGTCTTTACACGGAGGTCGGCGCATGATGAGGCTGAGGGCTGTGTATGTGCAATGTATGGCTGAGGAGCATTAGTAGCAGCAGCAAGTAACAGAGAGAGTCGAGTAGTAGCCCACATACACTTAATGAGGGCAATACTGGTAAAGTAGAAGGCCAAGGGGTTTGGTTTTCAAGCACCTGCTCTCAATATGGGGGCTCAACTTCTTTATTATATGTTTATCATTTCATTAATTTACCGTTCTTTGTGATAGGTCAGTAGTTCTCTTCTGTCACGATATCAAATTTGATGTTTGATATATCGGCGCAGGAAAATATCGCGATAAACGATATTATCGACTCTAAAGAAACTCGATACTTGCATAAAAATGACGGTAAACCACCTAAAAGTGCATGATCTTATTCCAAAATACCACATGGGCTGCAATAAACATGGGATATAACGTAACTCAATTCGCTTACAGGGGGAAATGGTGATAATAAATGTACAGACGATAAATATTGAGCCCAAAAATGTATCGTGATAAGTCGATATAGTGATTATCGTGACAGCCCTGCCTTCGACCTATCACAATCAAGCTGTTACCCATATAAATCTCATTTTACAATAACGATAAATAAAGACTGACAGCTGTAAGATAAATAATCAGTATTTTTCCATAGTTCTGTAGATTGAAGCACTGATCAAGTAAATACCACTATTGATCGGAAGTGTTTAAATGGTGCATGAAAAATACTGCACAGGCTATACCGTTACTGCACAGAAATCAACACAGTAATCTGTCTTCACACGTTTACAGTATTATTAGTCGTACTGAAGCGATGTATGTATGGTTTACTATCGGCATGTGCAGTTGCCTCCCACGACTCTGACCCGGTCCCTGTCTCCTCCGCTTACAGTAGACGGAGATGTAAACGCCGTGTGCTGCACTCTTCTGTATAGGTTTGCGTGTGGGATATTTATAGCAGGCTGCGGCGGGGGCTTCACGTCGTGTGGTGTCGCACGGATTATGGCCGAGTTGTTAAAAAATGTAGTACTTGAAATTTTAAAGCGCAAATTTCTGAATATATGCAGTGAAAAGTCTATTGAATATTTAGGTCAAGTCGTTGTAAGGGATGTGTTGCTACAAATAGAGCATCTGTGGAGGGATTTCCGATACTGACCCATGGGCGGCTCTTCGTGTCCCAGGACCCTGTGGCTGTAGTGGTGCTTCAGCAGAGCCCCAAACATCTCGGGGCTCATCTCCGCCTCCCTCCGAAGAGACACGTTTGGAGCGACCATCTTATCGTACGTGTACAGGTAGTAGCTGCGGCAAAACGGAGAGAAAACAGGAAATTAGGCAAAAGACTTAAAAGATAAATGTATTCACTGTGGCTCAAGGGTGTGTTTTTCCTCACTGATGGGAAAGTCGATAAAACCCTGATGGACTCTATTGAAAATCTCGTTACTCCCAGTCGTTTGGCTTTCAAACCAGGCTGTAGGAAGTTCTTGTTCACATTTCTTGCACGTTTGAGCCAAAGAATGTGAACCAAAGCTTTAGCAATATCACTTTGACACACTCTGGCAACAAAGCTTGTTTATTTTCCAGTCATTTACATATCGCAAATTGCAGAGCATCCAAAGCAATTACACTTTAGTGGCTTCTCTCTCAGGGCGGGCAGCTGTAGTATTCTGAGCTGAACAGTTTGTAGAATATGGATGTTTCTTATCGCAAAACTGCAGCCAAAACAGACTCTGGCGTTATCTCACATGTCCAGGTAGAGGCTTCGGGAAAAAGATACTGCCAGGAGATGCTCTAAGAGTCAGCCGTCCAGCACTATCTAGCCCTTTTCCCGCGCTGCGTGATGGGAGGAAAAGCAGGTTGAAAGCCTCGGACCCCTCCCCCCTCTCCACCAGACGGCGGAGGCACGGGGCAGTGTGAACTGGGTTAAGCGCCGAAGCTCAGTGGGGCTCTTCCTGCGAAGCACAGCAACACCGCCGCTATTTTTTCACCATCCTTTTTCCTCGACAAGAATGGAGCGAAGCGCTATCGGCAAAGTGGAAATCTCGAAAACCTTCAATGTGATAAGATGCCAGTGAGTGTTTGAAGTATCTGTGGTGAACAAATACGACTGTTCATTCTTCTTATACGTGAGAAATCTTTAACACCAAATGCCCTACCTGACAAGTCTCTTTATAGCTCAGGCTTGAACGATAACTTGCTACTGCCACATCTAGCACTTCAGCATCACAAATCTTAAAATGAGACTCTGAATTGAGTAGGTTATGATAGAAAACCTCCCTCGTTTTATCACAGAGAATGTCAAAAATCCTTCTACTATATCCTGTAGATTAGACAATTTAAATATCAGGCACTGGTACGAGAAACAGCGCTCGAATCGTGACAAATATATAAAACCAAGATCAAGAGGAAAGTTAACTTAAACAGTGGGAAGTGCAAACAAACCCAAGTATTGACTAGAGCTGCACAGATGGGATCAGGCCAGCTGGCTCCTGTACAGGTATTGATCACTTCTGGAGCATTTGTTTTTTAAGATACATTCTTGGACATTTTGCCTCGAAGGGATAAAGTTATATAGACGATATACAGCACATGGATGTTTTTACAGGTTTCTTCAACTATAGGATTTTGATGGCATTTATTCACCGCATAATTTGAATACACAGCAAGTCATTCCTATTCCTACAAAATGCTCATACTGTTTGAGGATTTTAACTCCGTTTGAGACCTGGTTTTGGGTTTTCTTTGTTGAAGTAGGTGATACCTGGAAAGCAGAGTCTTGAAAGAGGTGGTGCTTGATGTGAAACATTAGAGAACCTCTGTCTGGCGACGGATGTGTAAAATGAACGTGTGAATGTGTGACACGGGGTTGATGCGAGCACTTTGGGTGTCACAGCAGGTAAGAAAAAAAAACCCTGTGAAAATAATTCTTCCAACATTCATCACCGTATTTGGCTCAGTGTAGTCAAAGAAAAGCAATGTCTCAATGGACTCAAGCTGGTGATGTCCCGCAAGGTCTAAGGAGGAACGAGTTCACTCAAACAAAAAATGCAGGATATTTGAGGGATTTTTCACCAATATTTAACATTATTGCTTGTATCTTATTGCGTTTATCTTATTGCATTCCGGCTTTAAAGCAGTACTAAGTAACTCTTGCCCCTAGAGGCCGTAAGCGCAACTGCAGGTGTCGTAGCAAGTTGCGTTTTTTTCACTTTTTAATTGTCCGTGAGAGTAAATACTACGCTGACAGAAAAGGCAAAGGGAGAGAGGGACATTTTACATCCAATTACACAATGGAAATATTTTTTTTCACTTAAACTTGGCTGTAAATACCACTTAAAGTGACGCTAGCCCGCAGTTAGCTTTGCCCGTTAGCCTGTTAGCTTCTTCTTCGTGATTCCATTAGTGTGTATTGGTGGCTCTGGTCCGGTGGCAGACAAGTTGCATGGTTTTCTGGCCAGAGAGATGAAAGAACCCCCAGTCATCCCATTAACACTGGTATTACCCCCACAGGGACTACGAAAATGATTTATTAAGGTAAACATGTTACTTAGCACTGCTTTGAATGAAGAATGCCCTAAGTATTCAGTGTATGGTTAGGAAATGTGTAGTACCTGGGGTGGACCAGGGCGGGATGTCCCGGCTCCTCCTTGATTTCGTTGAAAAGTCGATTAAACGCCAGCGAAGGAGGAGACGATTTCCCCTGCAATAGAAACAGCACACAAACATTAGTAAACAACATAACGCTGCTACTCCCCTCCCATCACGCTGCTCTGCTGGACTCTGGTGGCCTCAAAATGGCAACTCTCCTTCACTTTTATTGATCGGTGCATACATTTGTATCTAAATAGATGAATTATCAGGGCGACTGTGTAATGCATGCGAAGGGGAGCAGCGGGAATTGTGCGGGGAATGCGCTGTTCTCCACACGAACGACTGGGAGACATAATCTAATAAAAGTTAATATATGCATGCATACAAGGAGTCATCCGTCAGGCATCATCCCGCGGAGGAGAGGCGCCGGTCGGGACAAAGATAATCATGACAAAGGGGGTGCTCAACGCCGCATGTGGGACAGGGAGAGACGCGAGGGCTGCATAATATACGGCGAGTTTTGACCTAATGTAAAATCGTAATTTACTGCACCTATAGCGAGGGAAAGAGTGATTGTGTTGTAATAAGGATATGATGGCCTGCCTGACATTTGCTCACAGGATTTCCAGTCTAGCCCTCGTGCTAACTATAGCGCTGCTAAGATTGGGTTTTGATTGAGTCACCAGGAAAGGTCAATAATGGACTGACAGTAGCTCAGTCTACGGATGTTTACTCACTAACTCCCGAGGCTGTCGGTTCAATCCCCGAATACAGGCATTGCTTTCATTGTGTCCGTACTTATACAGGAAGCAGCAACTCATGTTTGAGGCATTTAAATGTCTTCTTTCCATGTCCAAATATTTCAAACGCCACAAATGGAAAAAATTGTGCAGATTTCATTTCATAAGATTTGCAAATGCTCCGTAAAAGAAGAATGAGGGGAAATTTCCACATTCAAAAGCAAACTGGATAAAAACAGACAACCTTTGAGCAAAAATTGCCTGTTTGTAAGTACCATTTCAGCCAAAACTGCTGTTGAATGTGTTTTAGAGCACATTTTATCACATCTGACCAATGTATTCCACAAAAATAGTTGAGCAATGTCATAATTTCCCAAAATAATTTGACTTAAGGCCAGTTGGAGTCCAATTTAATGTTTTTTAATTACTTTTAAAGCCTAAATTTTGGCACAATTCGTATAATGACTTCTGGAGAGAGTTGGTTGAGGACATGCATAACGATTGCCAGCTACAATGAGTGGAAATGTCTCTCATGGAACATGTTTGTTTTTTTTCTTTCGAAAACTAAAACAGTCTGAGAAAAAAAAGACACGCACGTCTACAAAAGCTTACAAGTGCGTAGGATCAAAACACTTGGACTAAACATGGAATAGATCCACACAAATAGCACGTTCCTCTCTACTTTTGTGGAGCGTGATGCAGATACTGCCATTGTTTTTGCTTTTGTGCTGCTGACGGTCGGGGGAGGAGAGGTGATGGAGAGTCATGACAGGTGAAAGAGGAGAAGCGTGCCAATTGTGAAAAGATCAGGAGAGTGGGTCTGTGAATGGGTCCACAGGGTGTCAAGCGTGTGCGTGTGGGGGGCAGGGGTGCCGACCCTCCGGTTGGCCTCGGTTAAAAAAACTAGATGGAGTAATGAGGTACAGACACAAGGGGGAAACTATCAGTGACTGTGGATGGGCAGTTTCACTGTTGGGATTGAAACGCCCCCAATTTCTCATGGGTTGCTGGAGTTACCTTTGACACTGGTGGGAAATGCAGGTTATGTGCATGGTTTGTGTTTTTGTGTTGCAGCCTGATAGTAATTCACATTTGTGCACATTTATCGAGTTCGTATCATGCCAGAGCACCGGAATTCTGCTTTATTTCTACACTGACAATACAATCTTTGCCCACTTATCAGTCTGTTTTCCAAAGGCACTTCACAACAGTCAAACTTAAAGTGATAGTCTGGAAGTCTAAAGGTATTACAAATTTAATTCAATGTGCAAAATTGATCACCTGGTCTTGCTTTTTGATGTTAAGTAAGTAATAATATATATATGTTATTTTTTGTAAAGTCCCTCCTTCCCGGATATCAGCAACTAATCAGTCTAGTATCCTCCCACGTTGACCAATGAGACGAGCTTTTCCTGTGAACCAGCCTGTCAGGACCAATCAGGAGAGGTGGGGGAGGAGCTTGATAGTTTACTTTTGAAAATTCTGTTCCTGCTCTCCTCATTTTACAAACTACGAAGGGCTTTCTGGTAAAAGAGGGGAGGAATTTGATTGTTTATTTACAAATTTCACTCCACCTTTCCTCACTTTGCAAACTTACAGACTATCACTTTAAACATATAATAAACAGTATGATAATTTCACTGTCTATTACAACATTTCTTTTAAATTCCACTGCAATGGGGTTTTAACTACCCCTAATTCAAGACATTCATCTATAATATTCGGATTACATTCCATATCGTGACATTAGTAATTCTAAAAATTCATTTGTAAAATCGATTGATCCCGACAAGTCACTGACCTTCTTCACGATGTCGCTGTCGGGCAACTTGCCGCTGGGGGGGCAGACGTCCACCGGGGGCTTTTTACCGCGGTGCTGCTCCTCCTCCTCCACCGCCTTCTGCAAAACAATGGGAACAGAAGACAATGGTTAAACCGGGAGCAGAGACTACAGCCGTGTGTCCATACATCATTCTCCATATAATGACTCGCAACACAAGGCAATGCATCAATATCATAGGACCACATTTTCCGCCGGTGAAACTGTCCCGCTATATTGTCTTAACTCTCCCGCGTTGTAACCCTTTCGACGCTGCCACAACAAATCACCAGCCTCCACCTACGAAACACAACCCCCCTGCCTCCTCCAGACTCCATAAATCAACGCTCTGGTCTTCCTCTAGGCCTTGAGCATCTCACCAAAGCATTATACTATACCCATGCTCACCATCATTTATCTATTTTCTACCAAAGCATCTGACATGAGCCTGGAACTGATCACAGAGCTAAATCTCCACTCTGGTTTTCCTTTTGTCCATGAACGCCATTTTGAGAACTATTGACCATTCAAAGGATATAACATTTGTACAATTTCTCTGGAAACAGTCCTGTTTTTTCATCACATGAGAGTCATTGGAAAAAACATCTGCATTTGTCTGCCTAAATATTCAGCATTATACCATGGTCTGGGTGAATACTCGATTCTGCTTGGCTGGAGGGTGTCCGTTAAAAGGTGATAATGTACACCTAGTCCGGCAACAATAAAATAACAGTTAAATCACGCTCCATATCACTCCGCTGCAGCTGTTTCCATAGCAACAATAAACAATTGAGCTGGAACTAGCTTCAGGTAAAACAGCTTAAAAAGTGAGATAAGCCCAGGACTTAAAAAAAATAAGCAAATAGGCCACAATGAACAGTTTCAGTTTGTGGGACCACGGTATAAGCAGGATAATGCACTCTGAGGTGTCCATTATTAGAATAACTGGACTCGGCTTCCCATTGACTTAACATTGTCGGCACGGCAACAGTTTAAAAATGTTTTCCTTCATCTATGTCACTTCCTGTTGGTGTCCAATAAGGAAGTGAAACTATAGATACAGACGGCATCTCTGGAATCGACCATATATGGTCATTTTTGAAAACAGTTAAGGGGGAAAACAATTTTGAAAAAATGTATATTTTCTCTAATTATTCAAAAACTACTGTAACAAATGCTCAAATATGAACATACTGTAGTTTCTACTAAATAAAGATACAAAGACATGGGGAGGAGCAAAGTGGTTCAACAGCCCATAAATACATGAATAACGGAGAATGCTAACTTGATGCTACATGTTAGCATCGGGCTAATGCTAACAGTAAGCTAGCGCTTGCTACAACTGCTGTTTTTTTACTTCTACTGAACAATCTGCTGTGAGAAAATATCCATATGGACCCGATTTACACTGGACTTTATTTGTGTGTGATAAATAAGCTAAAAAGAGTGAAAATTTGTGTTTCCCAAAAGATTATATTTTCCCCCTCGGCGAAGCCACGCCCCCTTCTATGACGAGATGCCGTCTGTATCTATAAACATCACATAACTGGCCAAACTAAAGAAAACTGGGGACAATGTTTAGCAAAATCTTAAATATATTCGAGTTAACTATGTTTTAGCAATAATTGTGTCTAATGTGTCATACGCACTTTAACCCTAATCAATATGGTAATAAATGCATAGAAAAACAAATGCTTCCAAATATAATTACTATGCCAGCTCCTACAAAAAAAAAAAAAAAATCTTTATTGTGCTTAATGTTGCTTCCCTCAGCCTCTCAACCATAACTTCAAGGTTCAAAGAGTCTTTATTATCCCCAAAGGGCATCTGGCTGTGAATATCGGAAAGCCTTTTTAAAAAACAACTCTTGCATATGAACAGTCACCGAAATCTGAAGTCAATTATCCAAATTGAGCGACACTGTGTAGGTTAAGCGCAAAAAACCCCACATTGAGAGCTGCAGGTACTGTCGTTTTAGCATAATTAAAATGATATACCAGCTCTGCCGTGAAACGTGGGAAGAAAGTGTTTTGAGATTGAGACAAATGCCTTTAAAATTATGTCAAATAAAGACGGATTGCATGTAAAATGGTGATTTATAAGCTTTAAGGCTGAATGAAAGCTTTAGTAGCGCGGCAGGGAAGGTGGTGGTAACGCGCAATCACGCATAACAACCCAGGGGATGGCTCTATGAATAAAATAGTGCAAAAAACATTGGCAAACATCGTGGCCATTACCTACTATAGACTCAGCCAAGTCAATGTTAAAACGCACGGGCTGGAGAAACAGTGCGTCAGCTTTTGTTTGGTCGGTAAAGAGAACCGTGGCTAGTCTATTTGGTCGTGTTTTCTCAGCAAATCCACTCAAAGCAGGAAGGGCTGAGCAAAGTTGATGTTTATCTGCGGGACGTGTAGTACGAGCGTCGGGGGCGGCCGGAGGAGGCGCAGCTTTGCATTAGGATTCAACTGGCTGAGGCAATGTGTGTAGGAGCGAGATGGAAGGGCAGGGCGAGGGTTGTGGATGTAGAAAGCATGAATAATTGACTTACTAGCTCTGTTAAAAAGACAGATAAACGTTTACGCCGGACTGAGTGGATTTTCCAAAGCGAGCGAGGGTTCTGAAAATGGACAAAGACGGAGCACTACTTTGAGAATAATTACGGGACGTGTTTAAAACGCTAAGGACAATAAGGCCTTACTATTGTGAAAGATGGTGGCAAATTACCTGTCAGGATTCAAGGATAGGGGCGTTTAGCTTTGTGCATTATGAATGTATTTCAATGGCGCTATTAAGGATTACAGCGTGTTTAAAATGGAGTGTCAGAATGTGTTGCCACAGGGTCGTCAACACGGGTGTAAAACAGTAAGTGTTTTTCCACGTGCGAGGCTTATACCAGTACTTAGCACGTCATCAACACTGCCTTCGTCTTTTTAGAGTTGAGAATCTAATCAGAAAGTGACAAAATATCCCAATACATCTGAAAGGTAGTGTTTAACCTCATGAGCTTTACCCAAACCTAAAAGCTTCTCAACTGGAGAGCGACGGTGTAATGCTTCATTTGAAAGACCTACAAAAAGTGATCGGAACTTTTTTGTCACGTTGTCGTCACATTCCTGAAGCGCCTTTTTTTTTTTTTTTAATGTTGTCATTTTTTCTTGTGTTTTTGTCACGTTGTTTGTCACTTTTTGTTGCTTTTTCATCGCTTTTTTTTCCTCCATTGCCTTTTTTGTTGCTTTTTCATCCTTGTCTCCGTCACCATTATGGTGCTTTCAGATTTGGGTAAAGCCAAATTGGAGAAAATGTGCTCGGTTCCGGTGGGGAAACTTGGTCATACAGGCTTGTAAAGCGCAATACAAGTGTAAGCCATTATTATATTATTATAAAATGCAGGGGACAAATATGCCCACAGTGACAATAGAGATGCTAAAAATGAATGCTAATTATGTGTTTTGTGATGTAGTACTTCAAATAAAGCTGTGGCCGGACCTTATCATAGCTACTTTGAACATGAGGCGGGGTACCCTTAATCGCCCCGTCTGACTGACAGCCATTCTCTCACGCTCTTTCACTTCTGGGCTATTCAGAGGCGCCGTTTCACCTATGCTCGCATGTCTTTGAATAGCGGCTAATCCTACACGCACTATACCTACTGTTCTGTATCACTCACTTCCATGTTTTGGCGCTTTCCCAAGAGAAAATAATTCCAAGTTTTAAGCTGATTGACGTGCCCGTGTTTTGGAGTTTGGAAAGCTTACGCATAATGACATACCTTCCTATAATCTCACGGCGCGGATGCCAGCAGAAACACCTATTCAAGTCCGGATACAACCTGACAATAATAAATAAACTCGAAAGGGCCCGGCGCCGCCAGCGCTACTGATTTGTGTGGTGCGCATTCATGTGTAAATAGGCTATAGGCCTTTATTTACAATGCCATGGGTGAGCAAGCCTGTGCATGCAAATATAAGGGGTCCGCAGCCATATGCTTAACCAGGTGTGTTTGTGCCAGAGTCTCTCAGTTTACAAGCTTTTTTTTCTCCCCCCCCTCTTCTTCCTTCTTTAAAAGGCAGCACTGCAGTACGGAGCAAAAACATTGGGAGGGATGGGGTGGGGGGGAAATAAAGAGAGAAACAACAATAAAAGCACTGCAGTGGATTGGAGGATGGTGCGGCTGGATTTAAGCCAGTTTTAAGGCTGACCATGTGTGAGGGAACGGTCCGATATAAATCCCCCTGGTCTGCCTTATCTACAATCTGGCATTAACTGGCAAGATATGGCGCATTAGAAAGCACAGATGAGATGGAAGATAGTGGATCAAAGACGCTGGGCTTCGGGAAACTTAAAAAAAAAAAAAAAAATCCCCATAAGGCAAACATTAATGGCGTGGGAACATTATTAACTGATCAAAGATGTTAAAAATCAGGGGGCCATTTTACTGGGGATTAATTATTTTTGGGATTATGCTTGATTGTTTGAAGACCTGGTCAATCATTTCCACACAAATGTCCGCGACTTAACAGCAGCACTTCAATAGCAATACAGAACATTATGATTTAATGCATCTAGCACACTTGAATGAATGGGCACTTGCTCTGGCTCCTCTCTCTTTCTCTCTAAGGCCAGTCCAGCCCAATCAATTCCTTGACACAAGATCTATTCAACCCTCCGCAAACCGCTCTAACATCGCTCATGGCGTCTCTACTCACCTTAGTTAACCTACTACTCTTTATTTTTTCAGATAAATGCTTACAGAAATAAAGAACTAGCATCCTGTGTGTTTATTATTTGTTGTTTAGCATTGGTGTTAGCGATGGGGGCTACGGGGGAAGGGGATCTGCTCCATAAACAGGGATTATTATTCACCTCTTAACCTCCACCTGAAACAAGCACATTTTCTCCAGTTTGGCATGACCCAAATCTAAAAGCTACTTGGGGAAAAAAGCATTAAAATGGCAACAAAAACGAGAAGAAAACGAGAATGAAAACGCAATAGAAAAGGGTCAAAAAGACACATAAAAAAGAGCAACAAAATGAGGCAAAGAATCAATGAAAGTGCAGCAAAGAAGTAGATGAAAAAGAACGTGAAAAAGTGACGGCAACAACCCAAGGAAAAAGAGTAAGAGGTAAATACGATTCGTGAGCAAAGGCAAGATAGTTGGCTTTCCACATTTTGTAGCAAAGAAGTCCAAAAAGAAACATCTTCCATAACCGACCTCCACCCCAAACCCTGAACAGGTATTGCTTCAGATTTGTGATAATTGTGGCTGTGGTTTGGCGTTTAGCAGTGGCCAACAAAGCCGTGGGAACCCAGGGTGCTGAGGGCGCTACAGCACCCACTGGTGGATCGTCTATGCATTACAGGCAATATTAAATAAATAGGAAATAAGCAAAGAAATAGCGTTTTTGGGGGGCTATCATGTCTCTCAGCACCCCCAAGCCAAAACATCTTCCCACGGCCCTGGTGGCCTATGCGGTTCTGCGCGTTCGCCAAGGAGCTAACGCGGTGTACATTAAGCACTTCATTACTCCCATCGCCCTCCCAAACCAATCCCCCCCTTTACCATCTTGCTCTACTTTCTTGACTTCTACCTCCACGGTCCCAATTAGAACCGTGTCCCCACCTCAAGGGTCCCGTCTCCCTCTTCTTTCCCCGTCTATGATTTTAGCCTTGACAAAAGCAGAGGCCAAACGGGCATTAGTCCCGGGGTCAACCTGTCTTCCTTTTCATGTCGCTTGACCCCGAGCCGCTGCGGCAGATGCTCCGGCATTGACGGACCGGCTGACAGCTCATTAAAGGCTACTGTGCGCTAAGCCTGTACGTGTGTGCGCGCATATGGCCCCCCCCTTGCACTTCATTGTGTGCTTGGGGGCTCCTAATGGTAGCCCTCGCCTCTCCTCTCCCGTAATTCCGGTTTACCTGACAGTTGACAAGCTTAACGCCCACCGCCCACGCTCAACTCATTATCTCCTCCACTCACGCTCCCAGTGTCCTAACGAACGGACGGACAACAACGCGACTGTTTTTTTTTTTTTCCAGCTCCACCCTCCCCTTCCGACGCCATCCGGGTGTCATTTTTATAATTAACATGTTGCTTCTCGTCTGTACGTAATGAAGCTCTTCTCGTATCATGGGTTCAGACTAAATAGACCTAGCTTCGGTCCCCTGCGTCGCCATCGCTCCTTTGTTAAACCCATGGCTAGCCGGGTAACTGTGTGGATTAGCATTCCTCACGCTTGCTCCGGTGAACTCTGGCCTGTTTAAGTTCTAATCATTACCAGGGAGCCGGTCTGCCCGCCACTACAGCCATCGCTACTGCTACAGCTTAATGGTTGGAAATGTCAACTCTTGAAAAGACAAAATTTACCTTTTTTTGGGGGGGTAAATAAAAACTTTCATTATCTGTTGCTGGTGCTATGACTGCTACTGTTACTACCGCGACTGCTACTGCAACGCTTCCAGATCAAACGAGACGTAAACTTTTACAATGACCCATTTTGAGGTCCCACGCGGAGAGGCCAGACCATTAGCGCACGTGACATTTTCAAAGCTGGGCCATTACCAGGGCAGAATCTCTGTTTTTTCTCTCTCTCTTGTGTGGGCTTCTGTGTGTGTGTGTAGAGGCTGAGTGCTGTTAAGTCAGCCAATAATAAGAGCCGCTCCACTACACAGACGTCTATCTAGGCATCAACAAAGCAGTCTATGCACTCAGGCCATGTTTAGACTGGGGTTTTACAACGCAAAACTTCGGAGTAGGAGCTGCACGATATCAGGGTTTAAACAGGCAGCAGAAAGTCAAATGTAATGCTGTTTAATGCCATGTTCATGCCCGACTACTCTATTCTTGATGTGCATGTTTCTTTTCCCAACACACGCAAGCATCCCGCAAAATGAATTAATGATTGAAAATTGTGTCATTTCAAAAGCCAAAGGGAAATAACAGAAAACAAATAATTGCACAATGAATGCGATTTAAGCCAAAACTGCAGCTGAACGTGTTTTGGAGAATGATTTCTGCATTTCTGATTAACTTATTCAGGAGCCATGTTGTTATTTTGCAATGGATTTAGATTTAATGCCAGTTGAATCCAATTTAATGCTTTTCAGTCCCCCCCCCTGATGCCATTTTTAACTCAAATAAAAGAATCTTGAATGACAAAACCTCCAAAATAAGGCCATTAAGTTGCTCTCTCTTTATGGGCAAGTCTGCATGATTGGAGGAGCAAAGTGGCTCTATAATCAAATAAAATAGATCAGAGATTACAGTCGTGTCCCATGTCCGAGTCTTACAGAGCTTGCCCCTAACTCTCCAATAGGAAAGCGCCTGCTCCAATTCGTGTGTACAGTATTTTTTTTTTAGCCCGAGGCCAGTGCACATCCCACTGACATGGGGGTTAAGCCGGCGCTGCCCTGGTCCCGTTCAAGTCACGTGGACGGTCCAGATGACTCCAGTCTGAGGGAATACACAAACACACAAGCTAACCCGGGGCTAAAAATACCCTGGCTGTCTCTACACATGTATAATACAACACAGGGAGAGTCTGCCAGCTCCAGCGGACACGCGAAAGACTGGGCTTCTCTGCGCCTGCTCTGACAAATGTAGGACAAGGAAGGAAGAGGCGGCGTTTTTGGAAGAAGTGCCTTATTGCAAAGATTCAGATCCGGAAGCATTGGGTTTGAGAGAAGACTGCTAAAGTAATAGTAGAAACACATGCATTTCAGAACATGTTTGTGCCATAACAGATTAAAATATACACAAGGGGTCACTGTAGCTTTTCCAAATAAATGTGCTGCAAAACATGGAAGACAAAAAGTTCCATGTCTTTCATAATGGCGGCCACTTCGACAAGTATTCACGCTTCTCGTACAGCCTCAAAACACAGCACAACCATTAACTTGTTTGTCATTTCTAGATTCGAGTTGACAGTAAGGTGTGATTTCCCCCCTCTAACCAGCAGCACTGGTTTCCCTTTGACACGAGCCCGTAGCCAAATGCACACAACAGTGAAGTACACCAACTCTTATCTAGGGCACAATAAAAATGTGCAAAACAAGCCTCTCCCGACCTTTCCTCCCGACTCCAGCTTGGTTTGGAAATCGCCTTCATCCCACACACTGTAGGGCCCAATTGTGAACACAGATGCCCGAGTCCAGACATCAGATGGTGCTCGAAACTCGGCTAAACTGCAGCTAGCGGCATTAGCTAGAAACTGAGAGTTCGACTGTAGGTACGCCAGACAAGAGGAATTTCATTTAGCAATTTGAGGGAGGGAAAAGTGTATTTACCTCCGCCACTAGGGGGCAGTAAGGAGAGGATTGTTATGTTTCATAAGAGACTTTTATTGAAGTTTGCAGCTTTATGGAAGAATTTGGATGGTGTAACAAAAAGGAAATGACCGAATCGGTTTATAATAAGACGTTTGTGTCTGGGCACGTCATCTACGATTGCTTGGGCTAAGTTTGGTGGATTTTTTTCATCGTTTATACAAATTGCTACAGCTTTCAATTCAACTAATGAACAGGAAAAGTTCACATTACTATTATATTACACTGGCAAATAAAGGACACTTTTCACAAACCTACTATATCTGAATAATCTTCCAGTTTCTTTCAGCCTACTAGAATTGTAAAAACAGTTTTATAAGTCATCTTCTGGACTGGGTTGTTTTAAACTAAAAGACCATGACTAGGCATTAACACTATTATCCAACAACGCGGAGCTTACGCAAACATGCTCCCATATAACTGTGCTGGATGACACCGAAGCACTTTAGTGATGTGTTTACTCAAGGCAGTGGATGTCATTTGGCAGCAGAGGTTGCAGTAACGCCACTTTTCTCTTCCCTACCCTGCGCTCCTCTGAAATGGAGGAAGTAAACAGGCTTTATTTGGGTGTTCTTTCAGACTGTGCACGTTTAACACGCTTCAGTGGAGACACAGCGGCCACAGTCACGCCCTGTCTACAGCGGACCGCATCCTGTTCGACTCAGCTCCTCAACTGTGTCAAAGATTACGGCACATGATAGATATAGGGCGCATGTGCTACATAAATAAGGCTTCATGGTCAAGCCGAGCCGATAAGCACAACGCCACTCCTTTAAAAAACAAGCACGCCATGATAGTTTCCATTTGCGGAGAGCGTTTTACGACTTAATTTCTAATCTTGTTTATGGAAGTGAGCTGGCAAGACTAGGACGAAGTTTGCAGCTCTGAGTTCTTGTAATATAGTTATAGAAATCCAAAGCATTATCCCGGATATAGAGTAATAATGGCTACAATCGGGTATTATTGTTGTTTGGGGCAAAGTGTCGTAATTTACTACCTATATATAACATTTGACGAGTGATGCAACTTTCTGGCCTGATTCGATGGCTTCTTGGACTCTACTGTGATATGTGTCATTGCACATCCATCGTATCGCCTCACTTCTTCTGTAAATGAATGTTTATGCTATTTTGGTCTTTCACATCATAGTTCTCGCACATATGTCATGTCACCTTACCCCTACTACTGAAATCGGTACGTGCTATTCATCAAGTCAATCCCACGCAGTTTTCTTCCTTGTACCGAAATGAGACAGACACGCTAAAAAAAACTTGTGACTCACCACCCAAGAAATAATGTTTACTTTAGTCATATTTATGCAATAACGTATAGTTTGATATATAGGGCTGTGCAATGTTTTTTGATTAGATTTACAATTTACTCCAACGTAAGCAGGAGAGAAGCATATTTTAGTCTTCTCGCATTAAAGCAGTACTAAGTAACTTGTTTACCTTAATAAATCCTCTTCGTAGTCCTTCTGGGGGTAATACAAGTGTTACTGCGCCGACCCGGAGGCCCAGTACACACAAATGGACTCACGAAGAAGAAGCTAACAGGCTAAAGGGCAAAGCTAACTGCGGGCTAGCGCCACTTAAATGGTATTTACAGCCAAGTTTGAGTGAAAAAAAATATCTCCATTGTGTAATTGAATGTACAATATCCCTCTCTCCCTTTCTCTTTTCTGTCAGCGTAGTGTTTACTCTCACGGACAATTCTGCTTTAAAGAAGGAGTTGAGAAGACAATGTACCAAATGTAACTTCTACCAAATGACAGCGCTTTGGTGGTCTCGTTTAAAGAGACACAGGGACCTTCACACGAGCCGTAATCCAATAATCCATTTATCCCGGACTGACAGCTCTGTTTCAGTCAAATCAATAGGAGGACACAAGGGAAGGATACAGTCAAGTGGGGCGTTTAAAGACCACAGTATTTTGGGTTCAGTCGGCAACTGATGAATGCCCCACTGCAACAAATAACGCGCGCTATCTGATGGGATTTGACACTGTTCGCCACAAAGTTTATTATTAACTAATGTACTGGTATAAATTGTAGCTACTTTATAAGCAGATGCATTTGTTCAGCTTTCAGTGCTCTCCCCACATCCCGGCGAATGTTGATCTGAGCAAATACGAGCAGTGAGTAAACTAAAGCAGGACTGGTTTGGCAGGGGCTTGGACGGCGGCCCGACAGGTGACACGGGACACCACAGACAGCAGACAGGAAGGTCGTTTAGTCCTCCCTCCCCTCCCCTCCCCTCCTCCCCTCCTCCCCTCTCCTCTCAGACAGACACCTGTGTTCCTCCCTGTTCCCAAACACAAAAACCGCCCCAGACGAAATCGAGATAAGGAGCGGGGCAGACACCACAGAGCAGTCATGCCTCCGTCACATTCACACTCAGATAACAACCGCGCTCTTCTTCCCCGAAAACGAAAGAAAGCGAGAGAAAAAGTTTTGGCTCTGAGCCCAGGAAGCATTTTTGTTCTTTGCGCCACATGGGCATTTTGGTCTAGACACTTTATCACATGCTCTACTTCCGCCACAGGGGTTACGCTTTTGACACCGGACCGGGTTAGTCAGAAAATACCTAGAGCATGAGTAAAAGTTGGTTTAGAAAAGTTCACAATGTTTCGTTTTTAATGAGAAGCAACTGTTTTTATTAACTTACTGCATTTATTTTGTTAAGAGGTTGTGTTTTTTGGCATCGTTTCTTCATCCATTTTTTACTACTAAATAATACAGTCAATAAATCTTTTGTTGAGCTTGTTTGTTGAGTCAAGTTGCTAAGAGTTGGATTTAGTATAAATAAATAAAACGTTTGTAGTCGATAAAATCTTTTGTAATGTTTAATGCCTTTGCTGAAATGTTGGCAGCGATTACATTTTAACCACGGGTCAAGAAGCGAGGAGCACAATGGAGTCGTTTGTGGGCCGACGAAAGACACATTTTCAATGCCACATAGTCACGACTTGTGTCCAGACACGGCTGGCCCCCTGTCGACGCTGCCTCTTCCTGCCAAACCAAGGTCCTCCCACGGCGGCGGCCATTTTACAATCCTCACAAAAGTGCCATAACCACAATAAACCGGAGCCAGCGGGGCAGAAGAGCGAACTCTTTCAGAAGCAAATTGGAAGGTGATGTGCAAATTGGGTATGAGATTACTCTTCAATATAAGACGTGAGCCCTGTGGAATCATACTTCAAAAAAACAAATCATCTGTAGGTTTTCTGGGTCTGGCGTGAGATATTTGCTAATGGCTGCTTGAGACTTCATGTTTTCGCTCTCACTTACACACATACAGTAATTGCGTGGACTCCAATCCACTTCGGCTTGTTCAATCATAACTGCAGGACTTCATAAATCCATACGGACCGTCTATCATTTACCCTCCACAGACGGCGAGCCGCACCTGGGAGGCAGCGGCTGCGCTAAACATAAAAAGGAGCTTCTTTAAACGCTCCCGTGATCAATATTTCTATTCATTTCGGCCCTCCTCGCATTTCACAGTCAAATCCCAGAGGCCTCCCTTTCTCCTCAGTCTATACTCCGAAAGGCAGTACATGAGCCGCCTTCCCCTGTAACAACGTTAGCTCATGAATGGACAAATTGAGTGGAATACGCTCGCGGCCGCACAAACTGAACACCACCCCCCCCTACGGAGCAAGCCTGCACAGAATGCACACCGCAGAAAATATTGAGAAATGGAAACAGCTCGCAGCATTCTTTCTTGTTTTTGCCATTTTTGCCATTTTTTACTTAGTGTAATGTTTATTGAAACTCGTGTGTTATTGAGGATGTGGGGACGAACAAGACAAACTGTGATCTCCATTTGTTTGTCTTTGGTTCAGAGGAATAAAACGGTCTTCAATTGTTTATCGTGATATTATCCTGCATCAACATCGAACTACAAATTAAAATAGTGAGAAGCATATTGCACAAGTCCATAGACCTACAGTATAAGAGAAAAAACAAGGTAGTTTCCATCGTTTTGCTGCTTTTATTCATAAAGGGACTAGATGCAAGTTGGCCATTTTGTACTCACTACTGCCACCTCAGGTCATACGTGTAACCGCAGCTTCTATATTAAGCTCCTGTATCTTTAATGATTTTGAGAGAAGACAGAAAAATGAACTGCTAAACTAAGTATGTTTGACGAGATCTGAACTACAGGTGTAGCAGATTTTAAACATAATAAAACCCATTGAAAGCAGGAGGTTTTGTTTGCAGAGGACAATGTTGCCTGAATAATCGCAGTCTATTTGATTGTGATTGATCTTTCAGCCCTAGTTTAGAAATCTAACTTTGGAAGAAAAAAGAATCAAATAGGGAAAGTTGAACGACGCAAAAATGAGAAAAATCCACTATCATTTTAATTATACCAATCCAAACACTGGTGAAACATTCCTACTCTCTGTACTGCTACACATGGATCTGCCTCCCCCCTGTAATAACGTTATGTTCAAATTGAGTGGAGTACATTGCTGCTGCCCGGGCCACACAGGGTAAAAGGTAAAGCCCACCCCCCACAAGGCAAACATGCATTATCTATTCACTGCACAAGGTCCTTCAACACAAGAGTCCACGCGCTCTCTCTACATGCACTAGACACTGTGTATATACAGCGGCATACATGAATTTCAAGCACCGAACAGAAAGGTTAATCTGGGGAAAGTGCAGGCATTCTGTGGACATTTACGGATGTAGTGGAGGCGCACGCGACAAAAGGAGGGTTGAAAAGCAAATGGGGGAAATTTCAGTGCTTTTTTTTTTTTTTTACAGTGAATCTTAAAGCCATTGCCTTTCTTTAACTCAATTTGATCAGTTTTGCTTCTTAAATATTGTGAAAGTATCATTTTTGAACAAATCCTGCCTTAAACTCTTACCCACAAAGTCCAAATGTTGCTCATAATAAAAGGATTGATATTTTTAGCTGAAACATTGGACACTCTCTATGTTATCCGTGGGTTTCAGACCATTTTTACAGAAATTTACTATTGTGTGACTATTACGTGCCTTTGGGGCAATTTTCAGCGCCGTACATCAATAAGGAAGTGCTGCATAACTCGTTTTTCATTTTAGCCTCAAACGGCGAACTTCAACTTGAAACACAAGCTGTCGGCAATAAATGTCAAGTGAAGTATTTTAACCGGGTCATGCGAAGTTCAAAAAGCCCAGTCACGCCCGGACGGCTCCACCTCCGCACACTTTCTCCCCCCCTCCCCGCCTCGAGCGACGTTACTTTCCATCAGACGTGAAGCGCCGAACTGTTTGAAAACACGGCTCTGTTTACATGTCCACAGACGCTGGAGGAAACCGGAGCCCGTGTTACAAAACCACTCATGCGCATCACTGCATTACTGTACCCACACGTGCAGCAGGACCAGCCCTGGGAATAGGTCTGCGCAAGTCTAGCCTACTTACCGAAGCAACACAGCTGGAAAATGGGCTGTGCGGGTATGTCGAGTGGCAAAACAAATGCGGAATCCATATCAGGGCTCCACAGTTCAGTATTGCAATTTTCAAAGATTCAGTTCACAGGGTAGTTTTTAAGAATGCCTATAGAAGCCATAACATTTGAGAGAAGATGGGATATATATTCTCATTTCAGAACATTATTGTAGACTTCTTAACTACGGCGTTTAAAGCACTAAACTGGATTTGAAAGAGGAAGTGCGAGAGATTTACATAGTTACAGACGGCGACGTGTCATGCTCGAGGGCAAAGCCGAGCGAGGGGGAAGGAAGTCTGGTACAGAAATCATTTTAAAGGGACTATACAGGGTTTAAAAATCCTCCTACATGTTACAGTAATGCCCTAATGTGTAGAATGAGCCCAGACCTGTTCACCACAACTGCCTCTAAAATCCTACACACTCAAAACGTTGTTACTTTGGGTCCGAATTGCCGTCATGCATGAGCTTAATATAGAAGGTGCAGTTACATACATGACCTGAGGTGGCAGTAGTGAGTATAAAACGGCCAACTTGCATCTACACAAATAAATTCAACTCAAAATCGGGTGTGTTAATGAATGTTTTCACACTACAGATTGTCCATTAGAAGAGAAAAAAGGGCATTCTGAGCTAGCTGTTAGCATGTAGCATGAAGCTAACATTAGATTTTACAGTTAGCATTCCCTAACATGTACAAATTTGGGTCATTGATGGAGCTTGTTCCTCTCAGAGTATCTGTATCTTTATTTGTTGGAAAATACACCTATAATCCAGCATTACTGTAATAATGGAGTACCGGTAATTGGTGAAATTTGTTCTTTTCCACCTCTGATTTCCCTCTCTAGCAGCTCCGAACATGACCATTTGTGGGCGTTTCACAAAAGATGCCGTCTGAATCTACTAATCCTAACAACAATCAGTTTCTGCTCACAGTCCAATCTATAAAAATGCTGTATAACTGGACGCTCAAAGGTTTGCGCTCTCAATAAACAAATTTCATTTCACTGCAGGAAGAAAAATCCGGTCTGGAGGAGAGTGTGTGGAATGACTAAAACCATTTCACAAAATAAAAGGATTAAAAATAGAACTATATAACCAGGCAGATGCTTCCCCTCCAGCCCGCGCTCTGGTCCTTTATATCAATGAGTCACTGTATCGAGTTTTCATGAATCCAGGACTTGACTTACAGTGCGTTTGATGTGCGCCCAGGTGTGCACACTTAAAGCCCTCTGACTCACACAAAGTGACATTCTCAGGCAATATGAGGCTTTCTGGCTTATTTCTGTCGGGCTGCTGGTTTTTGAGAAGGGTTACTAGGCAGGTGGGAGGAAGGATTTCCGGAAGCATGTGTCACAATGGGTCGAGTGGTAGATTTAAGAATGACATTTTTGAATAAACCTTTTTTTGTCTTAGCTATGCATTGAAAGGGGAACAGAATTATATATCCATGTGTTGGTCCATTTGTCAGACAGTGCCTCGATTGGTTGAGATCAATGATATAATCATTTCAGATAGATGAAATATCCCCAATGCAAGACCTTAACAGTGTCTGCTTCAGTGTTAATTTCGTCGACTAAAATATTTAGTCTTAATTTTAGTCAAAGTGATATTTTTGACGACTAAAATTGGACTAAAACTAAATTAAAAGTTTTTCATGAGACTAAAACTATGACTAAAATGTCCAGATATTTTAGTCGACTAAAATAAGACTAAATAAAAATGAAAAGGAGAGACTAAAATCATCCAAACTTCTATTGACCGTCTGAAAGAGCCTCAGATCATGTAAATTCTCTGCCAAAGGATCAGCTCTGAGCTTTGTTCATGTGGAGCAGCTCCATGAAGCAGAGGAACAAGATTAAATATGATTATAATGAATATTATAAATGTAAAGTCGACTAAATTAGTCTTAAATTTAGTCAACTAAATTTACATGCAATTTTGGACTAAATCTCGACTAAAATTAAATTACATTTTAGTCAAAAGACTAAAACTAAAACTAAAATAAAATATGTTGTCAAAATTAACACTGGTCTGCTTATACATATTTAAATAGGACACATTGCAATGGCATCGTTAAAAAAGAGCCCCTATATTTTTGTGCTGATTTTGAGAACTGCAGCTGGAGACAGTTGGGCTAACACCGCGAATCAGCGTTTTGTAGAACTGGTTATTCTACCGATGCGTAAAGCGTGTCTCGTACTCGTCTGGCTCAGCTTGACACTACCGCTCGAAACATGTCCGCTTTGCATATTTTTTCCGAGTCAAAACTTCACTTCTACAATGTTTTCACGGGTGCACGGCTGCAGTGAGACAAAATGGTACGGTCGACGTAGCTGAGAAATTTGCATTCCCCACAGATCTGTTTGTGTGTGTGTGTGTGTGTGTGTGTGTGTGTGAGGGGTGGGCGGTGGGGATGCCTCAAGGGTCCGGGACAGAGAAGCAGGAATGAGCTGCCCATTCAAAAGCAGGCAGCAGTGCGGGCTTCAAACAAGCTCCTGCATGTAATATGGATGAACCAGCGCTCCCAGCAGAACAGACCAGAGATGGCTGCGGTTTGACTTTCTGTCTTTTACATGTGTCTGGGGCGGCACACGGGACGGGGAAATTCATAGCAATGTCATGAATCGCAGTTTGTGCTGTATATGGGAAGCTGACAAGAGTGTACAGTAATGGCAGTAGTTGTGCATTGTATTTACTGGATTATGGTGCGTAGTAGATGGAATACACAAGAGAACTGTCATTATCACTGCACCGTCAATTCATTAGCACGCTGTTTGTTAAAAATGGAGGCTCGCATAGTGTTTTTAGTGTGTTTAACTGCCCTTGCTGCCAGTGCAGGGCGTTCTAGCCAAATTCTGCGTTACATCGTTGACTTTCTACCTACCATTCAGCGAGCGGGAGAGGCGGGTGTTGTAGGAGGCATCAAGTGTTTGCGCCAGATTTGCTGGTTGTAGTTTGGCAATGGCGGCGGATACGAAAGTAATAGAAGCTCTTCAATCCGTTCTGGGTCGACTCCCAAATATCCAGAAATTAAAACTGAAGCCTTGGAATGTGCAAGAAATGCCCACAAGAGTTATGATAGAGCTATGATAGAGCTATGATAGAGCTATGATAGAGTTATGATAGAGCTATGATAGAGTTATGATAGAGCTATGATAGAGCTATGATAGAGCTATGATAGAGTTATGATAGAGCTATGATAGAGTTATGATAGAGCTATGATAGAGTTATGATAGAGCTATGATAGAGCTATGATAGAGCTATGATAGAGTTATGATAGAGTTATGATAGAGTTATGATAGAGCTATGATAGAGCTATGATAGAGTTATGATAGAGCTATGATAGAGCTATGATAGAGCTATGATAGAGTTATGATAGAGCTATGATAGAGCTATGATAGAGCTATGATAGAGTTATGATAGAGTTATGATAGAGTTATGATAGAGTTATGATAGAGCTATGATAGAGTTATGATAGAGCTATGATAGAGCTATGATAGAGCTATGATAGAGTTATGATAGAGCTATGATAGAGCTATGATAGAGCTATGATAGAGTTATGATAGAGTTATGATAGAGTTATGATAGAGCTATGATAGAGTTATGATAGAGTTATGATAGAGCTATGATAGAGCTATGATAGAGTTATGATAGAGCTATGATAGAGCTATGATAGAGCTATGATAGAGCTATGATAGAGCTATGATAGAGCTATGATAGAGCTATGATAGAGTTATGATAGAGTTATGATAGAGCTATGATAGAGCTATGATAGAGCTATGATAGAGTTATGATAGAGTTATGATAGAGTTATGATAGAGCTATGATAGAGCTATGATAGAGTTATGATAGAGTTATGATAGAGCTATGATAGAGCTATGATAGAGCTATGATAGAGTTATGATAGAGCTATGATAGAGCTATGATAGAGCTATGATAGAGCTATGATAGAGCTATGATAGAGCTATGATAGAGCTATGATAGAGCTATGATAGAGTTATGATAGAGCTATGATAGAGCTATGATAGAGTTATGATAGAGTTATGATAGAGTTATGATAGAGCTATGATAGAGCTATGATAGAGTTATGATAGAGTCATGATAGAGCTATGATAGAGCTATGATAGAGCTATGATAGAGCTATGATAGAGCTATGATAGAGCTATGATAGAGTTATGATAGAGCTATGATAGAGCTATGATAGAGTTATGATAGAGCTATGATAGAGCTATGATAGAGTTATGATAGAGCTATGATAGAGCTATGATAGAGTTATGATAGAGCTATAGAGCTATGATAGAGTTATGATAGAGCTATGATAGAGTTATGATAGAGCTATGATAGAGCTATGATAGAGCTATGATAGAGCTATGATAGAGCTATGATAGAGCTATGATAGAGCTATGATAGAGTTATGATAGAGCTATGATAGAGTTATGATAGAGCTATGATAGAGCTATGATAGAGCTATGATAGAGCTATGATAGAGCTATGATAGAGCTATGATAGAGCTATGATAGAGCTATGATAGAGTTATGATAGAGCTATGATAGAGCTATGATAGAGTTATGATAGAGCTATGATAGAGCTATGATAGAGCTGTGATAGAGCTATGACAGTTGCTTCACTCACTCGGGCGCATTACATACGTCACGACCAAACACTAGCGAAAATCAGATCCAATCGTTTCCCAGGAGTTCACCCCTCCCACCTGATAACGGAGCTCAATTGTGAAGGTCCAGACCCTTGTACGAAACGCATTGAGTACGAGGGTATGGTAAAACCAGGCTATAAAATACCCATAGTCCACTTTGAATTAAAAAGCTTCAACCGTTTTTTACTCCGATTGTCACATATTGCAGACAAGCCCTATCAGGTTTCCCCAGCCTGAGCCACCAGCTGTGTATTTGACATTGGCCCTTTCCCCCTGTTGTCTGAGCGCCGTCTCCCCTCTGGCCCTGCTGCGGACTGATGCATGAAGGCATTGACATTTACTGCAGCACTGTGGAGCGGAACAGTCTCCCCATCCAAGAAGTAAACAAACTCCGATCGATACGCGACCACCCTCTCAGCAGCTGGAGTGGAAAAAACCTTTTAGACAACTCTTCACGTATTAACGGACTGAGCTGGTTTCCATTTAGCGACGTTAAGGCGGTTAAATTGGTTGCATTATGTTTGCGGCTGACGCATTGGTTAGCAGGAGATAGGAGGATAGAGGCTAATGTTGCGAGATAACAATAGTATGAGATAACAATGACTTTTTGTCTGTCTGGAGTGTGCAGGTAAAACAGCTTTAACTATCTGCTTTGCACCTGCAGTTTTGCCTTTTTTTGTAATGTAGATTGAAGAAATTATGTGTAATCCACCATTTTTTCCTCCACATGACCATAAAATAGTTTGTGGAGCTAAATATGGATATTGATTTTACTCAAGACAATTGCAATGTTGATTCATCCATGATTACATTTCACATTGAGTGTACATATAATTACATTCTTGGGCACATTATCCAATCAGACAGATGTAAAGGCTGAAGCCGGTTTGCAATAAACCTTTCAGGACTCTCTCAACATCTCTATCCTGTGCATTACATTCTTGCATCCTGTGCCTATAGACTTCCCTGTTGTTAGCAAATGCCATAACAATACCTTTTTACCACACAATTTGCAAGATCAGTGGCATAATTCCCGCTGTTTTGAGCAGAGGGTCAGAGTGTCTCCATTTTGTGCGGTTTCTCTGTAGTGAGTGATGCTGGTAAAGTCGCAGTCTGCTTAGCAACGCTCAACCTCCGCAGCTCTCCTCCCTCGCTCTGTCTCCACGCAGCAGTCTGGTTGCACGAAAGAAAAAAAAACACGCTCCTAATTTGTGTGTGTGCTCGCGTTCGGGGACCATCCTGGTTTAGTCCTAGTTAAAGCGTCTTTACTTGCTGCCGATTTGTATTAGTGAGGCGTAGTGTCTAGATTAAAACAAGCTTGTTGTTCTCGAATAGTACGATGGAACTAAATCTATTAGTCCCTTTGCGAAGAGCACAATAAGCTCAGATTCAATCCCTGTTCAGACCTAGACTGCAGCAGCCTTGGTTAATCCCTGTTTGCAGAACTAGTCGAGTACTGATTTACACTGTGTTTTGACATGGGATGGTCATAGTTTAGCTGTTTTAGTTCCCTTCTAGTCTTGATTCATTCATTCCTTTACACTTGGTTAAGCCGCAAATATTAGAGACATTGAGTTCTGCTTTCATTTAAAGGGGCTAGATGCAAGTTGGCTATTTTATACTCACTACTGCCACCTCAGGTCATACGTGTAACTGCACCTTCTATATTAAGCTTGTGCGTGACGGCACTTCGGACCCCAAGTAACAACGTTTTGAGTGACAGTGCAGGATTTAGAGGCAGTTGTGGTGAACAGGTCTGAGCTCCTTCTACACATTAGGACATGGCTGGAACATGTAGGGGGAGGAAATACTTAATTCTAACATCATCAACTCCATATAGTCTCTTTAACTTACAACTATACAGTCCATCAACACACAATTCAACTTTTCTCATGGTTTGCTCATACGTTGCAGCCCGCACCAGCGCACTCCCCCAGAGATGCCGCCTAGTTCATTTTTTAGACCTCGTAAAGCATCTCCCCGCACAGACTGAATGCAGAATGATGGGCGCATTAATCCGCAGACAACACAGGAACCCACTGGCCCAATTCTCTCTGCCGGTTCACCCCTGGGAGGAGCTGCTCACGTCGGCAGCTTCTCAGCGCATCTGTGCGTGAAGAGGTTTGCCTTGCAGTGAATTACGTCACCCGCCAAAGCGTCTTACAGTAGGCGCAAAAAAATGTTTTGCTTTAAGATGTTTATTTGCATACACAGTGCGGCGCTTGGAGGGCTGAGTGATGCACGGAGCGCATGGAGTTGGCGATGATTGGGGCAATTATTCAACCAATGATAAGACCGAGAGATATTAATTCAATTTGCTTGGGCGCCGTAAAACTTAAATGGATTTTCATAATATATTTAACCCTCTCCTGGCCTATTTTTACCATACTTATCCATCATTTTGTACGCCTAAGAAACCTATAACAATGACTTTTGAGATTCTTTCTTTAGTAAATTATTATACTCTATGCATGAGACAGGATGGTACATAATGACTAGGACAGGGGAGGAAAGAAGAAGTGGCTGGTCATACTGTCTGTCTGGTGGTGTGATGTGTTCATGGTGCATCTTTAATTCATAGGCTTTAATCACGGACCGCAGACAGCTGATGAGAGGTTCAAATACAGCAGAAGCGTGTGTGTCATCTGATCGTGGGAAGTGGCATCATAAAGACACGAGATGACACAATAGTTCTGTCCGTTTTTAAACAATGTAGAAGGAGTACTGTGGTCAACTATAGATACAGGCGGCATCTTAGGGAATGCCCACAAATGGCCACAGTCTGGAGGTAAAATAACAACTCTTCCACCTATTTATTACTCCTCCATTACTTTAATACATGCTGAATTGTGGAGGTAGTTTCTTCCAAATAAGGATACAGAGATATGGAGAGGAACAAAGTGGATCAACAGCCCATAAATACGAAAATAATGGAGAATGCTAACAACAATGCTAACCGTTAGCTTCATGCTATAAGCTAACTTTAAGTGCCGTTTTTTTTTTTTTTTCTGCTCTGGAAAAACCTTCATGACCCAATTTCCACCATTACTTAAACAAATGCTGAATTGTGGATGTAATTTCTACCACATAAAGATACAGAGAAATTTAGAGGAGCAAAATGATACATAAATAATGGAGAAGGCTAACCACAAGGCTACCCGTTAGCTTCATGCTACAAGCTAACTTCGAGTGCCGTTGTTTTTTTGTTTTGTTTTTTACTTCTAGTGACAACCCGCTCTGTAAAAGACATTCATAATGACCTGATTTCCACCACTACTTAAACAAATGCTTTGTGCATATAATTTCTACCAAATAAAGATAGAAGAGAAAAGTAGAAGAGAAAAGGAGAGGAGCAAAATGGCACATAAATAATGGAGAATGCTAACCACAATGCTAATAGCTAGCTTCAAGTTACAAGCTAACGGCGAACATTGAGCGCGGTTGTTTATATAATTTTTTTTTAATATAATGACCCTATTTCGACTTGACTTAATTTGTGTGTGCTTAATATAAATAGCCTGCCAGAAAACAGCTAAAAACAGTGCAAAAAGAATACTTTCTATAACACTTCCTTGCTCTCGCTATAGGCATCGCCCCCTACTAGGCTATGCAGTCTGATCTAGTCTTTGAATACCATTCATGTACAGGGCAGACAAGACATTTTTATTTACAGTTCACATATCGTTCCAAGACTGTGACTAAATTCAGTCCACCTTCGATCCATCGTCTTTTGGCTTCGAGTCCCCAGTTACTATTACTAACCACCGAAAACAGACAATGCGCAGACTTGCATCACACCATTAGTCAATACAAAACATCTGAACAAATCTGCTCGCTCAAGGCTACATTTCTTCCTCTCTGTATGACTAACAGTTTTAATGAATGGGTGTAAAAACGGCATCATCTCCAACCCGGATACATCTCAGCCAGGATCCTCTGAGTGAACAGTGACCAAGTACATGTCTGGCATATTTAACCACACTCGTCATACGGTCTGGTTAAAGTGTAGCCAGATTGTAAAACCACTGATTTTCAAAGAGTTTTTTTTTTTAATATTTGGTCATGTGCAAAAGAGCAGAGGGGTCTCCAGGTGGTGAACCAGTGAGCGTAGGGGAAGTAGCTGGAAAATTACACAGAACAAACCTATAACATGCACAATGATGGGAGGACAAAAACATTTACACTTTGGTAATGCGTTGAAGTACTTTCAGTCATTTTAGATACAGTTTAAGAGTACTTCAGATCCTTTTTAGAAGCGGTTTAGTCCTGATTTGATCTTAATCGAGGCCAGGCGGTAAGGTCAGATATTTTACGAGGTGGGTTTTTGGTGTGAAATGTTTGAGAACCACTGTGCCAATTCATACAAATAAATCAAAAACATATTGCATAGCTCAAACACTAACAAAGTTAATATGGGGGGATAGAAGAAGGTTATACAAAAGTGGGACCAAAAAAAACATTAGGAGTTGGATTTTTAAGTGCAAAAAAACCCTGTAAAAATGCAACAACAACAAAAAAATGCAAAAAGGCGAGTTCTTATGGAAAGGCCGTTTCATTATTACACTGTCACTGAGTTACCTCGGAGTATCAGCTTGCTTGTAACGATGTATTGCGCGTCAGAAATGCTTCACGATTCCTAAGTATACACATATGATCGTACTATACAATGATTCTTATGGTTAATTCATGGTTGCGGGTCATTGACTTCAAGAGCTGCCTACTTAGTGCAACAACAATATCCGCGGGGAAATGCCTGCCTATTTAGAGGACTGCAAGGAGCAGTGAAGGCCCTTGAGGATAATGACACAAGAGGCATGAAATATTATGCAGCCTTTGCAAGGAGATACTGTAGAGACACAGGAGTGGGTGGAACGATCGAACTTACTGTGGCAATGTTTGAAGCAATTGTCAGTATTGGCCACACCCTGCTTTAAATGTAAATGTTTGCCTCGTCTACAAATACAGGCAGCCTAGAGATGGCTTGTTGGAAGTGTGAAACCGGTAACAAAAGCAACAGTGTACTCCTGCTTTGCATCAGCTTGCAAATAAGAAGTCAAAAATGTAAGATTAAGGCCCTGAGCAAGTTAGTTTGAATAAGAGATGCAGGTTTTCGTTGGCTTAGAGACTCGGTTTGACGTCGATGGTTGGAAAATTATGCGCTATTTGTAGAGTTTGACGTAGGTTTGCGTTGAAAAATTGCCAAAAGAAGTACAATCTGAGCTCCCTTCATAACTGCCTTTATAATGATTACGATTTTTTTTCTTCAAGTTCTGTTTGTAATCAAGGTCGTTACGTGATGCTAAAAGCAACCATTTTGTTTGTGCAAAATTAAACCTAGGAGATATATTGATAGTTAGCTTGCTTTGATAACATGACCTGCTTAGGAGATACTGAAAGCTTTCGCAATCTGATCGGCTTGGTATAGTCTTGAAATCCTCTCTCGGAGAAGATTTATGCAAATTTTAACACTGCAGTAAAAGCACAGTAAACAAATCTACTTCTGAATCTTTGCCCCTAGCTCCTTGGGTCCAGCTTTGACAAGAGATAAGGCGTTAACACGGAGAAAATTACAAACTAGCCAAGAACGGAAGTCCAAGGAGAAGATCATTTGATGCTTGTGGGGCAAAGGTAAGGCCAGTGGCGGATACAACTGGGCCAAAGGCGTGAGTCACTGGAAGCGTGACTTTTATAGAGCGTGGGCTCAGGGTCAAACCGACACGAACGATTTAATTGCGCATTAAGAACACTCGAGTTTGGAAACAGGTTTTGCACTTATGATGTAAAAATCAAAATTCAGTTCGCTCAGCCAAGACAAGAGCGTCAACATTACGAGAAGACTTGAGATATGAATCGACTGCATGTTTAGGTTAGCGCGTTTTATGCCTTTGAGACGATATAAAATTAGAGTCTGCGATTTCGTTGTTGAAAGGCTTAGGGGTTCTTAGGGTTTGATAGAAGTATATGACCAAACACTTGTATCAATGGGCAAAAAAAAGATGAACATTCAATACACCGGACGAACCTCGCACACCCCAAAAACGCCATCTCAAAGATCTCCTTTCACTCTTTTCGTTGAGCCCCAAAAACAAGTAATCTTTGCAATAGTAAACCCATACTTTGTTGTGTAATCTGAATAATGAAGGCAGTAACTTTCCTGGACACACTAAATGACACACAGCTACTTGATCTAAACACTATCCTTATCAAAAGTAACCATTTACAACACCAGATCTCCACAGAGCCGGGCACAAAGCTCCATCTACATCAGTCAAGCTTTAATGGCTGTTTTCCACCTAACCATCTCCTTTCGCCCGACCCTGCTACATCACCTGCGTGGGATTTTGAGGCTTTAACTCTCTGTGTCTCAATCTCCTGTATCGTGTCGAGATCACACAGTCGCCGCTGCAGCATATGGAAATTATATGATCAGCAATTTAAAAAAAACATGCAAATAAATTACCAGCAAAAGTGGAGGAAAGGGAATCCTTTAATGGCTAGACATAAGCTTCACGTCCATATAGAACATCTTTCTCCCTGGGTTGCTTTTTTTTTTTTTTTGTATTTGCTACATGCATAATTGATGAGTGTGGTGGCTAGGCTTAATGTGTTGTGGATATGGCCCAGCGGGATTCGTGACACGCCTTTGATATCCGGCGTTTATCTCCCTGTCTGGGAAACTGGGGCTTTGAGGCTAAGGGGGGATAAAACAATAAAGAAAGTCTATGTCTATCTATACAATGTGTGTGTGTGGTTGGCGCTACGGTCCTATAAGGGATCCTCGTCTCTCGGCGTCCATCTTCTTATATCTTCATTAATCACCGAACACACTGGGGAGGCGGCACAGAAGCGGCTTTCAAATGCAAAACTCCCCAACACAAACGGTTCTCCTTTCGTTTACAGTATAGGCGCGAGGTCTCTACCCAACCCCCCCCCCCTCCTCCTCGACGCTTTCAAAACTAACGGCGAGGAACGAGCCCAACTCCCAGGGAAACCAGACAGTGAACGGTTAATCTCTAAATCAACAAATAGATTAATTAATACCGGTTGTTATATAAGGGCTAGACGTTCAGAAAGTCCTTCCTAATCCGGTTGAGTGCACGCCACGAGAGGCAGCAGGTTACTGGTAATTGCTGGTACAAGCGCGGTATTGAATTCGCTGTGTAGAAATTGCCGTGTTTGGCTGCAATTTGAGGCTGGAATTAACAATCCCTCTGGTAGAAGCAGAAGTGGTAGTTGCAGCAGGCAGAGTATTTGGTTGTAATTTTAGTCAAAGGCATATTTTGGCCGACTGAAATTAGACTAAAAGACAAATTAAAAGCAGTTCATGAGACTAGAACCATGACTAATATCGACTCGAATACAAAATAAAAGGATTGAAAACATCATCAAAAGACAGTTCTTTCAAAAGACTGAGGCTATAACTAAATTAAATGTGTTAACACTGGAAGTAGGTCAAACCACATTGCCGTCGCTAAACGTGTGACCTGTACCGTCTATATATTCAATAAAGACTAGACGAGCTATAGTTATAACACCCCCAGACCAAGAGCGTTATGAAGTCACAAACATCCCTTCAGTCCAGTGCCTTTTAAAGACCGGCAGGACAGCAGGTTTTAGGAGGTGCTCAGACTTTGTTTAGTCTAGGAAGCAGCTGGCAGACGTGGCACAGGCTCCGCAGTATCTGTCCTGATCTGTCCTGACAGGTCTTCATAACGGAATTTACTAAAGGCAGAGGAGACCACACATTTCTAATGCTTCTCACACAACCTCTGAAAAATATTTAGCCGGGATAATTTAACCAGGAGGAAAGCAGAAACTCTTAAACGTTTTGCTTTCGAAGTACAGAGTTTCAGTCTTACGTAAACAAGATTACAGGAAGTGAATGTCCTTCAAATGGCCCAACAAGAACGAGTCTAAAATATCACTGAGACGGGAAACAAAAACCTCACAATCCTAACAACAACATGGTAAACTAGTCTGAGCTGTTAACCATGTATCTAAGCCGATCTTGATAAACATTGTCCTAATGAATTGCAAATATGTGCGCACGTTTCACAGCTTTCCCTTGTTTGTTTTTTCTTTGCAAACCAACATCGCCACTTTTCCATTACGGCATTTTTGCTAGAACTGATTAAATGTTGGCACGCTGTTTGTTTATGTCAATAACCAATCACAGTAGGGATTTTTTATTTTTTTTTGCAATTTGCGATGATAGTTGCATTCCCTTCAAAGCTGGGCACTACAAGCCAGGAAACTGCTCTAAGAGAAACTACCGAGCTGTCAAAGGAAATCTATCTTTTATCTTTTTCACTCACATTCGTTGCAATATGGCGCAGCTAACCTGTGACCTCCGCCTGTGAGAGTTTTAACAGTTGGCTCTGACTCAAATGAAGAAAAAAAAGGGAAGAGAAAAGAAGCGGGAAAAAAAAAAATCTGTTCTCTGGAAGGAAAAAAAAAAGCCCGCAAAGTAATGACATTGGCATTCTTCCAGTGCGCCGCTGCGCTGTTATGGAGCTGTAAGCCTGGCACTGACCCGATGGTGACATACCGAAGGGCCTCACGAAACGCTCCACCCCTCCCGTCGCCGAAAAGGGGCACCCTCGCTGCGATTTACAATGTACAGGAGGGGTGTGCGGGGGCAGTAGCGAGGGCTGAATAGTGTGGGCTAGACTCGGGACTGCGCTACATAAGGAAAGCAGTCTCTCCCACACGGCGCTCCCATGTAAAAACGAGAGTGAGATGTCGGGGGTGCTCAAAGGCGAGCTGTGTGTATCGAGAAGAAGAGGATAATTGTTCGACGCTCATGCCAAAGTGAAGCTGTCAATGGTTTTTTTCCGCCTCAAAAGTGGTCGAGAAAAAGCTAGAGAGGGGTTTTAATGGCCATTGGGCAGCGCACCTCGAGCGCTTCTCAGATTTTGCTTTCTTGAACCGAGAAGCGGAAAAGAGCCGCGTGAAAAGTGACGACCTTTGAAGAATAAACAGGTCAAAAGCGGAACTTGATCAGGACTAAGCTGCAAAGACATGAATTGCTTTCCAAGTCATTTCCGACACTTGAAATCGAGTGCTACCCATTTTTGAGGCCTTCAGCAGTGGAATTTGCGAACAACTATAGGTTAAATACCTTCCACATTGCTGCGATCTCTCCCAATAGCGTTGAAAGATCTGCTGTGTATTGGGCATAAGCAGATAATTGTTCCGTAGCTATGTGTATGGGTGTCTTAGGGCCAAAGGAGCAGGCTAACGACCGCTGTCTATGGGCTTGGCGCGTGCAAACTACCCCTCCTCGCGATTGGTCGGCTTGGGGGGCAGATCCGGACTGGACGTATGGTTCAGATGAGGACTCGACGAGGGTTAATTTTCAACTCGAAGGAAACAGGAGCCTTAGCCCGGGCCCCCCTCCCGTAAAAGAAAACATATACATACAACCCCCGAAGGCTTAGAGACAAGTCAAAGGGGGTAGTTGTTTTTTTGCCGCATGTGACCGGCCAACAAGCATCTGACACGGGCCTATCAAAGAGCGCTGTGCAGACTGTTCCCGTCCAGCCCCGGGGGGGGGGAGGTATGCGTCCTGACCACACTTCACCCCGCGTCGGAGAACGCCCCACGCGCATTCGTCTGGCCGTCCCGTCTGCGAAAAAACTACCAAATAGTCATTACGGGGGGAAAAGATGTAAGAGGTGAAGTTAGGAGAGCGGCGTGCGTCCAGAAGGAGGGAGGACAAGGGCAGGGCAGGAGAGACTTAAATCAACAGTTAAAGTGAATTTATGGGCCGAAAGACACAGCTGTTTTTCTTTTTTTAAGAGTGTTCGAGAAAGGCAGTGATATTTTCGTCTTTGTACACGTTCAAAAACATTTCCAGAAACAGGCACGAGAAAAAGAACGCTCACCGAAATGAACCCTGCCTTTGTCCCACTTGTCAAGATTTATTGACTTGGAGATATGTGGTAGAAAAACAGAGCGCAAACTAACGCTTCTTGTAAGTTCATAACAGCATCTGACGTCGAAAGCTGCCCCAAACGCGAACGCTCAAGAGACGACAAGAAAAAGTTCTCGACCCAAAGTCAATACCCATCCATTATTCACCAACGCTCTTAAATATTAAACTCTAAATTATTCAGAGGCGTTTAAATGTCTGCTGTAAAATTCACATTTTCGTCAAACACTTATGCATTATTCAAAACACCTTCGTAGTCCTCTAAGAAAATATTGGATTTTCTTTAAAGAGCGTGTATTTGGTGATAATTTCTTCATAATCTTCATCACCGTCTTAAACAGCTGAAACGAAATATCCAGTGGCTTCTCCAAATAAGCCCCTCCCAGCCCCCTCCTTTTGCTCCCCTTTGCTGCACAGCTTTTAAAATAAAGAGTGAAGTAGTGAAGCTATGGCAAGTATTTTCAATTCACAGTGAAAGGATTAAGCTTAGCAAGAGATTGAGGAGTGAGGAAGGCATTTTCAGAAACACATACAGGTATTAATAACAGAAGATACTCGAAACAGCAGAAATATTTAATGCAGTGCTGCTCAAAGGGAGTTGGAGGAACTTTTAAGGCCCTACCCTTTCATTCAACACACAAACTTTCACTACTTTTGTTGTACTTTTGGGGGCTGTTTTTGGCAAGAGAACGACCTTGGCTCTAGTTGATTTTGCATAATAACCCCCTTGAACGGTGTCATTGCTCTGTGAAAAGTACAAAAGAAATTACTGAGTCACCTTCTTGTCATCTCATTCTCGGTGCATTTGTGATAAAGTACAACGTTGAACACTGTCATCAAGTGAGATTTCCCCATTACAGCGTTGTAGCGCATGATAATGAGCAACAAGAATGGAAAACAAAACTAACTAACTACCACTGCTCCTTCCCCCCCCCCTCTCTCACGGTCTCCCGCTCTCTCTCTCTCTCTCTCGGCCTTGTGCCTTTCTCCCAGCGCCCCGTATCCATCAGGCCTGAGACGGGATCGATGGCCCTGTCTCCCCTCTCACAGACGCACACAAGTGGTCCTCATTGCTTATGTAACCGTTGACTTATCGGCTCATTTGGCCGCCGCTTTGCTCCTCGCTGTCCGCCGCCGATCGGGGCCCGGGGCACGGCGAGTGTTTACAGACGTCACGGCACGGAGGAGGAAGCGGGTCACGCTAAGAAGACAACTGATAGCAGGGTTGGCGAGAGACGTCCGCTGATCAAAAGAAGGGGGGGATTGATGGGAGCGAGGGAAGCAAACGGAAAAACAATACAAATCAGTGTGCAACAACTTTAGACCTTATTCATGATGATTTCAGACCTTTTAAACCCAATTTTGTCCTGATATATGTATTTCCAATGACATCACGCATAGTTCCGGCGGCCATTTTGAACACTGAAGTACAAATATGCAGTACTACAACAGGTAACAATATCTCTACTCAGGATGAAAATGAAAGAAAACTGATTGACAGTGGCATTTTTATCCATCATTGCTCAAGAAAGAACAGTTAAAACACGGCCCCAGAGACGCACATTTATGTGATATAAACAGCAAATATGGTACAGACGTAGCAGCTCTGTCAGCAGGATTTACTAAAGATCTGCTTCACTCCTCAGACTGAATTAACCCATCAAAGAGGAAACAGAAAACCTTTCTCTGTGATTTTTGTCATGTCTTTTTTGTCATGTCATGTCAACAGAGTCTCAGTCTAAGTTAGTGTTTAAGCTGCTCAAGACGATAGCATGCTACCGGTTAGCAACTGTCAACCACCTGTCAATGGCTTCAACACGATAAACACATGTGTGGCTCACATCTATGAACACTGAGGAAATACTACACTAACAGCTCAGCTCTGACCTCTATCACATGCTCCAAGGCTAGATGTTTGGAATGTGGTTCTCTTGGAGAGGTCAGAGCTGAACTGTTGAGGCTAAATGCTAACCGGTAGCATGCTAATGTCTTGAGCAGCTCAAACACTGACTCACTGGTTTCTTCATATAAACGTGCGCTCTCTGGGGCCGTGTTTTAACTGTTATCTTCTTGAGCAATGATTAAATGCCTCTCAATCTGTTGTCTTTCATTTACATCCTGAGTAGAGATATTGTTACATGTTGTAGTACTGCATGATTCTACTTCGGTATTCAAAATGGCCGCCATAACAACAAAAGTCACACGGCTGAAAGGCATGTATAGGTCTGGATGTTCCAAGGAAGGCAAATATTTTTTAACACTTAGCCAGTACAGTATCAACAACATATTCTGTCTCCATGGGGCCTTGTGTTGTGTCTACATCATGTTTCCATCTTGTGTCAAATCGTCATAGGGATTTTTAAAATACCGTTGGCTGGACTGACTGAGAGGAGACATTTACCTCTATCTTCAGACGCGCCTTATCGCTCTTGTCGTCAAATGTAAGACGAGCTAGTGTCTTGTAAAGTACAGCGAGACAAATAAAGAGTAAAGTGCATCGTAATGACATTTCTGAGGGAGGATCTTTCGCATGAAGCAGGGCCTGTTTTCAAAGGGACATCATCATAACGAGTGACTGTAGCCGGTCGATGCTGCAGAGTTAGTCATTATCCGCGCTGCCAAAACCCAATTAGTCCCCGTCTGTGGCGGTGATTGACAGGCAGACAGGCGGCTCGGCGTGGCAGACGGGAGCCAGGCCCGGCGCAGCTGTACGGCTCAGCGCAAATGAATGAAGTCACCGGCTTCCAAAATAGAGCCAACGCAACGGGCCAGGGCTGCAGCTGTCTGTCTGTCTGTCTGTGGGCAGGGATGTGTCAGAGAGATACTGTGTCTGTTAGTGCAATATGGGGCAAACCGCAGAGACGAGACCAGGCTAAACGGAAGAGTAAAGAGGAAGTTTAATTATATGCCATGAAAGGGATCTCTGACCGAAAACTTTCTTCATTTCTGCGTGAACTTGATGAGGCATGCTGAACATAATCGGCAAACTTTTAGTATGAAAAGAAGTCATTTTCTTCGATTGTGCTGAAAAATCCGCTCAGATATGAACTCTCCAGGGTGAACTCCACCTCTTAGAAGTTGTATTCGGGTATTTAGATCTCAGCATGAAGAAGGCTGGAGACTCGCTTTACATTGCCATAGAAGAGCAATGTTTCTTTTTTTTGCTATTGAATCTGGCTTCAACATCAAATGCACATATCTACACCACAATAATGCGGTATAAAAAATGATTTTGTTCTCATACACTTGAAAATCCAAATCACTAAGGAAATAAGACTCTACTTCTATAATGGACGACGACGACGATTTAAAACTATCTCTTCAGACACATATCTCGTCATGAAACTACGAACAGCTCAGCTTCCCTTTCTCTGCCTTGCTTCATTATTTTGGCTCGGGTTTTCCCCCAATTAGGCGCTTGCGTAATCCCGATTTAGTACAATTTGTCTTGTAAAACGCCACGCACACACAAACAAAATGTCCCTCCAGCAACCAGACAGCTATTTCACAAGTTCACAAGTCTAACAGCTCAAAGGAATCTCTGTCTTTCTCTCGCGCGCGCGGCTTGTCATCGAAAATAACCCAATAAAATGATGAAACATGCTCAGTATCCTCGGAAAATTTACACCGCGGCTGGCAGACGGATGAACTCATGTCTGGCACATACGGAAGCATCCATCAAGTGACTGATGATATTATGAATTATGCAGGCTATTTAAAATGCTTTTGGATAACTTGGCATCGGAATTCCAAGTACTTAAGATGACGTGTGTAAAAAAAAAAGGGGTGAAAGCAGTTCAGCTCGACGTGATTTGGTGGGAAATGGAGAGACAGACGAGAGAAACTAATGCTTGTTCTCGCTATACGATCTACAGAGGCTTTTCCGAGAGGCATCCACACATTTTCAAAAGCCGTCAGCTCTTCTTACAGTCGTGTCCTTATTGAGAACGGGATATCAACGTGTCACAACATTCCCAGAAAGTTACAGGACACCCACAAATACAGATCTTACCTTGATTTGTATTAAAATATCCTGTTTTAGATCATTCCCCAGCACAAATGAAAAAGCGGGACAAAGGGCTAAAAGGTTGTGTAGTACAACCAAAAGAGGGGATTGGAGCAGTTTGAAAAGTGTTAAAACATAAACTGCGAGCCATTTGGGATGTATGCCTTGTAGTGGAGGCAATTTAAAGGGGCTAGATGCAAGGACATTGCTGGAACATGTAGGGGGAGGAAAATACTTCATTTTAACATGTTTAAACGCCGTACAGTCCCTTTAAGCGCTGAAATAATCAGAATGAGTCCAGTGAAGCGCTCTGAGACTTTAACCTCTTACCCCCCCACCTTAACCAAGTGTATTTTCTCCAGTTCGGCATTACCCAAATCTTAAAGCTTCCGGACTAGAGCCTATAGGCCAGTGTAATGCCTCATTTGAATAGTAAATGGACTCAACTTATATAGCGCTTTTCTACCTTTACAGTAAGGACCCAGTCACCCATTCACTCTCTCATTCATACACCAGTGCACGCAGACACTAGAGGCAAGTAGGGTGAGGTGTCTTGCCCAAGGACACAACGAAAGTGTGCATTTGCGGGAGCTGGGATTAGAACCCGCGACCTTCCGGTCATGAGACGACCCGCTCTACCATCTGCGCCACCGTCGCCAAAGCTAAGACCGACAAAACTGATCTAAATTCATCTTTTTCCTTGCATTCCTGCCCTGTCGTTGTTTTTTTAAACCATTTTTTGTCTCATTCTTGTCCATTTTTTGCCTTTTTTGTCACTTTTCTGTTTGTTCATTTGTGGCATTTTGTACTACACTTTTTTCACTAAGCTTTTTAGATTTGGGTAAAGCCAAACTGGAGAAAATGTGCTCAGTTCAGGTTAAAAGACACCGAGGAGCTCCGCCTCGTGACACCAGCTGTTCGGGGAAAGCGTTTTGGACATAAATGAATGAAAGAAAACACACACAGCTCAAGTTAGAAGCTCGAAGAAAGCAAGTCCAGCGTAATCAGGGGCACGAGAGATGCCGGAGGGGGGGCGGGGCTCGCGAATAGGAAATGTCTTTGCGTTTTAAAACCCGGGCTCTGCCAATCTAAACAGGACGTGTTTGTAGTAGACACCGGAGAATTTGGGAAAACAAACCTCCTCAATGTTCGGCCTGTTTGGGTCCGCTCTCGTGATGATGGGGTCCTGGGGCTGCGTACTTAAATAAATGGTTGTGTAAATGCTAGCTTTGACGCTAATGGTGAAAATACGGCACACTCAGTTTAGGCTAATGATGTGCTTAAAGAAAGAAAGACTTGCAACTTATTAGGTGAACTGATTTGTGAGTTGAGATGTTGTCCAAGTGTATATAATAATATCTGGCTGGGTTATGCAATGGTCTGTTTCAGAATGGGTCTGATTTAGTCCTGGTTATGGGAATGACCGTCTTGAACATGTTCCGGTGATTCTTGGTAAAAAGGTTACATAGCCTTCCTTTAAACCGCTCCACTCCTCTTTTTTTTTAAAAGCCCAGTGGAAGTGGAAACATTGACTCACAGCAGAGGCAGAGTCTGAGTGAGAGACATGTCCGTCTGACCGACTTCCTCTTCGGACGAAACGCACACTTTCGGTTCCCATAAACGCGCGTGTCTTTGGGAGCGCACATGGATTTACACGGGGTCAGGCTGCTCCCCGGTCAATGTCCTCTCGCATACAGGGCGAAGGGCACAGGCAGCGGTCCTCTTTTTGTAACCCACACACACCCATTTCCTCCAGGCTTTGGGCAACAGACTTTCCAGGAACTCACTCTGTCCACAGCAAAGACATACTGTAACTATGAACACTTCAGCAATACAATCGGATTTGTAAGGGCAAATAAAACATATATATAACTGTATAATGCTTAAATCCTTCTATGCCAAATGGGCCAACACTTTTACTTATGTAGAAAAACTAAAAAAAAGAAGGATCCCATTGGCATGCAAAGGTAATTTCAGCAAACAACCCCAAGACGACTTTTGTATTATTACGTGTGAATGTAAATGGCATCATAAAATAGCAAACAGCTGGAGCAACACAATGCTGAAGAGATTGCCGAGGTGCGAGACAATGAGAGTAGATGTGTCATGCAATCCTCCACTTACAAGTGCACAACGCCATAGGGTGCAGAGACAGACAGACAGACAGGCAAAGTGGAGCTTCTATTTCCAGGGCGTGTTTTCGTACATGAGTTTTGTCTGAGGTCTATGGTTTTGGATGTCAGACGCTTTGTGCATTTCCTCTGCGGTATTGAAACGTCTATAGTTTTGAGAAAGAATGACGATCTCATCCAGGAGACAGGAATGCGGTCGGGACGCCAGACGAGACAGTATTTCCGCAACTTGTCAAATTTAACCAGGCAAGACGAGGCTCGACATATTTCACATGCTCTAAGTGTTCGGCACTTGATAAGGAAGTATTGCGAAAAAATGACTAATAGTTTTTAAGTTGTTCATTTAGGAACGGCAATGCAAGATTACTCAAGACCCAGACGAAACAAGTTCTTGTGTCAGAAAACCACATGTTGGGACAGCCAGTGTGGTTAAAACTGGGTCATGTGGAATCATGTGGACTGTCAATCGTTAGCAGATGATCTTGTCTATCAACACCTATCAATTTGTCAGTTTGATACATAAATATTTCTGTTTAACTGTCAAAGCATAAGTATAAAATAGTATGAAATAAACGAGAACACCAAACATACAAACTTCAACCTTAATAGCATCACGCCCGTAGTATTGTAGTAATGTGAGATTGTTATAGTGGGGGTCAAACGGGTCGCTGCCAGAACATGCTGCTGAAGCAGAGTCAAAGCTGCCTCTGTAGCAGGCCTTTTGTCCAGCCTCGTTCAGCGACCTCTGAGTGACCTCAGCACAAACTGCACTTCCACTGCTCCTGCAGCTGCTGATCAGAGCGGGGCTGACATGTGTCACCACCTGTTCCTCTCCTGTTCCTCTGCCGCATACGAGCGGTCAACAGCGGTTTAAGAAAACACAGCAGAGTGCTGAACAGACAAAACACAGACTGTAGTGTCTCAGAGACCGGGTCAGAGGCAGGAAGCACCATTTCACATCAGGAAACAAGTTATTACACAGGCAGAACAATGGTTCATAGCTCACCTCCACCAGACTCACAGACATAACATAAGTGAACAAGCTCTCACCTTGTCCAGCGAGCGCTTCAGCTGATAGTGGAACTTCTCCTTGACCTCCTCCAGGCGCTGCTTCAGTTTGGGCTCCTCGGACGAGCCCTGGTATTTCCGCGCCAGCTGCAGGTAGCAGGGCCACTTGGCTGAGTCGAAGCCCCAGTGGCAGGTCCTCTTGTCGGGCGACTTGTGCGAGTGCATGACAAACTTTTGTGGCGAGAAGAGCAGCTGGCACTCCACACACTGGATACAGGGTGCCTCTGGCTGAGTGTAGAACTGGGGCACGAACAGGCCTTGGCACTTGCCCAGACACTGGTGTTCCACCTGGAAACTGCTGTCGCTCTCTTTGAGCAGCGCCTGAGTGGACAGCTTCCCGCTGGGGTCAGTGGGCAGAGCTGCTCCGGGGCGGAGCAGAGCGTTGCACAGGCGCTGTGCGTCGGTCAGTGTAATGAGGCCGCAGGACGGCGCGTTGAAGGGCAGGATGCCCAGCACCTTGAGGATGTGCAGCTGCTCAGCGTCGCAGCGGGAGCAGTACACGTACAACTCGTCACACACGGTGTTGATCTGCTGCAGCGAAAAGTCACGCAGCACTGAGTTCAGCACCTGGGGCAGACACAGGCGCTTCTCGCCCCCCACAACAAAGCATGAGATGGACTCTCCTTCCAGCAGCGAGTGGGTCAGCTCTGTGGAGCTGTCGCAGGGCACCAGCAGAGGGCCTCCTCCCAGCACAGGGGGCGAGGGCAGGGGAGGCATCCCTGAAGGGGAGTGCTCGTGTCCGGTACGGGCCGAGAAGGCGGCGGGACCCCCCAGAGAGCTTTGACTGCTAAGAGTGAACTGAGCCAGAGTGTGTTTGAGTCCAGGGCTGAGGTCTAGGGCCTTAGCTCCGCCCATGTGCAGCTCAGCACGGCCCTCAAGCTCCAGCTCTGTGCTGGGACGGCTCTCCAGCTGCTCGCGCTTTACTTTGGGAGGTTTTTGAAGAGAGTCCAGACTGCGCCGCTTTAGGTTCATCTCTGCCATCACCCGCTTCTTTATGGGAGCATCCTCCAGCCGCTCTCTGTACAGGCGCTTCAGGCTGCCTTTGAACGAACTCAGGTCTTTAAAAGGGGGTTTCAGACTGGTCTGTGTGCTGGCCATGTCAAACATAGGTCACTGTCTCTGTCTGCTGTGAAGTCTTGTATTCCACCGAAGAGTATCTCCAAAAGTCTTTTCAAATGACACAAATCTTCTGGCTCTTACTCACAGGCATGGTGCTGGCTGCAGTGTTCAATGGTCAGAACCTCTTTTCTTATTCCTAAAATGAAAAATACAACAAAGTATTAAAATCCTGTATTTGTTGCCGCTCCAGTGTCATATTAAAAACATCTTGCACTAAACAGGAATGTTCACATCAGATGATATTATGAACCAAGAGTTGAAATGTTTTATGGCCACCATAAGGCTGGGGGTCAGTAGCTGTTTGCATCCACCAAATGGCCATTACCATACTTCACACAAACACACAGAGATTTGCATTTAGGTTTTTCACTATAGGCTTCGAAGCAAACTTTCCAGCACAACGTGAGAATTTTAACAAGCGAAACCAGGTGAGCAGACTTGAAATTCCCCACAACAACCCCGACCCCTCTTTTCCATGACATTGTGAATGCTAAAGGTGGATACACAATGGTCAAAAACATGTCACTTTGCAAATGAAAGTGCCCTTCCCAACCATATTGTGCCTTCCCCTAAGGTCTGCTTACCCCACGCTGACCCCATCAGCTTCGTGAAAAACAATTGATAAAAGCGTTAACAGCGGTCGCCCTCTCCTCTCAGTCCTTTCACAGCATGACACGCTGCATTGTGGAAAGCGGTGTTTTCCCCTTTCTACTCTGTGCTTTACTGCGGCGCTACACAGCGGAGCGCACCAAGGTAAACAACACTTAACTGCCTTCCTCAAATTAAAACCTAATGTAGCTTTCAGTGGCTGCTACGGCGATGTGACGCGCTGGGGCTACACAGAAAACCAGACATCGATACAACACGAGCCAAATCCACATCTCATTCCCTTCAAGAAAAACAAAAAAAAAACACCCACGCCGAGGAAAAAATGTCATATTATACCCGTTAATAATCTGGTGCAGTGAGCGCAATTTGGAGAGTGTCGTTAATTTGTGCGCGGATCAGAAATGCTGCTCTGCGTAAAGCCCCGCGTGCCGCGCGCACGGGCGAATGGATGTTTGTAGGCGTTTTACAGCAGAAATTCGCTATAGGCTGATGTGAAAGGCAGTGGCCACACAACTAAAGCGCCGACCAATGAATACGCGGCTCGCCTGATACATTACAGGACTCCTCGTTTGTCTGCGTTAATCTCCACCCGCTCCACATATTCCACTCGTGTCTCCTCGCTTAAAGCCATGGCGCATTTGCTTCTTTTTTTTTTCTTCTTCTTCCCCCTGGTCAAACTGTGGAAGATGCGCCACAATGTCACACGTCGCTATCCCTTTTTGGTGCAAGGACACGGCGTGTGAGAATCCCTCAGCCCCTCCTCCCCCCCCTTCTACCCCAGACTGCGAGCTTTTTGACTGTAGCGCTCCTCTTCTCCTTCGCCACGACGGCAATGGTATGCAGACAGCCCCGGCGCTGATAATGACATTCACTGTCTACACACTCTACAGCGGTCTGGTCTGGAGGGGAAGGCACCGCGGCTCAGCCATTACAGCGCTCTGGAGAAAATACTACATCACTCACAGGAGGGGGATTTCGAACGTGACTTATGCGTAAAAGTCAACCAGCAGAGGTTGTCCGGCGCGTTCCCACACAAAATTAAACAATTGCACGTCAAGCTAAAACACACACCGGTTGTTTACTGTACGAGGACATTTTCCGGGGGGGGATTCTTCAAAAGTCAAATATTGCCTCTTTGGATGATAATAATTGCGCAGCCAGCTCTACTATCCCAGCGTACCACCGGTGTAACCGCCAATAAAGCAGCCAAACCACAGTAATAACAAACGAATTAAACATTTCAAACCAACGAAGGGGCTAATCTACCCTCTGCTGTGGGAAACATCCACACAATTTGGCGAAATGATGACAGAAACACAGCTAAATCAATGCGCGTAGTGACAGAGGGGGTGTCCCGTATAGGTTCATATTAATGCGGGCTAACATGCTAGCGCCAGACTGCTAACGGTAGAGCCAACGGCTAAAACGCGTTAGCTGCAGGACCCCTACAAAGCCGCTCAAAACAAAACAAACAAATGTCCCACGCGATAAAAAAAAATCTCAAACAATCGGAAACATATTCACCCCTCTCTCCGGATGACAGTCCCGGAAAACGCCGCGTCTCGACAGTAAAAACAGTCGCGCTCGTGCAGTTGCCGCAGCAGCGGTAGTGGCGGCGGTGGGTCGGTCCTCTCGCGTTCGTGGTCTCCTCGACACTGTCTGGAAAAGCCTAGCGGAGCGCACACACAGACACAGCCCCAGAGCGTCACTGCACACACAGGCGGAGGGAGGGAGGGAGGCGGAGGGAGACGTCACCGGGCTGGCGGAAACTATGCGGGGGTGTCTCTCTCTCTCGCTCTCTTGTCTGTCTGTCTGGGTCTGGCCGTGCGCGCGTCTGGCGGTCGGTCTGTCTGTCTGTCGCTCTGGCACGGAGTCTGGGGAGGTTTGATTCCGAGTTGCCGAGGGCGCACCGGAGGAGGAGAAGGAGCAGCAGCAGCAGCCGCGCGCAAGGGGCAGGCTGGAGGAAGTTGATAGAGTGGGTGAATATAGCCGACTAGTGGAAGAGCACCGCAGTGAAGGCGTTTTAACACGCAAACTAACGCAGACGGGGGAGCAGTGGAGAAAATGTTAATGTTGGCAACATGAGCAGAAATTACCAAAGGAATAAATACAGCACGATACATGTGGGGTAGGGTTTGGCAACAAGTAAAAGGTTTAGATAAAAACGTGACTAATTAAAGTAGCTACATTTCCGGATAGAAATAGGCCAGCAAACTCAAAATAATTTCAGTAGTGAAGTGGAATAGAGAACTAAGATTCATAATTTTCTTACTAATAAAGAAAACATGCCACTACACTGCACAAAGTAATGAAGTAGATTAGTATAAAAGTCGCAATTCGAGCATAATAATCCGAATTTGAGATGTTTTGACAATGAAAGATGTAGGTGGGCTCCTGACCCAGATTATTTCACCTGTTTTGAGACGTTTCTGACTCGTTTCAATACATTTTGTCCTTTATTTCAAGTAATTTTCTTTGCCAATGGGGTAAGAACATTGGTCTTATCTCATTGGCAGTTTTACTTTCTTATTTCAAGTGAGATTTGCCTCAGAACTCGTCATGAACGTCCACAAAAGAGCAAAATAAACTTGGTCAGATCAGGAAAAAAGTCTAAATGAGTCTAAACTGCTTTAAACAAGAAATATTTCCTCAATTCAAGACATTTAAGCCAATGCTTGATATTCACTTTTCGCAGTGTAGGTACATATAGGCTAATATTGTGTAGGTTTAGGGCAGTAAACTTAAGCCTATTGAAGTCATCATTATTATTATTATCATTATTATTATCCATCCATCCATTTTCTTCCATTTGTCCGTTTCCGGGTCACTGTTGGAGCTCACATTGCACCAGCCCCTGTGGCTCCACCTGCAGGTGGTGGGTCCACAGAAGGACGGCCTCATGGTTCTAACCGGGCCTGTTGGTCTCTCATGAGGGGCTTCTGAACCGCTCTTTGTCTGACCCGTCACCTAGGACCTGTTTGCCATGGGAGACCCTACCAGGGGCACGAGGCCCCCGACAACAGAGCTCCACCACGTTAAGGTGGTGGTTCCAGGAGGGGATCATTATTATTATTATTAATTAAGAGAATTAGGTCAATATAGAGCAGGGATTATAAACTGATGGACCATCTTTAGTGGGTCTTCAGTGCAGTCCTGTGACAGTGGCGTAGGTAGAGCCGGGTCGTCTCATGATCGGAAGGTCTGGGGTTCAAATCGCAGCTCCTGAAGATGCACGCTGTCGTTGTGTCCTTGGGCAAGACACTTCACCCACCTTGTCTCCAGTGTCTGAGTACATTGGTGTATGAATGAGAGTGTGGATGGGTGGCTGGATCCTTGCTGTAAAGCGCTTTGGGCCTGATGAAGGGCTATTTGAGTTCAGGGGAGGGAAGGGAATCTTTCATATGACACAAGTCACATCCAAAGCGCTTCACACTTGAAAGGGAGGGGGGTTCATTCAGTCCTAAGACCATTTTACAATTGACCAGTTCTTGTCAAAAATAGCTGCTGATAATTGCTATAGAAGTTTTGACTTGTTCTCACATCAGTGCTTGAAACAAAAGATCTCAGGGATAAAACTGAAGCATATTTTTGCTTTTGTAAGAAAGTGGCATTTCTAATTTATCAGTTTACAAATTCAAGTTCATATTTTCATTTGTGGTGTGGCTTGTCAGCAATGTATTGAACGTGGGCCCTGAAGCAACACCATATATGAGAACCACAGGTAAAGATGTTACAGTATAACTTAAAGGCTTGGACATTTAGCCTACTATTGTTCTACTCTGCCTTATAGGAACAGGCCACCATTTTTACATAGATATGTTCTTACCTGAGCTTAGACGAGTTGATGTGTACCTGTCTGGTCTCTGTGTGTGCCCTCAGTCACGCAAAAAGACCAAAGATGTTGTTAGCATTTGGCCTCTCCCAATGTATTCCTATAGCTCCAAACAGGGTGAAGTTGGAAGCTGCTACGCTCCTCCACACAAACCCCAGACAGGTACGTATCAACCCGTCAGGTAAGAACATATCTCAGTGTGGAAAAACGGTGAACTATTCCTTTAAGAAGATTAAAAAGGATCATGCAGTCTTCACACACAGGCTCTTTTGATTTCATTTGAATGATACGATGCAACCACCAAGCATGACACATTATATACAGAGCACATGATTGAAATACAACTGTTACCATGTGACAAATGAATGTGACATTGATTTCTCCTGTAATAACATCACTCTCTGGACCGTGGGGAGCAAATTCATCTGAAATGAGCAATAATGCAGTGACTCCGGCTGTTCATTAAAGCCACAGCGAAAGGTGAAAGATGAGAGAGATCAGGAGCACAGGCTTGTTATAGACTGATGGTGTGGAGGTCTGCAGACGGCATCACAGACTGTTCAATCATTTACAAAAGAATAAGAAGCGCATCACCTTTGACTTATTAATACTTTACTTCATTTTTATGTGTTTTTTTTTTTGTCATTTGGCACATCTTTAAATCAAGACCTGACTCATCTTCTCCTGGAGCGAAGGGGAGGGAAGCAGACCATGAGAACATTTGTGGCGCGTGCAATTGGAGCCCTGAAATGATCAAAACAGTCTGGCCTTTCAAAAGCATATGGTCGTCACCTCTTGACATCTCCAGGTGGGAGGCACTTTAAGCTGTGCAGGTTCACTCAAACATAAGTACATGCAACAACAAAAAAACACAAATGGTTTGAAAGAAGAAAAATGTCTATAATTTGTATTTTACCAACATTGTATCTTCTGTTTTTTGCAATAAAAGAAACTGCGTCTATAGATACAGACGGCGTCTCTGGAATCGCCCATATATGGTCATGTTTGAAAACAGTTAAGGGGAAAAACAATTTGGAGAAATTGTAAACTTTCTGCACTTATTTATAAACTAGGCTACTTTAGCAAATGCTGAATTATGAACATAGTTTTCTACTAAATAATGATACAAAGACATGGGGAGGAGCAAAGTGGTTCAACGGCCCAAATACATAAATAATGGAGAATGCTAACGTGATGCCACATGTTAGCATCGAGCTAATGCTAACGGCTGCTAACGAGAAGGGGGCGTGGCTTCACCGAGGGGGAAAATAGAATCTTCTGGGAAACACAATTTTAACTTATTTATCACATACAAATAAAGTCAAGTATAAATTGGGTCGATATGGATGTTTATTCACAGCAGATTGTTCTGTAGAAGCGAAAAAACGGCAGTTGTAGCTAGCGCTAGTTAGCGTTAGCATTAGCTCGATGCTAACATGTAGCATCACGTTAGCGTTCTCCATTATTTATGTATCTATGGGCTGTTGAACCACTTTGCTCCTCTCCATGTCTTTCTATCTTTATTTAGTAGAAAACTATATTCATAATTCAGCATTTGTTAAAGTAGTTTTTAAATAATTGAAGAAAGTTTAGATTTTTCTCAAAATTCTCCAATATCTGGCCGAATCCAGAGACGCCGTCTGTATCTATAGTGTAGTTTCATGATCCTCTAACGCACAGCTCTTTGCCCTTTTCTAAACATTTTCCAATGATACTCAGCGTCCACCATAATCTTAATGCGCATGGTTTACTCTCCCATTAAGTAAAAAGGCCAATGTTTATGTCTATAACGCTCCCATATCCAATCAATGCAAACCACATATTTTCACTATTTATTATTCACTCCAGTGCGATCTTTGCCGTGAAGGTAATGAACCACAGACGAGAAGACAGTGCAGTCAAAGAGAAAGAGGCCGTCTCTCCCCCCTCCATCTCCCCGAGCACCTCCCCCTGTGCTTTTATGGCCCATCCCTGAAAGGTCAGCGGGTCGTTCGGGCTGTCTGCTCGGCCCCCGGTCATCATGGGACTTCATAAAACCCGCGATGGGCCACACAGAGGTCAACCACAACTATCTAGATATAATTTTTATTTACATGCACTGGCATATTGTGTACTGGGTTTCAAATAACAGTTCCATGCGTTGGCCCTGGGTGTATTGTGTGAAGAGGAGTGCAGGAAATTTGGTAATGTTGATCTAGATAAAACCACTTACCTCTATTATTTCACTCCATCATTGGACATAGGCAAAGGATTTGATATAAGAGGTAATCAGCCTGCAAACATACTGTGCTAATGGGCCGTATAGTTTAAGAAAAAATCTCTCTAGACTTCTCCTCTTCATATCCGAATCCACTTTATGTTTATGGCGCATTCATAATACACCATTACCATTTCCAAAGAGCTGCACATGTTGATGTATAATAAAATAAAGTAAATTAGACTCTGTTTGGCTCCCAAGTACTCATTAAAACAACACACTTTGAAACCCACTTAGAATAGTAAGTTTGAAATGGGCTTTACGTCTAATTAGAGCAATAAATAGATATAAAAGAAAGGTCTAAGCAAAGAGGATCACACAACTAATGATGTGTCAAAAGCCAGGAAACTGAAGTGGGTTTTAAGATGAGAGTTCAAACACCACTGTGGGAGGCTTATATATGTCACCTATGTTTGGAACACAAAATGCTACATTTGTTGGGAAAATCGTCACTATAATGAATACTTTATTTATCTCCTCTTTAGAATTCTCCCTCTTCATATCCAAGTCCACTTAATGTATATGCAACATTTACATTAAAGCTAAAGGGAATAAAGGAACAGGCCACCGTTCTTCCATACTGACATATGTTCTTACCTGAGCTTAGACAAGTTGATACGTACCTGTCTGGTCTTTGTGCGTGCCATCATCAAAACGACCAAAGATGTTGTTAGCATTTGGCCTCTCCCAGCATATTCCTATAGCTCCAAACGGGGGTGAAGTTAGGAGGGACCAAGCTCTTCCACTGGCACAAAGACTAGACAGGTACGTATCAACTCGTCTGAGCTCAGGTAAGAACATATCTGTATGGAAAAATGGTGGCCAGTTCCTTTAAGATGACTTAAAACACCACTGTGGGAGGCCAATATATGTCACCTACTGTATGTTTAGAACACAAAATGCAACATTTGTTCATAAAATTGTCACTATAATTCATACTTTATTTCCTGAGAAGAATCCCCTCTTTAATTGTACAGTATTACAGTTTATCCATCTATTTATCTGGGTTTACCTGTTAACAAGTTTAAAGGTGATATGTCCGGGTTTTGCGCTCTGGATTCCATTCCTATCATAGTTAATTAGAGCAGTGGTTCCCAAACCTTTTTTGCCTTGTGGACAGAGCCACCTTATCCAATGAGCTAGCAGGGGCTGGAGCTCAGGGGCCTGCCAGTCACGGGCCTATCAGAATTAGGGGGAAAAAAGAAAGAAGAAAGGTGATTTGTTGATTTTAATTTCAATCACTTCACTTTGCAGCATGACTGACCGTATGCGATGATTGTGCAAAGCTCCTGTGTGTGTACCTGGAGTAGGCCCACCCTATCTGGCCCAGAGGGTTACATGTAGGAGAAGCAGGGTTAGGTGGGTCTGCTCTAGGGCTTTTCCACCAAGGTGGTTCTGGGCTGGTTCAGAGCTGGTTCTGGTGCCGGGTTGGTTCCATACTGACTTGGTTTTCCACCAAAATGAGAGCTGTGCCTATTGTCATAGCAACGCTTTGGGAAGTCAACATCAAAAATGTATAGTAACATCTAACTACAGCCACTTCTGGTTATAAAATATAGAAAAATAAGTGTATGTTTCAGTCACAGCAGCCGTTAACATTTTGATTTCTTCTTTCTAACTCTTGTTTTAGCCAAAGAGCATGAAGCAAAACAACAGTTTCCTCCACAGACTGTTTTGGCTTCTCCAGGAAGTTATAAGCACAAACTAACTAATATTGATTGTTTGTTGGAGGAGAGAGCCACGCCCCCAGCCGCTGACATCACTGGTGCTCATTTCTTGCTCCAGCTTTTAATTGGTTCCCAACCGGCACCAGATTTTGGAACCAAAACCAGCGTTTTTTCAGTGGAAAACGAAAGAACCGGTTCTGACACTGGAACTGGCCCAGAACCAGCACCGGCACCAGCTGGGTGGAAAAGGGCAAACTGTGGACCCTTAGTGGTGCCTCGTGTACTCCCTCCCTCAAGAGTTGTTGCAGCTTATTCAGAAAGCAGTCACTTAAAAGCACTATTTGTGAGCAAAAAGACAAAGTTGCGTTCATAATAAACCTAAAATACTCCCAAAACTACTGTATACATTTTAATGCAGAAATATAGCTTTTCCTTTCAAAGTAAAGCCCAGTTTCACTTTCTTTTTATACCTGAAACAGTACCTTATGCTCAAGTCTCCAAGGGGTCCCCATGCCCCTGATTGGGAACCATGGCACTAGAGTACACACTACATATAGCCATGTGGGTGAAGTGCCTTGCTCGGGGACAGTCTGTTTACAGGCAAGTGTTGAATCAGCAGCGCTCTTATCGTCAGACAAGCACTTTATTCCACTTCCACCCCCACTATACGATACAGAATTCCTCATTTTGCTTACGTGGAATCTCTCATCGCTCTCAAGATGGACAGAGAGGTATATAATAAGCGTAGGTCTGATCGTTCCCTCTCTCCCCACTCCCTCTCCCACCGTGGGGTAGCCAGGTCAGCAGTTGTATTGTGCAGCAGCCTGTTCGTCCCGGGACAACAACAGCCGTGGCATCGATTCACCATAATAACGTCAGCCGGCCGCCGACTGTGGGGAGTGCATTAATCTCATATGTGCAATAATAATGGAGTGGCCGCGATCATTACAGGAGCAGAGGAGATGAGGCTCGTGGACGACGGCTCAGGGAGGGAGGAGACCAATGACCATGAGAACCGGAGTCTATTGCTATAGATAAATAAATATAAAGGTCACTAGAGGGTGTCATGTTGTCAATAAACACAGGGTCAGGTCGGGCAGATGATCAAGAGCTACGCATAATGATACTCAAGCTGACTATTATTACTATTCAGTCTAATGTGCCGCCTTTTGTGTGCTGATCCTGTAAGATCTTGGAAGTTAAATGGAGCTGAGCTTGGCTAGTGTCTCGATGGGGGACTGAAGGAATAGGCAACCAGGAAGTAAGTAGGTATTTAGGTAGTTTGGTACAGGTGGGTAAATAGGTAGATATTAAGGAAGGTAGATAGTTGTGAATTTAGGTACAGTAGGTACAGTGGGAAGAAAAAGTAGATCCACCGCTTGAAATTTCTCATATTTCTGCCTAAATTTGTCATAAAATGTGGTCTGGTCTTTATTAAAATCATAAGAACGATTAAACCGCGTCTGCTTGAACTAATACCACGCAAACATTTACATATTATCATGTTTTTATTGGCAATAATAAGATCAGACCACATTTTATGACCGATTTACGGTGTACTTTTTCTTCCCACTGTATGTAGGTAGGTATTTAGGAAGAAAGGTAGTTGGGTAATTTGGTAAGTAGTCGGGTACACTGCAAAAAGTACCCTAATAAAAACAAGGGGGAAAATGTTAAAATAAGACATTTTGCCTTTGTTTAAGGAAAAAATCTGCCAGTGGGGTAAGCAGTTTTTCTTGCCAAGAATTATGTCTAGAATATTTTAAAACAAGAAGGAAACACTAAATTAAAGCAAATAAATAGCTAGAATTAAGCAACATGTCAGAAAATGGAATAATTTCAGAAAAACATTCTTATTTAGTGAAAAAATGTGGTGTATTTTATTTAAATGTTTCTTGATTTAAACAAAAATGTTCTAAATTATACACATTTTTGAGCAAAATGTTCTTCATAAACAGTAATATTGAAGGAAAATATTCCTATTGTGGGAAAGACAATCCGGAATCACTTTATTTCACAGTACCTTGTACCATTGTACCCAAGTAAATTTAGTACAACGTAATGTGCTCTGTAACAATCTGTAATCACTTGTACCTTGTGTTGGTTTAGATCCCTTCCTTAAAGGAGCTTTACCTGATTTTACTTCTATTTTTACTTCTTTTTTAGTATATTGTAAACTCAAATGCTTGTAGGGAAAACAGCGTGCATCAAATTATTAAACATTTGTGTCAATTTCATGAACTTTCAGGCTATTTTTGCATCATTTTTGTGAACGTGACCCTGAAAAGTGATCCGGCAAGTTTCGAAATTTGCCCATAAACTTGTCCCTGTAAAGAATTTGGATGCTACAAATACATTAGGAAAGTTACGAATGAGTTTGGACCCAACTAACATTTTAATTTAGTGGCTTCCCATTTCATTGTTTGCAATAAAAAAAAACACAGGTATAGGGCCTTTAAATGCAACATAAATGTACACTGTGGACTAAATGTTTATTTTGAGCTCACCAACTTCTTATATCTTATTGCAATTGCTGTAATGTCAGAACAATGTTAATAGATATAGTTATGGAATTGATACACTTTAATTATGAGTGTAAAAATGAAGAATGGAATGTATTATCTATCTGTGAGAATCAGTTCTTAAATTAAGAGTTGGTGTGATCTTATTTTTCCTTTAAAGAGGGGGTATTATGCTTTTTTCAATCACATAGCACCAGTCTATATCACACTGCAATGATGACGAAACCTTCTGTTGGTCTGTAAATGCAGTAAATTAGAATAACTGCCTTGTATAAAATTGCTCTCTCAAAATGGCGGTAGCAAATGTCTTGAAATAGGCCTCTGTCTCTTTAAGAACCTCTGACCCTTTCAGACACGCCCCCTCCACACGCTGTCTGTGGCATCAGTGGGGAGGGGGTTCTGCTGAGGAGCAGTGGTTGGTTACTCGGCTGGTGACGAAAGCTCGGAGGCGTCTCCAGGAGGTGGGGGCGTTCCTAGGAGGACTCAGGCAAACCTATCCCTAAAATGGCCGCCATCAGAGTTTTTACAGATTACTCAAAAATACGTGAATGTGCCAAGGCAACACTTCAGGCATGTTTTTTCATGAGGGAATGACATAATAACATGATGTAAAGCTTGAAAAAGTCGACCCCCCCTTTAAATAAGATGAGTGAGTGAGTGAGTGAGTGAGTGAGTGAGTGAGTGAGTGAGTGAGTGAGTGAGTGGTCTTTATGCCGCTAAAATCTAGAACAGTCAGGCCATAACTCTGACAATGTTCAAATCCAGGCTGAAAACAGATCTTCTGACCCGAGCATTTGACAACTGAAAGCTTTCTTGTAATTTTATGCAACTGTGAAGCCCTTTGAGTGGCCTTGTGTATGAATTGTGCCTCGCCTCGATGTTATCCCAGGGTTACTGTGGCTACAGAACATTGCTCGCCGCCACATTGTATGGAGTCCATGAATAATTGTGACTGAATTGCATGAAAAGCACTAACCAAAATCGACTTGACCAGCAGCTCTTCTCAGTTCATAAATAGAGACTGTACGTTGCCGCTCCTACACCGCAGTAATGCCCCCTCTGTCAGACAGTCAGTGGTTATTGTTGAGGTGTGGGCACAGACGCAGACTTGTACATTGACAGTCGTCTCCATTAGAGCCATTAGTGTGGAGTGTCTAGCTGATATTGGCCTGAAGTAAGTGGTCCCAGGAGGAGACACTTCATATGAGCTGTCCAAAATCAATGAGACAATTCACAATCTGTCTCGGCATCGGGATGTCCTGCTCCGAGTCTGGCCTCTCGTCTGGGGTCTCTGTAGTTTTGTTTTTGGTCGGGACAAGTTAAAGTAAGTAAAGTGTAGAATGGGCAACTATTGGTTCAAAAAGTTATGAGAACTATCACAGAACATGGGAGGCCTTAAAATGCAGATAGGATTAGAATACAGTTTTGAATATGGCACAGGCTGTAAATAATGGCTGCACAGGATATTGCGGGGACAATATTTAGTTTTGCAACGCATCGCAATACGCCCTTTGCCGCAACACCAACTTTCAATAGTTTGACACATTTTTAGATCGCACTTTTTACATTATTATTTCAGGAAAAGCTACACACCACTTTGCTATTACATATCACCCCCACAGTGTCGTGATATGTATTGTGTCGTGCCAAAAGCGCATCATCTGTAATCGCCAAAAAAAGCATCGCAATTTATGTGCAATACCTTGATCGCGAGAATCCATAATATATCAATAAAGTGTCGTCCAACTGAATGAGATTGACACATTATTTGCAAACGCAGCCGAAAACAGAAACGCACAGTGCGCAAAATGTGCAAAAGTTTAGTTTTAGTTATAATTTTCCTCATGCAGTTCGATTTTAGCCTCATTTTGGCCCTCAAAGCAGTACTAAGTAACTTGCTTACCTTAATGAATCCTTTGGGTAGCCCCTCTGGGGGAAATACAAGTGTTAATGGGTCTCTGGCCAGAAAACCACAATTGCAACTTTCCCTGCACCGGGTCACAGTCACCAATACAAACTAATGGAATCACAAAGAAGAAGCTAACAGGCTAACGGGCAAAGCTAACTGCGGGTTAGCGCCACTTAAACAGTATTTACAGCCAAGTTTGAGAGAAAAAAAAGATCTCCATTGTGTAATTGGATGTACAATATCCCTCTCTCCCTTTGTCTGACACTTTTACTCTCACGGACAATTAATGAGTAAAAAAAACGCAACATGCTACGACACCTGCAGTGGCGCTTATGGCCTCTAGGGGCATAAAATTTGCATTAAAATGAAACACACTGTGGTGAAACAGTTTTGTAAAATATCACACCTGCGTCACATATCGCAAGTTTGTTCAATATCGTGCCCTAATGTCAATCATGTGACCTTGAGCAAGACACTCCCCCTTCATTGCCTTTGTGCATGTGGTGTGTGTGAGAGCGTAGTTGGTGCTGGTCGTATCTTCGGACCGTCTACCCCAGGGCAGCGCTGGCTATGCAATTAAAATCCCCTCCAAGACCAAGACTTTGAGTAGTTTTCACCAGGGGCCTTGGCGTTTTTCGAAAAGCGTGTCCCGCAAGCTGATAGCAAATGTTATTCCTCTGCTCTCTCCCGGCGTAAATTGTCCCATCATTGCAGCCCGTGATGGTTTTATTAGCGGTACCGTCGGGGAGCGCAGAGAAGGAGCTCACAGAAGCTCAGGAAGAAGGGGAGGAGGGAGGGGGGTGCGTCTGGGGAGAGAGAGATTACAGTCGTTAAGCCTTTCCTCTCCAGCTGCTGCTTCTTCTCTTTTGGTCACGTGACTGCAGGAGGGGGCGTCCCAGGGGTCAGAAGGTCATTGACACCACATCTCCCCCCCCCCCCCCCCCTGCACAACCCTCAGCGTTTCAGCAGAGGCGGTGACGGGGGTCAGCGAAATCATGAACTGCCAAAAAATAATAAAAAGAGCTATTTTCCACAGTTCGTTTAACATCCAACTCCGCAAAACCCGCCGTCTATTGACTTAATTAAATCAGATCTGGCTCAAAATTACCCCCCCTGTGAGACAAATTCTCCATCACGGGCCACAGGACGTGTATAAATTCCCTTTGCATAATTCATTATTCCCTTGACGGCTTGTTTGACATTGCTCCTGTGCCCTTACCGTTGCGGGACAGGGGTGTAAGCCTTATACCCCCCTTATATAGGCCTACACCTCCCCAGGCAGGACGGTGCGCCAACGCTCCCAATACGGAAGACTAACCTTGGGTAATTAATGATGTAAAATATGCAAGAGAAAGCATCCCGGTTGGAGTTTTCTTCGGGGAGTAATTAGAAGGAATACAAGTGTTATTACTAAACGCAGGCCCTTAGTAAAACATACAGAGAGATTTAAAGTGCGGCACTCGGCGAGATCGAGGTGTTTGCCAACGCACTCCGGTGTAGTTCTGTGGTACTCGGGGTTTCCAACACGAGAGCGGATGATTATGCTTCCTCTTAAAGAATAAAGAGCTGCTTCAGTGATTGTACAGACTGGTTGGTAGACGCGCTGAATGGGCCGTAACATTATGACCAAGGACGATGTGACAAAGGCCATAGTGCAGTGGTTCAAAGGTGTGAGGGGGTAAGGAAGGAGCTGGAGGGTCCCAAGATGATTTAAAACACTAAGGCGTTTTTATTTATACTGTGCATTTTGTACACAAGGCATCTCAATGTGCCTTTCAAAAGATAAGCAAAATTACAATCAATCAAATGTATAGCTTATCTACCTTCAAATTTCTTCTTCTGAAACACTGAAGAGGCACCAAGAGCCCCCCCGCCTTATACACGCAGCACAGAGGAGGCGTCACAAGAGGCGCAAACAAGGGACAAACGAGGAGGTGTCCGGGCAAGACTCACAGCTAAGCCACACATGCTTTCTATTGCACCGAGAGCACCTACAGCTGCAGCACAGAGGAGGCGTCGCAAGAAGAGCTACAGGAAACAAAAAAAAGGGACAAACGAGAAGGTGAAAGGCTATTGTGGAGCGGAGGGAGCTGCGCAGGAGGGAGAGGAAGGAGGAGGTGGAGCTGACCAGTGCAGGACACCACGCTCTGGAACAAGGACAAACCCAGGAGGCGGTGCTCCGTCTCAGAGGATCAGAGGAGACAGAGGATCAGAGGACAGCCAGCCAGGTTTCTTCTGGATGCTACAGTTTCCCCAACCTCCAAGGTCACACGGGTCAGGTTGACCCACAGCAGCGGCGCGGCTCAGCTGTGGCGACTCAGGACTAACACCTGAACAATATTTCGTTGTTCACTTGTACAATGACAATAAAGCTCTTACTTACTTATTGTTCTGGCTAAACAGATTAACTGCTAAACTCTTCACATAAGATGGTGAAAGACAGTTGTGGAGCAGAGGGAGCTGCGCAGGAGGAGGTGGAGTTGACCAGTGCAGGACACCACGCTCTGGAACAGGGACAAACCCAGGAGGCGGTGCACCGTCTCAGAGGAGTGAGGGCAGCCAGGTTTCCTCCGGCTGCTACAGTTTCCCCGACCTCCAAAAACAGGCTGGTCAGGTTGACCCACAGTGGCAGCTCAGCTCAGTCGCAGCGGCTCAGGACTAACACCTGAACACAATTTCGTTGTACTGTTGTACAAAGACAAATAAAGTACTTACTTACTTTATATCTTTCTTCATGGAAAACAGCATATATTTGTGGATTGAGGCCAAACAACAAAGTGATGAATGCAAATTACAACCCAGATAATGAAAGTTTCTCACAATAATCTTTATTACTCATATATTACAGTGGGGGATTGTTCATTTGGTAAATTCCCAGAAAGTTCCCAGAACATGTTACCTCAGCTGGTCTGCGATGGTTTTTGTGGATACGTTGTCGTCATCAGGCCATAACCTTCAGTTTGAGAGGAAGATCAGTAACTCCAAATCAGGGGCCATGGTCAGAAGGATGGAGTCCAGACTTTTTACAGGGGGGGCCCAGAGATTGGACTTATATTTATTTCATATTTAACACATTAATGAGTTTTGCGAGTTATGAACAAGATCAGATTTCAGAGGTGGCCCCGGAGACACGGCCCTGGAGCATGAGATTGAGGGGTTGATGCCTTTGCTGTGTCAGACTGCAGAGTGGAAGTCCCGTTGAGATCGAAGCTCTTGTTGCCCCAGGATGCCGCCCTGGGTTGGTTTTGGCAGGAACGACCAGGACGAGACTCCAGGGCAAAGACCAAAACTTTACCAAGACCAGCAGGAGGGGTGGAGAAGCTGGAGGAAGTGTCTGAGGTGAGGAAGTCTAGGAACCCCTGCTTCACCTCTTGCCTTAACCGAGCGCATTTTCTCCAGTTTGGCTTTGACCAAGTTTAAAAGGTCCTTTAAAAAAGTGTGAAAATAGTGATGAAAACCAGGATGAAGATGCAAAAAAAAAAAAGAGCGACAAAAACTAGCCAGAAAAGCAACAACAACACAGTGGACAAGCGACAAAAAATACGACTAAAGAGTGATGAAAAACCAACAAAAATGCCATAAAAGAGCAACAACAAAGTGACGAAAAAGTGACAAAACTCAACAAAAATGTGACAAAAATACAGGAAAAAAGGGACTAAAAAGAGCAACAAAAACAAGCTGGAAAAGCAACAATAACACAATGGAAAAGCGACAAAAATGCCAGAAAAATGCATCAGAAAGTGACAGAAATGTGATGAAAAAGCAACAATAGACACATGACAAAAAAACCTATGAAAACATGATTAAAAAGGCTTTTTGACCCAAAAAAGTGACAAAAACAAGCCAGAAAAGCAACAAAAAATACAACTAAAGAGTGATGAAAAACCAACAAAAATGCTATAAAAGAGCAACAAAAAAAAGACGAAAAAGTGACCAAAAGAGTAAGAAAGAAGTGACAAAATACAGCAAAACAAAACAAAAAAGAGCAACAAAAACCGGCCGGAAAAGCAACAATAACACAAAGGAAAAGCGACAAAAAAATGCGATTAAAGAGTGATGAAAAAAGTAAGAAAAAAAAAAAAAAAGTGACGAAAATACAGCAAAAAAGGGACAAAAGAGCAACAAAAACAAGCCGGAAAAGCAACAAAAACACAAAAACTAAAGAATGATGCCAGAACAAAAATGCCAGAACAGAGCAACAAAAAAAGTGACAAAAATGTGATGAAAAAGCAACAATAAACGACAACAACAAAAAATTATGAAAACATGATTAAAAAGACTTAAAAAATGTGACAAAAACTCAGCTTACAGTTTTGTAGTTCTTAGCTTTCAAATGAGGCGTTACTCTGTAGCCTGTGAGCTCCAGTCGATAAGCTTTTAGATTTGGGCCAAACCAAACAGTAGAAAATGCGCTCGGTTCACGGTGGGGGTTAAGACGTTAATAAATGTGAACATCCAAAGACATGACGACAGAAAGAGAAATAAATGGTTTATTTTACTGTGAGTGTTTTGTTTTTTTACACTAATAACAAAAGTTTTGAGCGAGTCCTGTCGAGCTTTATCCAGCCCCGAAACCGCAAATACAAGAGTTTTCACTGGGCGTAAACCGTAACATCTGTAATCAACATTAAAAAAAAAAATGATTCAAACTTTCCAACTCACAAAAAGTAACAAAAGAACATGTAACAGGTCAGAGAAGCAGCGTCTCTGTCGTTTTAAATGGGCCCAAAGCTGTTTCAGTTTTTCCGCTTGCAATTGTACCATCGAGTCAAACTTATCCGATAATCCTACGTCTCGTGATGGCTTTGGAACAGCGAACTTACAAAACATGTGTGGAATGGAAAACAATACAAAAAAACAAAAAAACATTTAAGAAAGGCAGAGTAATAAAATAAAAAATAAATCAGAATATATATATACGTTTGATTTCGGACATCTTCCTTATAATGTACCGTAGCGAGTACCTTGTGTGTTTTTTTTTTTTTTGGTCCTTTGCGTAAAATGATTCGCACAGTGAACCAGCAAATACATGTGCTACAAAACCTCCATCCAGCCTAGTTTCACAGTCTAAAAAAGCATTTACTATTGTACTCATAGTGTTACAGCTCCTTCAAGAAGGGACACAGATAATATTCAATACGTCCATTGTTTGTCTAAAGTACTAGCACTTTTTGGTAGTGTCAACCTCGACTGGAAATATAATATAGTACTGTTAAATAACGTCGACAGAAAATAGAGATTTAATAGTTGGATTTGTGAAGGATTAGTGTGATTGAGTCTACAGAAAGAGGGTGACCAAGCTAACTCGATGTGATGGTTACAGGGTTCCTTTCACACAGGCACTTTATTAACTTTATACCGAGCGGTTATTCAGAAGCACTTCCTGTGAGCGGGGATTTCAACAAAGAGTGACGAAAGTATGATGTGAATAAACAGAAATTTGGCGATAAAGCATTTCCTCTGTGGCCTCAAGGCTAAAAACAAAACAAAAAAAGTGTCAAATTGAGCAAAAATATAGTTGTTTTGACCAGTTAAAGGAATAGGCCACCGTTTTTACACACGGAGATATGTTTTGTACCCGTCTGGTCTTCACGTGTGCCCTCAGTCACGTAAACACAGCACAGACGGCGTTAGCATTTAACCCCTCCCCCTCTCCTCTATAGCTCCAAACGAGGTGAAGATAGAAGCTACCAAGATCTTCCACGTTTTCCCTATTTAAATATGGTTACGTGAAGTGTTACACGATAAAGTATAGTTACACAAAGTTAAACAATGTGGAAGATCTTGGCAGCTTCCATCTTCATTTGGAGCTATAGAGGAGGAGAGGCTAGACAGGACCAGACAGGCACAAATGAACTCGTCTAAGCTCAGGTAAGAACATATCTCAGTATGGAAAAACGGTGGCCTGTTCCTTCAAAGGGACTAGATGCAAGTTGGTCATTTTCATACTCACTACTGCCACCTCTGGTCTTGTGCGTAACTGCAGTCTCTATATTAAACTCGTGCATGACCCGAATTAACACCTTTTTGAGTGACAGTGCAGGATTGAACAGGTCTGGGCTCTACATATTAGGACATTGTTGGAGCAAACACAGGGAGGAAAATACATAAATTTAACATTTTTAAACTCCGTACAGTCCCTTTAAGATTCTGTTGGACATTAGATTATTTCACCTGTTCTGTGATGTAAAGCCAATGTCAGCTTAAGTTAGACCTGAATTAGAAGTGGGTTCAGAAAGTGTTTCTATGTACAGTCTGACACAAAAAAACTGACACCGTAATCTGTAAAGCAACAACTTTGTATGAAAAGCGCTCTGTAAATAAAGTTTTGATTGACTGATTGATTGATTGCCCTACAATGTATTAAAGCAGTACTAAGTAACTCCTGCCCCTAGAGGCCATAAGCGCAACTGCAGGTGTCTTAGCAAGTTGCGATCTTTAACTTATTAATTGAGAGTAAATTATGTGAGAGTAAATATTATGCTGACAGAAAAGACAAAGGAACTGAGGGATATTGTACATCCAATTACACTATGGAGATCATTTTTTTCACTCAAACTTGGCTGTAAATACTGTTTAAGTGGCGCTAGCCCGCAGTTAGCTTTGCCCGTTAGCCTGTTAGCTTCTTCTTCGTGATTCTATTAGTGTGTATTGGGGGCTCCGGTCCGGTGGCAGATAAGGTGCAAGTGTGGTTTTCTTGCCAGAGACACCAGGGGGAGATGAAAGACCCTCCAATCATGCCATTAACACTTGTACTACCCCTAAAGGGACTAAGAAAAGGATTTATTAAGGTAAACAAGTTACTTAGTGCTGCTTTAAAAGAAATAAAACTAAAATTTCATAGTGACGAGGTAAGAAATCACACCCAAAACAATAACTACAAAGCCAGTCCATTGTGCTGATTTTAAACATTGAAAAACGAGGTCAGTGGAAAGTGTATTGATTGCCCGTGTTGCAGAAAGGTAAAGTCTACGAGAGAAAACACAGGAATAAACAGGCTCAGTATGACACTTCCTGAACCCACAGCCTGGTGCTGAACAGGGACATTTTAACGAAGTCAGTTAATCAGGGGCGTCGAAGCGCTTTTCATTGAGAGTAACATCCCTAAAGTCACGAAATGTTCACATGAGGCGCAAGTTGTTTACGGCCAACGCAACTCCATCCTTTTCTGGCTCAAATGAATAAGATTTAAATACTTTCTCATTGAAATATTATCAGCGCGATAAAAATGTCAATGCTTCTACAATCTCATACACTGTAGCTAAAACGGGGAAGGGTTTGAGTGGGAAAATTCTCTAATTTACACGTTTTTCATTAAAATGTTCAACGTTCAGCTTAAAAGCATATTATTGAGATCAAATTCAGTGGCTTTTATGACATTTTCTTTTCCCATTGTTGGACGTTTCAAACTAGATTTCTATTCAGGGTTTCTACAGGTGGCAGCAAGTCAAATCTAATGCTCTAAACCAGGGGTGTCCAAACTGCGGCCTGTGGTCTAACTGCGGCCCACGTTTAAATGGCCCGCTGCCATTTCTAAAAATAAAATTGATTGAATTGAATATATATAAAATAAAGGAAAAGCCATTAATCGAAAGCTGTGATTCAATTAATGAAAAAGCATAGTTAACGTTTTATTGAATTTGCTAACTTTAATACAATAGAGGTGAAGTTCTACCGTTCTCCTCTACAGAGTGTGGGCCAGTTGTTTGTATATTTTTCTGTATGTGGCCCTCAGCAAAAAAAGTTTGGATGCCCCTGCTCTAAACATTCAATCAAAACAGGAATGAGGGGAAATGTTTGATTTTCAAAACTAACAGGGAGCAAAAGTCAGTGTCAAATTTCTAGTCAGAACTGCAGCTGAATTGGTCACTGTCACTGAGTGTGTTCGGTCTTCTCTTCTCAAGAAATCTCAATTTAATGCAAGTTTGAACCTGATTTAATGCTTTTTTACGGCCTTCATTGTCGCATAATTCATTTAATGCTTTTTAATAACCCCGCCTGTGCCTGTGTGAAAAGCGCTGCATTCTCTCCGTACACTGAAGCTAAAAAGCCTCGTCTAACATCCTCAATATAGTTTAATATAGGTAAATAATATATACAAAATAAAAATATGCATTGAAAATACAAATCGCCGGCTGGAAGATCTGCTCCTTTAGTTCATAATGTCGAGCGACTCTCACCTCCCGCCGTGTTACGTTCGGCAACATGGAAGAACCGATGTGTGTAGCAGCGCGTGGCTACGGTTATACAGGCCCCTATGACAGCTCAGTGCAGTTTACGCCGTACAAAAACAACAATAAAAAGTCAAACGACGGTTTTAAGGGCAAAGTGGTCGTGAATGGCAGAGCGTGAGACTGGATTTGGCAAAAAAGAAGAAGACAGAAGATAAAGAGCGGTATTGTTCGTGGATGTTTCGTAAAACCATGCAGCGAAGTTTAGCCAGAGTCTGTGGGAGAAGCGGAGCGGCTCAGACGCACTCCTCCGCCGACATCAGGAGGGGGTTAAGGTAGTCGAAGCCTTCAAACTCCGACTGGTCGATCTTCTTCACCACCTCGCTGCAGAGAGGAGGAGAAAACTGGTTGAAGCATTGGATTATACCTTAGCAGAGCAGCACAATCAAACAATTTCAAATTTGGCATCATGCGTAATTGCAGGATTTCAACTTGCTCTAGAGCGCCCTCTGAGGCAGCCGTGGGAATGACACATTATGAAACTGACGAAAAAAGGAAACTAGGGATGAAACGACTAATCGACGACTAATCGATTATTGAAATGGTCGACAACTATTTTAGTATTCGATTAATCGTTTATTGTTCACACAGACTAAAATGGAGCAAATATGAAATAAAAAATGTAGTGTTTTTGATGAAAACCTACTTTATATTTAGGGTCTGTAGTGTTTGGTACATTGTAAATTTCATTAATAGAGCCTTCAAAAAACATTTCTGTTTAGTTTACTCCATCAACACATCCTCAAACAGCGCCACTTAAGCTATAATGTGATAAAAAATTGAAAAAATAAAATTTTCCGACACCATTCTCAGATTAATCGACTACAAAATAATCGTTAGTTGCAGCCCTAAAGGAAACCAGTGAATAGATGGCACCGTGATGAACACACGTCGAGCGCAGAACAGATTCAGAGATCAGTGTTGGGCCAGTTACTTTAAGCTTGCAATATATCATATGTCAGTAGTTTATGTTTGTATTACATGTTACTGTTTAAAAAATGTAGCAGAGTTACACTACTAAGATAAGATAAGATAAGATAAGATGATACTTTATTGATCTCACAGAGAAATTGCATAAAAAATTGCATATGAGCTACTTCTGAGTTACTTTTGGCAAAATATAAACTGAAAATGGTAATAATGCCACTGAACAGAAGTGCAGTGAAAGATTACACTATATATAGAAACAGACGGCATCTCGTCATAGAAGGGGGCGTGGCTTCGCCGAGGGGGAAAATAGAATCTTTAGAGAAACACAAATTTTCACTCGTTTTAGCCGTTTCCTGGTGAAATATGAACGTATCTATCACATGCAAATAAAGTCAAGTCTAAATCAGGTCCATCTGGATGTTTATTGACAGCAGATTGTTCAGTAGAACGGCAGTTGTAGCATTTGCATTAGCACAATGCTAACATGAAGCACCAAGTTAGCATTCTCTGTTATTTATGTATTTATGGACTGTTTGCTCCTCTCCACGTCTTTGTATCTTTATTTAGTAGAAAACTATATTCATAATTCAGCATTTCTTAAAGTAGTTTTTGAATAATTAGAGAAAGTTATTTTTTTTCTTAAACATTTCCCTTAACTGTTTTCAAAAATATAAGATACAAGAAAAAAACTTAATCCGATAGGGCTCAACTTCAAATGCAGTTGTCTTTTGAGTTACTTGAATTGTAATGTATGTTCCCATATTTTGTGTAAGTAATATGTTATATTCCTTAGTTACTGAAAAAAATAGTAATATATTTTTGTAACTTGTAACTTAACACAGTCAGATTGATTATGGGCTTTGAAATGCACAGGACAGTTTCGGGAAATACAGATCGGAGCTCTTTAGCAGTAGAAGAAATAATGACTAACGTGAACCGAATTACTCAAAACTGAGAATAAATTAGCAAATCGCCATAAAAGCAGTTATTTAGATGATGTAATGTCCTGCAGGTTTTATGTTTCTTGTGGTGTGTGAAACGTACTCGTCGTCGGGCGTGAACTGGATGGGCTCGTTGGTGAACTGTGCATCGAAGTTGTCCAATCCGAATTCTCCTGAGATGTTGGGCTTAAAGGGAGGCACCACCTGTTTATGCTCCAGCTGTAAACAAACGAAACAAAAATATATATATAACATTTTTAAAGCCATACCAGCGCGAAACATATCAGGTTATATGTAACTGAGCCCCAAGAGCCACTAAACTGATCAGGTATCACCATAGCAACATCTCCATGGTGACAAGTGTGTGATGGCCGCTCCCAACTAAATGATGACTCGGGTCCGAAAGACTAAATTAAATGTTTTCACCCATTCAAACGCTGTAAGGAAAAAAATGCTTGTGTCGCAGTCGATTTATAAAATTAAATATTCTGCAGTTTGGCTTGAAAAAAAATTCTAATTTTCTCAACAACATGCCTTTAATACATGATCCTTTTACGTATAGGGGATTAATCCATAATAGTTTGATTTAACGCAGAACTAAGTAACTCATGCCCCTAGAGGCCACAAGCACCACTGCAGGTGTCGTAGCATGTTTGCCTGGCTTTGCCATACTCTTCCCCGTCTGGTCACGGAGCAATTGGAGCAGTTTGAAGGGGCGGGCCTAACGCGCACAGATTGTCAGTGAAATAAACCAATCGGCGATTAGCGGACGTGACGACAGCTGTGTCCAATTAAAAAAATATGAAGTGAATATAAACTCACGCGGAGAACGCGAGGCAAAATCCTTGACTACTTCATCCATGATTAGTTTTGGCTGATGTTAACGTTAATTGAACTAACAACATAGAGGTGCAGCGAGTGACGTAACCTTCTCATTTCTCTGTGACGGTCGTGATTGGTTCGGCTCGGCCTTAGCCGCCAATCAACAACTTGTTTACCGTGCGTGGCCAGACCCACTTTCTTTCGTGCAGAAAGAAGGTGGGTGTGGTTTATCAGGCTAGTAGCAAGTTGCTTTTTAACTCATGAATTGTCCGTGAGAGTAAATACTACACTGACAGAAAAGTGAAAGAGAAAGAGAGGGATATTGTGCATTGTGCCATAACCCAAGTATACAATGAAGATATTTTTTTCCACTCAAACCTGGCTGTAAACACTGCCCGACCCGGAGCAGGGAAAGTTGCAATTGCAGTTTTCTGGCCAGAGAGACCAGTGGGAGATGAAAGACCCCCACAAGCATCCCATCAACACTTGTATTACCCCCAGAGGGACTACGAAAAGGATTTATTAATGTAAACAAGCTACTTAATCCAGCCTTTTTTCTCTTCCACACACAATTGATTATAAAAGTTACTGCTTAATACAATTAAGCGACTCCTCATATTTTGCATGATACAGTATTTGCACTCGCTCACCGCTGCCCCTACACGTCAGTATCACAGTCATACATCCAAGGCTGGTGTAGGAGCAGAGAGAGGAGATAAAGGGGGGACAGAAGAGGGAGAGGGGTGTGAGCTGATCCTCCAGACGCTTTGACCGAGCGGAGGGTTCATGTCCCAGACCAGAGCGCTCCCCTGACTCACTGTCCGCTCTGACTGGCGGGTGATAAGGTACAGTCATAACAGTTAGTGAGGATTGTTAAAGGTTGAGATAAATACACTTTAGGCTCTTCAAAGCTATGAACAACTCTCTAAACTTTTATGAAAAAAAAAAGCTTAATCTAAAAGCTTCAAATCACAAAGGAAAAAACTCTCATTCTTTTACCATGAAGAAGATTTCTAAACATCAATAAAACATTTCCTGTGTCAAGGCTCTTTTGCTACAACTCCTGTGAATCACTTTGAACGACAAACTCAGATACATTTTTCCTGCATTTCTTAAATTTACACAAAGAACTGTTGAAGTCGTGGGTTGCTGGAGGAGGCCCAAATTCACGCGGAAAATCAATGCTCACAAAACCCCGACTTTAGCCATGCAAATCTAAAAGGCTTCAAAACATCAATAACACATTTCAAGGCTCCGTGGCAATCTCGGTCTCTCTTCCCCCCCCCCCTCCCTCGACGTAAAACAGTCGAGAAGCAAATGAATGTGGCCAGGTTACTGCAGGAAATCGATGCTTCTTAAAACCACAATGTTTTCTTTAGCCGTGCAAAACTGAAGGCTTTAAACTGTCAATAGCTCTTTTCACATTTCAAGGCTCCTCTGTGGATTACTTTCAGGAGAAATCTCTATTTTCATGACACGGTAGAAGCCAATGGAATCATAGCGCACAAGCCAAAATTTCTACGTCAATCTGCCAAAACAAAACAATAACCCAGCCATCGAATCCAAAAGCTTCAAAACATCAATAACGTCACATTTTAAGGCTCTTTGGCAATCACTGTCTAATATTCCCAACATTTCTAATATACATAATCCAGTGCACGCCAAAATAGTTGCCAACAATCAATATTCCTTTAGCAAATATAGTGTATGAGGCTTCTCTCAATAACACTTGACATTTCAAGGCTCATCTTTAACTCCTGATCACGTTGTGGATCCATCTCAATGTTATTAACAGCTCAGTATTTCTTAAAACCACTATATTTGCTTGAGCCATGCAAATCGAAAGGCTTTCATCATCAATACTACATTTTATGTTAATTAACCTTTATTTAGCCAGGAAAGGCCGGCTGAGATTTTGGTCTCTTTTGTCTGGCAGTCCCGGCTGCTTCCGGGTACTAGCAAACCAAAAAAAAAGACAAAAACATAAAAAACTCATGAATATTTCTGAAACTCAACTGGGAGTGACTGAACCTACTTATTTCTCAGACTCTTAGCCAAAAATGTCGCACCTACTGCTAAAAAGTCACTACTTCCAGGGCTAGCGTAGCTGCTGCGCCGTTAGCATTTTAGCATTTATCTCTGCTAACCCGGATGTACCGATATTGGTAAATATTACTTTTATAGCAGTAGGTTCAGCACTTTTCGCTAATGGGCCTGATAAATAAGTATGTTCAGTAACTCTCTGTTGAGTTTCAGAAATATTGATTGTCGTATTAAAGACTTTTTTGTAGTTTCTTGCAAATCTCGTGACCCGGAAGTAGAGCTGTGATGTCACCACTTAACGTGTGGTTTAAAACTGAGGTGGAGCAACTGAAAATGCTATGTCGGAAACTATGGTAAGTGCTGAATTACAGATTTTTTGTCTTCGTTTTTGGCAAATATGTCAGTCATCACTGAGAGAGAATCTACATAGAACAAAAACTGTCTCAAAGTTCATCGTCTTATCTGTCAGCACATGTACACTCATGTCTAATTATTTCCTCATAAACAAAATTCAAAAACATGAGTGTGACGTCAGTAGAAAGGACTCAGCCATAAAAACAACGTGGCAGGTTTGTGAATCCAATCATGGCCATCATCACATTCTAAAACGTAAACACAACCTATTGCCTGGTCAGCATCCACACCAAAAGCGGGACCATCAAGGCCTTTGCTAACAGCCAAATCTCGTAAAGTTAAGAATCTAATCACAGAGCACATTGTCACGAGGAGGATCTACCACCATAGATGTTGATGCTTCATCTTCTGTGAAAGTATTTGTCTTCTTGCTGTTGTTTATCTAAAGTATTTTTGTTCCAAACATACTTTGATTGGAACAGCCATAATGTATTCGTGTTGATTTCTCCTGTTTAAAATCTGACCCGAGTAGCTCAGGACTCCTTGCATCCCCTTTGCCACAAACACATAAGGATACAAATGTTATTGAGAGAAGCTCAAAGTTTATTTCTAAAGCGCTTTTCACAATGTGCTGTACAGAGGCCTCATATATTTGCATGACTAAAGGAATATTGATTGTTGGCAACTATTTCGACGTGAACTTGATTATGTATATTAGAAATGTTGGAAAAATGAGAGAGAGATTGCCAAAGAGGCTTAAAATGTGACGTTATTGATGTTTTGAAGCTTTTGGATTCGACGTCTGGGTCATTGTTTTGCTCGGTAGATTGACATAAGAATTTTGGCTTGAGCTTTATTAGTCCATTGGCTTTTAACATTTTATGAAAATAGAGATTTTTCGGCTCAAAGTATTTCACAGAGGAGTCTTGAAATGTGAAAAGTGTATTGAGTTTGAAGACTTTTAGTTTTCATATTTGTCTCCGCTTTTCTGGCTGATGCTGATGCGCCAAAACCAGCTTTTCTCTGGTTGGTTAAAGCAGTACTAAGTAACGTGTTTACCTTAATAAATCCTTTTCGTAGTCCCTGTGGGGGTAATACAAGTGTTTGTGGGATGATTGGAGGGTCTTTCATCTCCCCCTGGTGTCTCTGGCCAGAAAACCATGTTTGCAACTTGACTGCCACCGGACCGGAGCCACCAATACACACTAATGGAATCACGAAGAAGAAGCTAACATGCTAACGGGCAAAGCTAACTGTGGGCTAACGTCACTTTAAACAGTATTTACAGCCAAGTTTGAGTGAAAAAAATTACTTCCATTTATGTAATTGGATGCACAGTAACCCTCTCTCCCTTCGCCTTTCCTGTCAGCGTAGTATTTACTCTCCAACACGATTAATAAGTTAAAAAATCGTAACTTGCTATGACACCTGCAGTTGCACTTATGGCCTCTAGGGGCAAGAGTTACTTAGTACTGCTTTAATACACTTGTCAAACATACTTAAGAGAATTCAAAGAAATCCCCCCTGATCCTGGATGCACGTCTTCTGGAAGGAACAGAAAAAGCATGTAGTCTGACTGGCCAGGCTAGACCCAATAAGGGACCCTATGTACACGGTGAAGGAAGCCAAAGCATCTGGAGCAAACCTACAGAGGCACAGGAAGAACATGCACACAGGAGGATCCCACCTGGGCCCGGGAAAAGGCAGTAATCGAACCGGAGACCTTCAAGAGCGAACAACTGCTCCACTGTGGGCCTTCTGCAACAAACCTGCTCAAGCTCTTTCTTTTTGGCGCAATCTTGCTTTGTTTTGTTTTCCAAAGACTTCATCCAGTGGTCAAATCTAGCACTGAAAATCAATGCTTCTTAAAACTATATTACTTGCTTTGGTCATGCAAATCTAAACGCTTCAAAACATCAATAAAAGCATTTCTCATTTCTAGGCTCTTTGCTGAACAGGAAGCGTTTGGGGTCAGCGGCCGTCTCCGCTTCCTCAGACGGCGGTCACGTGACTTCACTGAATCCCGGGCCTTGTTTTTCTGCACTCTTCACCTCCCCGTCTCTGCATCGATGCGGCTCGAAGCAGGAAGCGGCCACAGATCACGTGCACTTCTCATTTGACCCGGGCTTTATGTTCTTCTCTCTCAACAAAATCAATCTATGGATTCGTTTTGACCTTTTTGGCAGCGAGACTGACTCTGCCCCTTCGAGATGATTAAAAATGAGAGCAGAGATGATGGATGTTGCATATAAAAAAAACAATCAACAAGACGCAGGAGATTGGTGGTTCACATGAGGACAGATGGGAAAATGCATAGCTCACTAAACACTGTGATTATACAAGTATTATCCAAATATCAACAGTATATTTGAGGACGATACTTGATTTCTACATCTTGCCAAATTACTTGAAGCAACAACAACCAAACTGATGCTTTATTTATTACTATACGCCACAGATTCTTTTCAGAAATGGTCCAACAAGCCTTTAGTGCAAGTACTTCGGTAATATGTAACTCCTGGTCATGTTTAACGGAAAAATAAAAAAAAAACCTTTTCACACAATAATGAAATTGTTGCAGTAGAGGTTGACGGATAAATCAGGCCAATATTTGGGTATTTTATAATATCGGCCGATCTAATGCCGATAAAAGCCGATATCTCTGGAAACAGACTGAATAGAGACTTCACGTTTTTGGTATTAGAAAGAGCTCACAAAAAGCTTTCCAACAACATCCTAAAACCCAGGGGAACTGAGAAACATCGGATCGTATTTATATATTTTATGTTGCAGACATTTGCTTACAATTTCGGAAGCATAAGACATCGAGACTTACCATATTTTCCGGATTATAAGTCTTTTTTTTTTCTTTTTCCATAGTTTGGCTGGGGGTAAATTCAAATATATAATTTCAAATGCCAGTAGAGGGCACTGCAGGCTAATCGAGCAGCAGAAAAAAGTATGGAGTGAGCGAGAAGCGGAGGCTACTCTTAGCGCAGTGAAGAAAACAAACAAAGCTAATCACGGGCTAAAAGCTAGATGGCCACATTTAGAGGAACGAGTTTGTAAACGAGAACTTTAAAAACGCGCTGCCGGGAGAGGCTTGTCAACCGCGCAGTTACGCCTCCGTGCCCAGGTCGTTGCCACGGCGATTGAAGCGACACCGATGGATTTGGAAATCGAGAGTTTGGTATGTTCTTTATGCTATAGTTATCTGACCTGTTTATGTGACGTTATCATGCCAGACGCCTATTTTAGTTTGTTGTTTATGCTTCAAATAACTAAACCATCTATGTGTTACGTTAGGAAACCGTAGCTACGCCTGTTCGGTCTGTTGTTTTCTTCATCATTAGGCATTTTTTGGCTGGTGCGTCTTATACTCATGAGCGACTTACAGTCCGGAAAATACGGCACAGCTTTTAGCAGCAATTGTGTTTCAAATGAGCTCCCTCTGAAGAACCTACTTAACATGAATGTCCTGAATATAATATATTAGCCCTATGCCCCCAAAATAAAGCGCCCCCTGCTGTCACAGTTCAACACACTACAGTTTAGAAGCATCAAGCACAGGATTACAGAAGAGACATTGACAAAAATCAGCCAAAATTATCGGCATCGGCCAAAAAAAATCCTCAAAACTCAGCATCAGTCTTAGAAAAACCCATATCGATCGACCTCTAAAAGACCAAGTTAAAGCAGCAGCAAACGAGCTCGGATATGAAAGTCTTAACCATGTCTCCAAAAATCTATATTAATCATTAATCTACAGGAGGAAGAAATAAATTAACACCAATAGCACATTTCCAGTAAAATTAAGAATTAAAAGGGTTTAATTCTAAAAGTTGCTCATGTTGGAAGCACTGTGTAGGATCATTGTCTCGCTAAAGCACTTATATAAGGTAATACACTGTAAACATCCACTGAGACTTCTGATATTACGGAATTGCCAATATCATCACTTCCCCAAAGACTTGAATAACTGCCCGAGACGGAATAATGCGCGAGATGGAAAACCCACCCGTCTGACGTAAAGGTTCATAGAGGTGTCAGGAGTGATAGACAAGTCACTTACGAGGTCCCAGTCCACGTTTCTGAAAAAGGGATGGGCCTGAATGTCTGCGAATCCGGTCTGGGGGTGACAGCCGAGGCGCTCCTTTGGGTCCTGAGCAGAGAAGAGGGAGAGGGGAGGGTGAGAAGAGGAGAGAGAGGTGTGCAGAGAGTGAGAGAGAGAGATACATAGAGTAAGAAAAGACAGAGAAAACAACTCGTGATTCAAGCAGGGTTTATGGAATTATAAAAAAGCGTTGACTGGGATGGAAAGATGTGTGCTAATGAAAGAAATTAAGTTCATTGATATAAGGTTGTACCATTTCTATATTTTTTCAAAACTAGTATGGGTAACATTTTAGATTACAGCCCGCAGGTTCTATGTGTAGGTCCATGTAACGAGAAAGTAATCACACACGTAAGTACAGGTAATTAAAATGCAAGGTGTACAACATGTAGGTGTATGTGTAGTAACGGGGTACAAGGTGTAGAAAAGGTGTACATAGACCATTTAATTGTTTGTAAACATTTGGGCTTAGCTGGAGGCAGGAAGTGAGATTCCTATCTATTTCCATTGTAGCTGTTGTCATAGTAACGATAAACAAATATCTAACTGTTTCTGGAAATATGAGATAAACCTTATTTTATCGTCTCAAATGTCGTTTCTCTTGTTCTTGCGCCTTAAGCCACAACAGGATCACATTATTTAGTTGTAGTTTTACACTTAAAATCACCAGTTTTTGTTTAATCTTATTTCTCTTGATCACTTCCTGCCTCCAGCTGATGTCACTGATGATGTCAGCAGCTAAAGGGTCTATAGCGTCTCACTTTAGATGACAGCCCGCTCATATGTAGTTACACAGGGTTTCTGCAGGGCATTAAAAAGCCTTGAATGTCATTAAAATTGGATTCAAATGGTCATTAAATCTAAATTTCTCTGAAAATGATATTACTGTATGAGTTCATTGAAAATACACTGAGCTAAAACATGTTCAGCAGCTATTTTGTGTAGATTTTTTTCTGCGTTTGTGGCATTAAAATTGACCACAGGGCAAAAAGCATTAAATTTGACAGGATTCTGCCTGTATTAACCGTTCGGAACGGTGTATTTGCACATTCAGATTCAGTTTATTGGCCATTTCCAGAATAAAAACCACATTGGAGCTCAAAGTGCATTGTCAACAATAGGGCTGTCATGATTATTACTATATCGACTTATCGTTCAATAAATAAATCTGTACATGTATTAGCAAGGACAATTTCAACCATCTCCACCATTATCTATCTATGATGTCCAATAGCATGTCCACAAACGCAATCCGATATAAATCTAAAAACACTCTGAATGAACAATGCCTGTAGTGTCTGAGGGCCATTACGCTTTGTCTGCTGACCCCGATAGTAAAGCCATTTCGGGGCCAACAGTGCTGGAGATTGATCCGGGCCGAGGCTGACCCCTCTTACCTTGTTCAAGAATCCCTTGAGGACACTTGCGGCTTTGACGGACAGCGAGCGCGGGATTCTGATCTGTTTTTCCAATATTACTGCGCACAGAAGAGGGAGAGAGAGGACAGAGAGGTGAGTACTTCTGTGTATCGGCGGGTCGGTGTGTGACGGCGTGAAGAGCGGGGTGAGTGGCGTTGACATTTCTGAGGCAGTAAAGTGTGGAGAGGCCACTCTGAGGAGCTGAGAGCCATAGGCGGAGATCAGTATCGCACTGCAGCAGGAGCAGGAGGGGGTGATGCACACAGAGAGGCCTTCACTATACAGTACAAGAGGTGCAGATACCTGTGAAATGTGAATGTACCAAACTGGAGAAGTAAAAAGTGAAGAGGTTGTTCTGGATGCTATTGACAGCGAGTAAGAAAGTGCTAACCTGGAAATGGATAAGACATGACTCTCCTACCAATGAAGACTGGATCAACATAAGTGGCAAATTGTGGAATAATATTGATGCAAAAATGTGAGCAGATCTCTTCTTTTTTACTGCCTTGGTCTTTGATCCAGCACAGGAAAAGATCTTGTGGCTGGGCGTTTCTTTTTTCTTTAATCAAGAATATTTTTATTGAATTTTAACATATTAAAGAGATGAAACATATGTACATGTGTTTGGTACAAAAATGGTATATTAAAAACAAAATCCCCGGCCAAAACAAAAAATAAAATTTTTTTTTAAAAAAAACAAAAAAAAATAAAACCCCCACCATCACTGCCAAAACAATGACGTCACACCAAGACCTTTTCCAACAAATGAAGGCACTGTAAAGTACAAGTAAAATATCACAGAGCTGGGAATGCAAGTAAGAGTGGGCCCCAAGTATCCTCAAAGGCACCAGGCGTTTGTTTTAGCGAACATCTTATCTTTTCCAATTTTAAGCAGGACATGACATCTTGCAGCCACTGTGCGTGTGACGGAGGGGAGGCCTCCTTCCATTTAAGTAAAATGGCACGGCGTGCCAAAAGCAAAGCAAAGACTAGTGACTGTCTTTTGTTGGCGCTGAGACATGTTTGACTTTCAAAAACCCCAAAAAGGGCTAATACGGGATTTGGTTCGAGCCTAAAGCTCAGTAGTTGAGATAATGTGCTGAAAATGGTCCCCCAAAAGTTGCTTAAGTGCGAACAAGACCAGAACATGTGACTGAGGGAGGCCTCCATCCGTTTACATCTGGTGCACAGTGGGCTGATCTCAGGGTACATTGCAGACAGTCTGGACTTGGAAATATGTGCCCTGTGTACAATTTTAAATTGAATTAACCTGTGGCGAGCACAGAAAGAGGAATCGTGGACTAGTTTGAGTGCACCAGCCCAAGCATCTTCGGTCATACTGACGCCCAAATCCTCCTCCCAAGCTTTTTTAAATTTGTCTATCAAGGGGGTTTTAAGTTCAAGCATTGTATTATATAACCTAGAAATTAGTCCTTTGGTTGGCTTTGATGACAGAATTTTGTCAAGTGTAGCTGTTTGTGGAGTAATTGCAGAGTTAGACAGATATGGCTTAAGGAAATGTCTAATCTGAAGATAACGGAAAAAGTCAGATTGTAAAAGGTTAAATTTCTCTCTCAATTCTAAAAAAGATGCAATGATGCCATCTTTGAGCAAATGTTTAAAACGAGTGATACCCTTCTGATGCCATCTCTGATAGCCAATGTCCATTGTAGAAGGTTTAAAGAGTTGATTTAACATAGGACTCCAAAGCGAAAAGCCGCCAAGGCCAAACTGTTTCCTAAATTGACCCCAGATTTTCAGAGTATGTTTAACCAAAGGGTTATTAAATTGACTAATGGAGGGTAAAGGTAGGGCAGAGCCCACAGTAGCCAGAAGAGAAGAGCCGTTTGAAGAACACTCCAATGCAACCCAGTCAGGACGCTCAGGCTGTTCGTAATAGAAGGACCAATGAACTAGACATCTCAGATGGGCTGCCCAATAATAAAACCGAAAGTTTGGCAAAGCAAGACCACCGGTAGATTTGGACTTCTGGAGATAAGTTTTACTTAAGCGTGGTCGCTTGCCTTGCCATAAGTAGGAAGATATTATTGAGTCAAGCTGCTGAAAAAAAGAGCAGGGAAGAAAAATTGGCAGTGTTTGAAAAAGATACAGGAATTTTGGCAGAATAACCATTTTAACAGAATTCACACGGCCAACTAAAGATAATGATAAGGGTGACCACTGTGATGTCAGTTGCCTGGTCTGATCCAAGAGAACAGCAAAGTTTTCTCCAAACAAATCTTTGTACCTTTTGGTAACTGTAACCCCAAGATATGTAAACTTATTGTGCTCAACCTTAAAGTTCAAGTTTGAAAAATCTAGAGCCCTTGCTTTTTCATTTATAGGAAATAACTCACTCTTGCTGACGTTTAGTTTATAACCTGAAAGGGTACCAAACTGACTTATCAGTGTTAAAACAGTGGGGAGTGATTCCCCTGGGTTTGAAATATAAAGCAAAAGATCGTCCGCATAGAGGGAGACCCTATGTTCTACCCCTCCTCTCCAAATACCAGACATGCCGTCACAGGTGCGAAGAGCTATAGCAAGAGGTTCTATAGCTAGGTCGAAAAGCATAGGACTCAAGGGGCATCCTTGGCGGGTGCCGCGATATAAACGGAAAGGTTTTGATCGCTGGCCATTGGTACGGATCATGGCTTTAGGGTGAGAGTAGAGTAATTTGATCCATAAGGTAAATGAAGGCCCAAAGCCAAATTTGTTCAGTACGGCAAATAGGTACGGCCATTCGACACGGTCAAATGCCTTCTCTGCATCGATAGAAACGATGCATTCTGGCCTATCCTCCTGTGCAGTATATAGGATGTCAAAAAGGCGTCTAATATTGTAAAATGACTGCCTATTTTTAATAAAACCAGTTTGGTCTTTGGATATAATGGAGGGAAGGAGATTTTCCAGCCTGAGAGCTAGTACTTTAGCCAGGATTTTTGCATCTGTGTTCAGGAGGGATATGGGCCTGTATGAAGCACAGCTGGTTGGGTCTTTACCTTTCTTCGCAATTAGCGTGATACATGCCTCAGTAAAGGATTCAGGAAGTTGACCTAAGTTACAAGACTCTGAGAGGACAGAGCCAAGCAGCGGCGAGAGTGCATGAGAAAACTTTTTAAAAAATTCTGACGGAAATCCGTCAGGGCCTGGACATTTGTTTGACTGCATAGATGTTATGGCCTTTACGATTTCTAATTGAGAAATTGGATCCTCTAACCTTTTAGCAGAATCTGTGGAAAGTTGGGGAATATTGAGGTTATCAAGAAAACAATTAATTGTATCAGCAGTTACAAATGTCTCCGAGGTGTAAAGTTTTGTATAGAACTCTCTAAAAGCTGTGTTGATTTTCAAGGGGTCAGACGTAATCTCACCACTGCTCAGCTGTATCCCCAAAATAGATTGCTTGGACCTAGAACTCTTAAGTTGATTGGCTAATAGTTTATCAGACTTGTCTCCATAGGTATAAAACATAGTTTTATTCCTTAATAAAAGCTGTTCAACACGGTAAGTAGTGAGCAGGTCGAACCTAGTTTTTAGCTCGACTCTCTTTTTATATAGACCAGGGCATTTATTTTGAGCGTATTGTTTATCTAATTCTCCAATTTGACGGATAAGTTCATTTTGCTCCTGTATTGATTTGCGTTTCATTCGGACAGTGTAAGCAATAATCTGCCCACGTAGGTACGCTTTAAGCGCATCCCACAAAGTTTTATAGGAAATATCTGGATTAGTATTTGTGTCAAGAAAAAAAGTTATTTCGTTCTCTATAAACTTAACAAACTCTGCATCGGACAGCAAAGTGGAGTTAAAACGCCACTGCCTACACCCAGGAGGAATGTCAGGAATCAGCAGGGAGAAAGTTAAAGGTGCGTGATCCGATATTACGATTGGATGGTATTCACAGGTGCTGACCAAGGGCAGAAGTTGATTATTAACAAGGAAATAATCAATTCTTGAATACGTATGGTGGACTGGTGAGAAGAAGGAAAACTCTTTGGTACTTGGGTGTAAAAAACGCCAAATGTCGCATACACCAAAATCACAAAGAAAACCATTGATAGCGCAGGCCGACCTACTTGCCGTGGCAGGATTGTTAGAGGATCTGTCCAAGGCTGGATCCAACCAGCAGTTAAGATCACCCCCAAGTATAAGGTTATAAGCATTCAAGTCTGGTAGCAATGAAAACAATCGATTGAAGAAACTGGCATCATCCACATTTGGGGCGTATACATTGACCAGGACCACAAGTGTGTTATACAGTTTGCCTGAAACAATTACATAACGACCATAGTTATCCGACGACACATCATGTGGTTCGAATGAAACATCATGATTAATAAATATTGAGACCCCTCGAGATTTGCCCTGAAATGAAGAATTAAAACATTGGCCAGACCAACGCAGCAAACGACTTGAATCTGAGTTCCGAATATGGGTTTCTTGCAAAAAAGCAATTTTGGCCTTAAGCTGCTTTAGGTGTGAAAAAACCTTCTTTCGTTTAACAGGATGATTTAATCCCTTAACATTCCAGCTCACAAAATTAAGGCCGTTCATTGTACAGCATGAATAAAAGCGTAAAAATAGAACAGGTCATGGTGGCTTAATGATAGCATTAAATAAGCAAAGTGTCCAGCACTTTTCCAAAAAGTTGCAAAATGCAACAGGATCATTGGCAGTGACAGTCCTCCCCTCCCACCCCACCCGAAAAAAGACAGCTGCAGTAGTAAAAAATAAATAAAAAAGCAGCAAGCTCTATAAACCAACTGACTACTTAAACTCGCCTCCCCAGTGATAAACATAATTCAAGCTGCAGCTCCAGCAATAAGCAAAATTAGAATATTAACCCCCCCACACACACACCAAACAAAAAAACGTGTCAGAGAAAAGTTATATAAGCCATAGAACTAAACATGTCGGATACAGTAAATATTGTCCCAATACAAGTCCGAAATGCTATTGTAATGGGCCATTTGCCTTAAACAGACCTTCAATGTAAGAGAACAGTGCAAAACAATGCCAAAATGCTTATAACTAAAAACAGTCACTTATGGTTAAAGCGGTGAAATTTAAATTGTCAAAACAGTAAACAATATGCTTCACCGGTACTTGAGCTGGTATCCACAACGACTCAGTCCGGTGGAAATACGCGTCAGTCACTCCACTTCTACATCGTGTAGTTGGCGACCCGGGTGATCATCAATAAACTTCTGTGCTTCAGCCACAGAGTTTATCCGCTTCTTGGCTCCCCCCGGCAAGGTTATGCGAAGACGAGCTGGGTAGAGCAAAGCAGGTTTAAACCCCCTTTTGTAAAGCTCCGCCATCACGTCCTTGTATTTCACTCGTTGACTCATCACATCCGCGCTGTAGTCCTCCACAATGCGAATCTGCTGGCCATGGAAGTCGAATCTCCCTTTGCGGCGGGCTTCCCTGATGAGAGCCTCCTTCGTTTGGTACCGGTGGAGGCATAGAATGACTGGCCGCGGCCACTGCCCCGGACCGGGTTTGGGGGCTAGCGTGCGGTGGGCTCTGTCGATCTCTGGCGGGTTAGGAAGGATGTTTTTCCCGATAACCTCCTGGAGCAACTGAGAGAAAAACTCCGTTGGGCGTCCAGTCTCTGTGGACTCAGCTAGGCCAATGATGCGTATATTTGATCTTCGGCCTCGGTTTTCTAATTCGACAACTTTAGCCTTGAGCTTGTCGTTCTCCTCGCGTAGAAGTGAACATGTAGCTTCGATATCCGCTACGCGCTGACTAAGGTCATCCGTGGCTAGTTCCAAGGAGGAGACGCGTTGGTCGTGGTCGTCTGCCAACAGTTTGGTCTGATCCAGCTTGGTCTCAATCCCTGTGAGTGATGCCTTAAACTCAGCAGACAACTCTTCACGGTGTTTCTGGAGTAGGGCGGATATGGCATCTATCGTCAAGCTAGCAGTAGCAGCAGCACCGTTAGCATTAGCTCCGTCCTTAGCATTAGCTCCGTCCTTATCTGCGGTTTTCCTGGGAGGTGGCATTTCGAAAGGTTGTTTTTATCCGTACTTGGCTTCGGTAAAAGGTAGGAATCTTTAGAGTAAACAGTAGGCGCAAATTTTTGGTTAGTGTGGGGTCTGAAGGTAATAAAAGTCTTAAATTCTGCCGGAGCTCGCTCGTCACGCGTCTACTCCCTTAAAGCCATAAACCGGAAGTTCCCGTTTCTTTTTTCTTAAAACTAATATGGAAAAACTCATTTACTCCCAGGATTCAAAGGGAGACTATGTACATAATGTGGATGAAGTGGACGAAGGCCCGACTTTGTGGAAGATCCATTGTTTTACAAGAAAGTCGATTAAAAGCGATTCTTACTGTTTGATGGTAAACTTCTCATAAACGTTTCTTTTGTTAACCTCTTACCCTCACTTGAAATGCGCACATTTTCAGCTTTACCCGAATGTAAAAGCTTCTTGAAATTCCAAAAAGATCCTCGGCCTTTGCACAATGTGCTTTCTCATTTTGCTCCATTAAACAGTGGAATGAGCTTCCAGACAGTCTAAAATTGTCGGTAGATCTTAATAGTTTTACTCGAAATTTGAAAAAGCACATTTTAGATCATCAGTCGTGTCGGCATTAATGAATGTATTGTAAATTGTAGAGATTGTTTCGTTTTTTGTGTACACTTTTAGAAAAAGCATAGAATGTATTTTATATAGTGATTTTGTTGTAGATTATATGTATAATAATATTATAATTGTAATGTTTTGTGTATTCACCTGACTAATGGTTTTGTACGTTGTCCCTGTTTAAGTAAACAATAAACGAAAACTAAACTAATACGCGTCAAAAACGAGGAGGAAAACTCAACAAAAAGCCTCAAAAAAGAGAAAAATAAGCAACAAAAGAGCAACAAAAACAGTGATAAAAAAAAGCAAAGGAAAATGTGACAAAACACAACTAAAAGAGCCACAAAAAAGTGACCAAAAATGTGATAAAAAGACAAAAAAGTGGCATAAAAAGCAATGAAAATGCGGCAAAAAATGCAGTGGAAAAGTGACGAAATCACAGCGAGGAAAAAGATCTGTTAAGATCAGTTTTGTAGGTCTGTAAGGTTTGTAGCTTTCAGGCTGTAAACTGCAGTAGAGGAGCTTTTAGATTTGGGTAAAGCCCAACAGGAGAAAATGCGCTTGGTTCAGGCTCGGTAATAGCTGAAAATAAAATAAGAAGTCAAAATTAATATCAATACTTTGAGGTTTTATATTTACATTACAATAAAATGTTCACCTACAAACAGGGACAATATTATAATTCATATCATTTTAGGCGCATGGATATTTCCAATAAATGTGATCCAGATGCCAGAAGAGAAGACTGATCAAAGCCTTTTAGCAATAAATAAAAGTGGATACAAACTGCTGCTGTGTTACTAAAACGAAAATGTCACGACAGTTGCTTTTGTGTGAAGTTCATGAGAATAAACTTAATTGATCTTGTGCATGAGCCGACCTCAGGAAACACATGCTGGACCACGAGGGAATTCACTAACAAATCTCACACCATCTGCTCCGGTGTGTTAGATCAAATTAAGAAGGTGGACCCTCATTTATTTAATTTGTTGTTTTGCGCACGCCTGCACCTGCTTATTCCTTAACCATGAACGCCACAACCATTGTCAAGAAAACATGGCTATTTCAGGATTTAAGCAATAAATTCCACAACATTAATCTGAATTCATTGAAAAATCCCGAAGGAAAACTCCATAAACATATTCTACTGATCGACCGTGATCGCGCCGCTCTCGCTCGCGGATCAATAATGTTTGTCTAAGTCTATTTTCACGTAACGCGCAGTAAACAATGCTTTTCTCAGCCTCACAACAATATAATGGACAAAAACAGAAGTTCACACTTTTGGACGAGCAGATGGCGGCCGCGCGGTCTGGGAATTAGCGTCCGAGAGCGAGGTGTGAATTCGAAGGTGTCGGCTGAAATTGTTTTATGTTTTCAAGCTATTTTTAGTCTGTAGCTGGGTTTCAGATAAACAATCAAGCTCAAACTGCAGTTCATTTTTTCGAGAAGGTGAGATTTTTATAGTTGGAAAGTTGATTTTGTGAAAGGCAGGTGAAAGTATTGATTTTCAGTGTTGGGCAAGTTACTCTAAAATTGTAATATTTTTTATATTCGTAGTTACAGCTTTAAAAATGCAATATGTTTGTGTCACATTATACCGTTCCAAAAATGTAGCGGAGATACACTACTTTGAGTTAATTTTGGAAAACATGAACTGAAAATTTCCTTTTCCTTCACTATCTCCATTCTTTTGTGTTTAGTTTTGACTTCATTAGCGAAACACAATGGCAGATCTTCTAACTTGATTTGGTGCTGTATTATATTTTGGGAGAGTTTGGCATGTTTTTCAATGATACATTTACACTTGTAACTCGAGTTACTTGAATTGTAATGACTAATATATTCCCATATATTGTTTAAAGGGACTATACGGAGTTAAAAAATGATTAAAAAAATTAAGTATTTTCCTGCCCCTACATGTTCCTCCATGTCCTAATGTGTAGAATGAGCCCAGACCTGTTCACCACAACTGCCTCTAAAATCCTACACTGTCAAAAACGTGTTACTTCGGGTCCGAAGTGCCTCATGCACAAGCTTAATATAGAAGGTGCAGTTAGACGTATGACCTGAGGTGGCAGTAGTGAGTATAAAAAGGCCAACTTGCATCTAGCCCCTTCAAGTAATGTGTTATATTCCTTAGTTACTGATAATAGTAATATATTTTAGTACCTTTTATTTTAGTACTTTTGTAATACATTACCACAACACTGTTGATTTTTCACGCAGTGGTCGAAGGAGATTTTTAGCTGGTTTCCTCCCTTAACATCCTAGTTTTCTTACTCTGTACGATGCTTATTTTATGATTTTTGTCCGCGAGCGAGGCAGAGATATCCCGGGAAGCTACTACGCCGCTTCGCAAAGCCGGTTTTCCCACTGCATTCATTCACGAATATTGACATATTTTACATCCACGTGTCCTGCGAAGAGTCCCCGAGAAGGCGCTACAACGGTATTTTATGTTTTTCTTCTTTCTGCAAGAGACACCCAGTACGGAAGAGCGGAGAAATGTAAAAGATTTTAGGAATGGTTCTCTCAAAATTATATTTTTGCTCTATTCATGCAACGCCCTCACCAAGAGACACTTGGAAAAGCTTTTTTCCCGCCCTTTTGTCGTTAAAGGAAGTTTCCTGGTTGTTTCACCTCAAACAAATGATACAAATGTAGATCGAATTAAATAGAAGGAAAAGGAATAAATAAACAATATTCATCTGTTAGTTTATGGTTCTAAATGACAAATAATTTAGTACCAGTGTCAAAAACCAAGTATCGTTAGAGTACCGGTGTTGATTTTGTTTTACGGTACCCAGCCCTAATCATTATTAACTAAACAACGCCCTGAAAAAAATAAAAAAATAAAACCACAACATTTAAATCTGGGTCTATCCATCATTTTGATTTCGTCGCTGAAAATACAGGCAATTTTGGCCATTTTTATGCACAAAATGGCTTATTTTTATATGAAAACATAAAATGGCAGTAAACTTTCAATACATTTTTTTCTCATATTCATGTCAGTAACATTCAGCAAAAGTTTCAAATTGATATCCATAAATGTAATTAATTCACCTGCAGTGTCTGGCCTTAAAATGACTATATTGTATGATTGTATGTGTGAGTGTGTCAGCGATTGATCTGAGGTTGTTGGAGCAGCCTGCCATTTTCAATCTTCTACAAACACCACAGACAGAGGAGGAATGACGCAATATAAACACTTCTAGTTGTTTTAGTATGTTGAATATCGGAGGTGCTCTATAAATCCAAGGCATTATAATGGATAATAAAGGATTAACATGCTATATTTATCCAAGCCCACCACATTATTACCATATTAACAATAGGTCCCGGAGGAATTGAGCGTCGTAAGCTTGTGAAGCCCATTATAATGAAACGTTTGACGGATTTAAAGTGTGGGTACAGTACCTTGGAAGAGGTAGTCTTCTGTGTTCTGGTCTGGGTTGTCTGAGCTGCCCACGATGTCGAAGGGTGATCGTCCCGCCATCATCTCGAACATGAGCACCCCCAGCGCCCACCAGTCCACGCTGAACCCTGGGAGCAGCAGAAAACAGTGGTCTGCGTGTCAGTACTGTACAGCGCCATGTAATCAATCACTAATATGGAAGTATATATGGAGTCTTAACCGGCCGATCAGCTCTGGTGTCTAAAGCGGAAATAACTCATTCATTTTATTCTTATTTCTTATTATGTCGTCCATACAAAGGATATGAAAACTTTCTGTAGCAAAATCTTTAATTCTAACCAAGCTTTACTTTGGCAAAACTATTTCTGATAAAAAATAAAGTCGTCTTATGTGCTCTTATCAGTACACGTCAACTTGTCACGCAGTCAAATATAAAGTGAGTTGCTAAGGCACGACTTCCAGTAGCTAAGGTAAGGAGCTATTTTCTTCTATTTTTAATTGTGTTTGGACATTAGGACACGATCCTTTGACGTAAGCGCCAGACACGTCCTTGTTCAACCTCTGCATTAGTCACGTGGCGCTTCTTATACTTCTGTTAAAAAAAGTTTAAAGCTAGATTTTTGTGACGACCGACAAAATTTAACTTCAAAAGGGATTACAGAGGTAGTGTTATGCTTCCTGCAAGTATTTATTGGTCATCTTTATCACTTTGTTGGTTAGAAAATGTAACATTGATCTAAAACAAAACAAAACTTTCCAAGCGATCCTAAATCCTAAGCCCCTCCCATCCTCTCCTCTCCTAAATACGACGGCCTTGTGTGGCTGTTGCGAAGCTATGGCGAGTGTGTTCCTGCCGCGATGAAAGGATAAGCTTTGCAAGAGATCGAGAGGTGAGGAAAGGTGGGACATCAGGAGAGGCTTTTTTGGGAATACAAGCTTTTTCTGAGCTGCCACAGATAAAAAACAGCCGAACACAACTCGTGTCCTTATCTTTTTTAAATCGCTTTTTTGTCGCTCTTATGCCAAAGCTTGTTGCTTTGAGATTTGGGTAATGCCAAACTGGAGAAAAATAAATAAAGGCTACTGTACAATAAAGCCCCATAGAAACGACTGATGGATCAAAAACCGCCCCCAGTGATTCTGACCAGGGTTTCCGTTGGCCGGCTTTTGGCCGGTTTAAAAAGCAAATGACAGGTAAAAATAATTTCCAATTGGCCGACAGTAAAAAATATGGAAACATTTGACCTAAGGCTGTCTCAAAAACATAAATTTGAGACAGCCCTAAAAAGGAATAGGCGTTACCGGTGTTCAGAGCCGCTCTCGAGTGTGGAAGAGCCATGTTTTGGACCCACTAAAGCACTCGTGTAGCACTCTGTCTTAATATAGATTGTTATTGATAATAAGCCACGTTCATTATGTATATATTTTTTAATGGCCGGTAATTCTTGTGAATGGCCGACATTTTACGACCCAGCTGGCCATAAAAAAGTCTAGCGGATCCTCAGATACTGACCATAGTCCTCTCCTCGGAGGATTTCGGGCGCGATGTAGTTGGGCGTCCCACAGAAAGTGCTGGTCGTGTCTCCGGGCCTCAAACCCTCCTGAAGACGAAGCAAGAATGTATTTTAAATAAGTCATATTGATGGGCTGAAAAGTCACTAAAATAGGCCATAAAATACAAGGGTTCATGGGCCGTTCACATGATGTATTTTAGTACGGAGCCGTGAAATGATTTGCATAATTAGCATCTCTTGTTAAAGTCAAAGCCAGCGCATTAATAAGCTTCGTAGGCATTACATGTTTATTTTAATAGTTTGAGATGTGAAATCAATTTAACACAATTCTTACATGGGGATTTTCTTTTGTTTCCTACAAATGTAAGACAAAAGTAACAGATCCTTCATTTAAAAGCATTTTCAGCACTACACCTTCTATCACACACACAAAGCCCCTGAATGCAGTTCCACAGAGAGCCGACTGTACCTTGCACATGCCGTAGTCGGTGAGTTTGATGTGGCCCTCAGAGTCCAGAAGAACATTGTCCAGTTTCAGGTCTCTGTAAATGATTCCTCGTTCGTGGAGGTAGTTTAGCGCCATACTGATCTCCGCCGAGTAAAACCTGGGAAAAACACATATCGAATATTAACAGAGATTCACATTACAAAAACACATGACAAACAATTTCACACACAATTTCCGCAGTTCGATTTACTTTCATTAGGTTCATTACGCTTCAATTTATAACCCATTGTAATAATAATATTGTCTTGCTGAGAACCATTCAATAGTTTGTTCAACCGTTTGGTAGAGCACACTTCATCGAATCATGTGTTGTTTCTAATTCTGCTACTATTCAGTTCAACTTTGGAATACTCAAAATATCCAGTTTGGACTAGTATAGGTTGGGTTGGACTAGATTGGACTGGTTTATGCTGGTTTAGAGCAGTTTTAGACCGTTTTAGACCAGGTTTGGATTGGTTTAGACGAGGTTTGGACCGATTTAGACCAGGTTTGGACCTGTTAAGAGTAGTTTTAGACCAGGTTTGGACTGGTTTAGACCAGGTTTGGACTTGTTAAGACCCAGTTTGGACCTGTTAAGAGTAGTTTTAGACCAGGTTTGGACTGGTTTATGCTTGTTTTGACAGGTATAGAGCTGTTTTTTTTACTGGTTTAGAGGAGGTTTGGATTGGTTTGTGCCGGTTTAGATCGGGTTTGGACTGGTTTGTGCTGGTTTAGATCAGGTTTGTGCTGGTTTAGATCTGGTTTGTGCTGGTTTAGATCAGGTTTGGACTGGTTTGTGCTGGTCTAGATCAGGTTTGGACTGGTTTGTGCTGGTCTAGATCAGGTTTGGACTGGTTTGTGCTGGTCTAGATCAGGTTTGGACTGGTTTATATCAGGTTTGGACCGGTTTGTGCTGGTCTAGATCAGGTCTGGACTGGTTTGTGCTGGTTTAGAGCAGTTTTAGACCGTTTTAGACCAGGTTTGGATTGGTTTAGACAGGTTTGGACCGATTTAGACCAGGTTTGGACCTGTTAAGAGTAGTTTTAGACCAGGTTTGGACTGGTTTAGACCAGGTTTGGATTTGTTAAGACCCAGTTTGGACCTATTTAGAATGTTTTAGACCAGGTTTGGACTGGTTTATGCTTGTTTTGACAGGTATAGAGCTGTTTTTTTTTACTGGTTTAGAGGAGGTTTGGACTGGTTTGTGCTGGTTTAGATCAGGTTTGTGCTGGTTTAGATCAGGTTTGGACTGGTTTGTGCTGGTCTAGATCAGGTTTGGACTGGTTTGTGCTGGTCTAGATCAGGTTTGGACTGGTTTGTGCTGGTCTAGATCAGGTTTGGACTGGTTTATATCAGGTTTGGATTGGTTTGTGCTGGTCTAGATCAGGTTTGGACTGGTTTGTGCTGGTCTAGATCAGGTTTGGACTGGTTTATATCAGGTTTGGACTGGTTTGTGCTGGTCTAGATCAGGTTTGGACTGGTTTGTGCTGGTCTAGATCAGGTTTGGACTGGTTTATATCAGGTTTGGACTGGTTTGTGCTGGTCTAGATCAGGTTTGGACTGGTTTGTGCTGGTCTAGATCAGGTTTGGACTGGTTTATATCAGGTTTGGACTGGTTTGTGCTGGTTAAGATCAGGTTTGTGCTAGTTTAGATCAGGTTTGGGCTGGTTTAGATCAGGTTTGGACTGGTTTGTGCTGGTTTAGATCAGGCTTGTGCTAGTTTAGATCAGGTTTGGGCTGGTTTAGATCAGGTAACTCAGATCTTTCCAAAAAAATAAACAAACTAATAACATTGATGTTCGTCCCCAAATGTTTAGAAAATACAAAAAAAGGGTGTAGGGAGTAACATTGAAGGGTTAGCACTAGGCCTATATTATGCAAAAACAACAACATTGAAGACAATAGTCCAGTATAATGTCAGCACCTGGCGTGTTCTTCTGGAAGTTTCCGTTGCCTCTGCATATGGAACATCAAATCACCTCCGTTCACGTACTCGATAACAAAGAACAGTCTGAAAAATGACAAAAAAGGGAAGTTTTTAAAGACTTTCCATTCCCATAAGGCTAACCACAGTCTGCAAAGTCCTCTCTGTTGCCAGCTTCAGAGACAGAATCAGCAGGAACAGCAGCCAAACACAAAAAGCAAGAACAAAAAGGAACAGACTGGGGTTTAGGTCAGTCATTTCCTAACGCTGATTGAAGCAGCGCGGAGGAAATGAAATAAACAGGAAGCAAACACTGATAGTAAATGCTGTATTGAGCAGTTACAGAAGGAAGTTGAACAAAAACACTATAAGCCTTTTTAAAACTTATTTTACTAGAAAACGAAACTGATATAGGCCGAGTAATTTAGTCAAGTAAGTTGTCTTCCTCATAATTTAGTCTCTTTAAAGATGGCTTTGAAAACTGACACAAAGCAGCAGAAGATTCGGACGTTTTAGAATTGCTCCACAGACGCCTGGATGGTTAATTAAAGGACATGTCCTTCTTCAGGAACATTTTTTGGGAACTCGTGCAGATTTACACCGTACCTTTTCGGTCTAATGACTGTTCTCACTGATCCATGAGGAATGAATACTTCCTTAAGCTTAAATGTATATTGCATACTTAACCCCCACATGAACCGAGCACATTTTCTCCAGTTTGGCTTTACCCAAATCTAGAAGCAAAAAAAGTGTCAAAAGAGCGACAAAACGTGCCGGAAAAGTAACAATAACACAAAAAAAACACCTGACTTAAGAGTGATGAAAAGGAAAAAAAGTGACAAAAATGTTGACACATATGAGATTAAAGAGTGACAAAAACACTACAAAAAAGCAATGGAAAAAGAAACAAAAAATTACAAAAAGTCGATTAAAAAAACGTGGCAAAGGAGCGACAAAACGTGCAGGAAAAGCAACAATAACACAACAAAAAACTACAAAAACACGACTAAAGAGTGATGAAAAATCAACAAAAAGAAAGCCGATAACAAGGTGACCAAAACGAGACAAAAAAACCTACAAAAACACGACCAACACGCTTATGAAATGGGATAAAAAAAGAGGCGACAACGTGTTAAAAAAGTTACTATCAGTTTTGTAGGTCTTAGCTTTCAAATGAGGTGTCACTCTGTCTGGCCTATTAGGCTATAAGCTCCAGTCGAGAAGCCTTCAGATTTGAGTAAAGCCAAACTGGAGAAAATGCGCTTGGTTAAAGGAATAGGCCAGTATTAGGAGGCCTGGTTCGACATCCACACAGTAAAGTGAGGATATTACTGCGCGGATGTCAAACTACTCCTGGTATTATTACGCCTGACAATATAGTTCCCCTTTTTATCCGCATAGAAAATCCACATTGTTTCATTTTGTGTACTTTGTAGTGTAACACTTCACGTAACCATATTTAAATAGGGAAAACGTGGAAGAGCTTGGTCGCTTCTATCTTCACCTCGTTTAGAGCTATAGTGGAGAGGAGGAGGAGAGGCTAAATGCTAACGCCGTCTGTGCTGTGTTTATGTGACTGAGGGCACGCCTGAAGACCAGACAGGCACAAATGAACTCGTCTAAGCTAAGGTAAGAACATAGCTCAGTGTGTAAAAACAGTGGCCTATTCCTTTAAAGGCGGGAGGTAAGAGGTTAATTAAAATGATTATATTTAGCTTTTGTAGCAGTAACTTTGACATGATTGGAACATGAGATTGATGTGACAAAACCGTGTTAACAATCTGAAGCCTTTTGTAACCAATTCTCCATTTTACAACAGGGACAGCTTGCATTATCAATATAAAGTCATCAGGGAGTAGTTGTGCTTCTGTGAAATGAGAGGTTTTGGACATGTGCAGAGGAGGAAAAAGGGGGATTTATAGAGTGAAAAGGGGCTTTATGTTAGTCAAGGGAGGGGAAAGTATTTGGCGTAAATGTATCTCGCAGGAAAAGCCATCGCGCTGAATACTGACCTGCTTTCTGTTTGAAAACACGAGTGGAGGCCGACCAGGAAGGGGTGGTTGGACGCCTGCTCGAAAACGTGCTTCTCCGTTTGAACCCAGTCAATGTCCTGTAGAAAGAGACACACCCAGACGTCAATCCATCTACCCTCCACTGACGGCATACCCTTGAACCTACGAGCCGCTGAATAAGCACTGCGCTACATCAGCCTTCCCCCTGCAACTCGATGTTATCTGGGCTGCGGAGAGAAAAGGCAGTTTAAGTCTATGCAGCGGGCCTATTGACAGCGGATGATAATACGTCTGGACACGGCTGACAGCAAAACACTTCTCCTTCGATCGCCGAGCTCTTGTCAATTTGTCAATCATGCTAAGTGCGTCTAATCAGGGCTAACGACTGCAGGAGCGCGGGCTGTGCGGCGGCGTACATGCTAAAATCAATCCGTGATGACATGATGGTTTATCTGCACCTTCTTAGGCAGAGTGATGGCTCCAAAGACTCCATTCAGAGCAAGCCGGGGGAAGACAAGGAGCTACTGCAGGTTCGATCACGTGAAACGGGCCGGTGCTAAGAAAAACGGCTCATACTAATTGCGGCAACTGCATTAATTAAAACCAGCATTGACTGCGGAGTGATGGGTGCAGTGTTAACTAACTCGCAGCTTCAGACGCACAGAGGTGTTACTTGACTGTCACATTGTATAGACTTCTACCACGGCTCATCCCTCTTTCACGCAACATATGCATCTTCTAATTGCGTTCAAGCACATACACAAGAACTGCCAATTAAGCTACATACGGCCCACTGCATTGTCTGGAAATGTGCAGCCATTTTTAAACCAGCCAGCACTGTATTGGACAATGAAACTAAAATGCTTCATGAATATTTTCCAAAAAGGATTATGTACGACTGTGTAGCTTTGGTTTCATCTATGTAAACTTCTGCAAGAGCTACTTTTTAAACCATTAGTCAATGTTGACAGCAAGCTGCACAACCTCATTTTCAGACCATGTGTTTATTAGACGCACATTTCAGCATAGCTATAAGTCTAGGGAAGCTTCTTCTCCTTATCATTGACCCGAACGTGCATCATTGTCAACACTGGCAAGTAGGGCTGAATGATATAGTAAGTAACTTGTGATACGGCTGTGCAAAATTGCGATAACGATACTGTTGAGATATTTCCCTAAACTGTTTCTAATTCAACACAAATCGTAAGTAACTTGTTTTTCAGCAAACTGTGTCAAAAGCGACTTTAAAAAGACTACTTTCGGGACTATAAATCGCTCCAGCCAAAATATGCATAATGGAAAAGAAAACATATAAGTCGCACCCGCCATGGCAACTACCTGGGCATGGAAGAGGAGGAGAAGGAGGAGAAGAAGGAGGAGTAGAAGGAGAAGAAGGAGGAGTAGAAGGAGAAGAAG